>NC_051233.1:5322344-5324844 GCF_015220715.1 Pygocentrus nattereri | reverse complement strand
GTGTTAGAGTAACCCGGAATGTGCCGCCTCCAACCGACACCTGTTTTACGAGTGTATCTGAATGCACTGGCATTTGTGACATCACAAAAACCATGAATTTAAAAAAGCTTAATTTGCAGAGGCGCTTGGTACGTTGGGAAACTTTAACATGTTCACGTATTAAATCAAAGTTTAACTGGCGGGAAAAAATTTTTTAAAAAGTAGGAACGTTTTTCCTCAATGTGGGCCCTTTAAATGGCGGAAACGAATTCCGTGACATTTCCTAAGACTCCTAAAGTGCTCGCGGTGAGCGTCTGAGGCGGCGAGCCTTTCAGCTCGAGTCTGGATTCTGCAGCACTAAAAAGCAGCAGCAGAGCAGTAAAATGCAAATTTTACGGCCCTTCAAACGCGGCGAAATGTAAAGGTCAACAGTGAAGCGGCTGAAGTCTCCGCCGCCTCGGCGCTGACAGACGACAGCGAGAAAGGGGGGATGAAACGGGCGAAGCAGGAAAACGGACGAGTGCAGCTGGATTAACGTAAACAGAGGGGAAATCTCTGCCGCCTGCTCGGCCGGCGGAGACAAAAAACACAGATATGCATTCAGACCGGCATCGACGCCGAATCCCCACCCTTTGGTCTTTTGTTTCGTCTTTGCTTCACTCTTAAAAAAGCCGGTTCTTCAAGGGTTCTACTGTAAAACACATGGGTTTCATAGAACCATGAGTTCTATATAGAACTACTTCACGCTTCATTAACCGCTTGCATCTTCAGAGGGATGGAACATGTGCTGTTTACGGTTCTACGCAGAACTTTCTTTTACATTTGTATACGATTCTACAGAGAACCAAAAAGGGTTCTTCACAATGCTTAAAAAGAGGTGGTTCTCTCTGCTTCAAGGGCTGCTTCGTAAAGACAACGGTTCTATATAGAACCATGAACACCCACGGAACCCTTTGCATGATTCAAGGGTTCTCTGCAAGGTAAAACGGTTCTTGAGATTGATGGAGCATGTGTTCTATGTGGCACCAAACCTGGTTCTTCTACAGACTTTAAAAAGACTAAACACCGACAATACGCTCTTTAAAATAATTTTTAAAAAAGTGGTTCTTCAAGGGTTCTTTAGTAAAGGAAATGGTTCTATAAAAAAACAAGAACACTCAAAGAACCCTTTGCATGATTAACAGGTTCTCTGCCAGGTAAAATGTTCCTGAGAATGGTGGAGCATGTGTTATAGGTGGATTCTTTATAAAAAAGGGTTCTATACAGCACCAAAAAGGGTTCTTCTACTGTCATGAGCTTGAGATTGCAACAGTACCAGAACCCTTTTCAAATACATTGTATATAGAACTATATATACACAACATTCTCCAAAAAGCTGAAGAACCTTTTCACGATGCGAAAAACCCTTTAATCGCGCAAAGGGTTCTTTGCGTGTTCGTGGCTCCATATAGAACCTTTTTTTTTTCTTTGCTCAAGAACCATCTTAAACAGTGTGTTGTTATTGCTAAGGGTAACACTAACTCTCACTATGCTTACAAGCAAGGAACCACTGACGCATGCAAATGGTTCTATACAGAACTCATGGTCCTATACAGAACCACTGCCTTTACTCAAGAACCCTTGAAGAACCGTAATTTTTAAAAGTTGTTAGTGTTAAGCTAAACATCGCAACTACTTCACTATGCTGACTTTTCACCAAGCAAAGAACTACCAAAGCATGCAAAAGGTTCTATATGGAACCACTGCCTTCACTCAGGAACCCTTGAAGAACCACCTTTTTATGAGCGTACTGTTAGAGTTAAGCTTAAATTTGGAACTACTTCACCATGCTGACTCTTCACCGAACGAGGAACCACTGATGCACGCAAATGGTTCTATACAGAACTCACGGTCCTACACAGAACCACCACCTTCACTCAAGAACCCTTGAAGGACCACCTTTTTATGAGCGTATTGATACTGTTAAGCTTAAATTTGGAACTACTTCACCATGCTGACTCTTCACCAAGCAAGGAAGGAACCACTGACACGTGCCAATGGTTGTACACAGAACTCACAGTCCTACATAGAACCACCGCCTTCACTCAAGAACCCCTGAAGAACCACCTTTTTAAGCTCACAGCATCTGGAGGTGAAAACTGCACCGTTTTCAATTCACAATCTCTCCTCAGGAAATGAAAGGAAAGGAAGTTCTTTTGTATAAAAAAAAAGAACCAGACGTGTTCTAACATTTCCACTGGAGGGAAGTTCTAAGCGGCACAGAGCGTCCTTTGTGTTTCACTATTAGCCCATAAATCTAATCAGGCGTGTAATATTCATAACAATAAAACAGCGGCCGGTTCCCTCGCCGCCCCTCAGCACCGTGTCTGAATGGGCTACAGCTATTTTCATGCTGGACAAGCCGGATTGATCTCCACAACATCTGCAGGCGAGGGGGGAAAAGGGCAGAAATCAATGCAGTGGTGCACAGAAGAGCAGCTGTGGTGCAGCAGCGGTGCTCGTGTGTTCACTGTGGTGCATC
>NC_051233.1:5184844-5317344 GCF_015220715.1 Pygocentrus nattereri | reverse complement strand
GTCCACACATTCGTCGTCTTCACTATAAAACCATGAAACATAATCACAGCCAGGCGTTTACATTCTCACAGAGTGCACAGTGACCAGTGTCTTGGTTTATGACGGCGAGCGAACACATTTAAAGTAGAAAAGAGAGATCAAGCATCGTGAGGACGGTGTAGTGAGGGTTTTGCTTTTCACTTTGGCCTGTATTCCACCCGAATTCACCAATGGGACAGTGATGTCTCCATTCTAAATACAGTAGAACTCACTAATACTAATAAATGTAAATAACGGAGTTAAAAAGGTGGTTCTTAGTTAAAGACAATGGTTCTACATACAACCCCAAATCCAATGAAGTTGGGACATGGTGCAAAACAAATAAAACAAGTAAAACTGTTGGACTATTTGCTCACACAGTTGTTCCCAAAGTGGTGAACCTCGCCCCGTCCTTGCTTGTGAATGACAGCCTTTCAGGGATGCTCCCTTTACACCCAATCATGACACTCACCTGTTTCCAATTAACCTGTTCACCTGTGGAACGTTCCAAACAGGTGTTTTTCTGAGCATTCCTCAACTTTCCCAGTCTTTTGTTGCCCCTGTCCCAACTTCTTCGGAACATGTTGCAGGCATCAAATTCAAAATGAGTGAATATTTGCAAAAAACAATAAAGTTTATCCGTTTTAACATTAAATATCTCGTCTTTGTAGTGTATTCAGTTGATTATAGGTTGAAAAGGATTTGCAAATCATCGTATTCTGTTTTTATTTATGTTTTACACAACGTCCCAACTTCACTGGAATTGGGGCTGTAGAACCATGAACACCTTTTGTATGATTAAAGGGTTCTTTGCATCAAGAAAGGGTTCTACAGCTTGACAGAGAACGCATTGTAGCTGGTTCTACACAGAAATGTTTTTGAGGTTCTCAATCGCGCCAAAATGTTACGAGGTCAAGCTTGCACCCACAGAGGAACACTGTTTGGCGCTAGACTAGTGAAGCTTTAAGATGAGAAGAGGCTGAGCAAGCACTGAAAAGGGTTGTGCTGTTATGATGATCTCAGTCTTGTAACAATACAAGAAGCCTTTTTTTAGTGCTATGTGCACTAAAAGCACTTTGTGCTCGCTGTATAAAAACAAGGTGAATCTGTCAGGTGGGTGTCACCAAACTTTTGACTGGCGGAAGAAGAAAAGTATACACTCTGGAAATATGATTTTGAGATTGAATGGAGGAGGCTAGGAACTGCCGCTGATCTCTACCAAGGGTGCAGATTATTTTAGCCAGCACCATCTAACTAAAACGTCCTGACCTTTGTCTCGTGTCCAGTAGAGGTCGCTAGAGCACCATAAAGACATGTGCAGGCGTCATGCACACAACACACACAGTGGTGCTTGGAGGTTTGTCCTCCAAATTTGGCCTAAAACTCCATCAGATCTGTAAGTGGCAAAAGTGTGTGAGCCTTTAGGATTAGCAGATAATTTGAGGGCGAAATTAGAATCAGGTGTTTTCAATCAATGGGATGGCAGTCAGGTGTGAGTGACCACCCTGTTGTATTTAAAAAACAGAGATCTATCACAGCCTGATCTTCACAACACTGTTCATCAGGCTGCCAAATGGAGGAAATTCAAGACCATCGTTATGCACCCCAGTAGTGGTCGAACAGCAAAGATCACACCAAGAGTGAGGGGTGTAACAGTCCATGAGGTCATTCAAGAACTTCTAAGCAGCTAAATGCCTCACAGTGGCTAATATTCAAAGTTCATGGCAGGGTTGCAAGGAGAAAGCCGCAGTTTTCCAAAATAAATAAATAAATAAATAACATTGCTGCCTGTCTGCAGTTTGCTAAAGATCACATGAACGAGCCAGATGACTACTGGAACAATGTTTTGTGCACAGATGAGACCAAGCTAGATCGTTTTGGTTTGAAAGATAAGGTTAAAAACCTTATCCCACCAGTGAAACATGGCGGTGGTAGTATCATGGTTTGGGCCTGTTTTGCTGCATCTGGGCCAGGACAGCTTGCCATCCTTGATGGAACAATGAAATCTGAATGATACCCGCAAATCTTAAAGGAATGGACCCCTGTCTGTGGTCTGAAACTCAAGAGATTGTGGGTGGTCCTGCTAGACGACGACCCGAAGCACACAAGTCGCTCTACCAAAGAATGGTTGAAGAGCAAGACAGTTAATGGCCAAGTCAAGGTCAAGTCAAGGTCCTGACCATAACCCTATAGAAATGTTGTGAAATGAACTGAAGCAGCAGTTCATGGGAGGAAATGGACCATAACAGAGCCAAAGCTGTTTTGTGTGGAGGAATTGAGCTAAAATTGAAGTGCAGAATTGATCAACAGTCACCAGAAACGTTTAGCTGCAGTTATCGCTGCGCAAGGGGGTCACGGCAGAGACTGAATGCAAAGGTCCACATACTTTTGCCACTCATAGATCTATAATATCGGATCATTTTCCCCAATAAATAAATGACAAGTCTAATGTTTTTGTCTCATATGCTTAATTGGAGGGCGGCACGGTGGGTAGCGCTGTCGCCTCACAGCGAGGAGGGCCTGGGTTCGATTCCCTGACCGGGTTCCTCTCTGTGTGGAGTTGGCATGTTCTCCCCGTGTCTGCGTGGGTTTCCTCCGGGTTTTCCGGTTTCCTCCTACAGTCCAAAGACATGCAGTCAGGTCGATTGGACATGCTAGACTGCCCCTGGGTATGACTGTCTGTGTCTGTCTGTCTGCCCTGCAATGGACTGGCGACCTGTCCAGGGTGTATCCTGCCTTCCGCCCGATGACCACTGGGATAGGCTCCAGCACCCTCCTGTGACCCTGAGGGAGAAGCGGCTTAGGAGATGGGTGGATGGATGGATGCTTAATTTGATTCTCTTTATCTATTTTTTGGATGTGTGTGAAATTTTGATGAAATTTTGATGAAATTCATGCAGAAATAGAAAAAATTCTAAAGGGTTCACAAACTACCAAGCAGCCCTGTAGATGTACAACGGCGTATAACACTGTTCTGTTTAAATGTGTATCCAGAGGTTGGTCCCCCCCCCCCCAAAAAAAAGAAGTAATATTTCAAAGCCAGTGTCGAAATCTGTTTAACGTGTAGAGAGATTTGGATTTATTTTGATGGTTTCTTGATTTATTAGAATGATTACTGAATTTGATTCATGTAGAATTAAAGACTACCAAAGAAATAAAAAGGGGAAAGAATGGTGAATGGTGAAAAGAAAAAATCTCTGATGAATTATGAACTTGCCCAACAAAAATAGACACTTCCCTTATTTACAGCAGGAATAACTTATTCATATTAGCAGAAATGAGCCAGTCACATGTGATGTGGCTACTGAATGATTCAGCCCAGAATTTTAGACATATTAGTCCAAGTGATGTAATAGGTATGAGATTACGGGCTGAGTGACTGTACAGAACTGAGCATGATCTCACTATGTGTGATGTGCAGAGGGGAACCGTCAGGGCCTTGTAGGTCTTCACGGAAAAGACTTATTTTTAAAAACACTTCTTTTTTGAATGAACTCATCAGGCTTGCTGTTAAACTCTGCATGTATTGCTGTCGCACTCAGTTTTACATTTTATTTTGAAACCATGAAGTTAGTATCTTCACAAACCCAACAGAAAATGGTCCAGTCAGGATTTTACTGTGGTATCTAAGTAGATACAACCAAGCGAGCTCTCCCATTGGTTAGGACTTCAGGAGCTGAACTCAAGGCCTTACCCATTAGACGAATGTTGACTTTGAAGCAATGACTTTTCACTCTGAAATATCGACCTTCTTCTTCTTCTTCTTCTTCTTCTTCTTCTTCTTCTTCTTCTTCTTCTTCTTTCGACTGCTCCCTTTAGGGGTCGCCACAGCGGATCATCTGCCTCCATCTTGCCCTATCCATTGCCTCCTCTACTTTCACACCAACCATCTCCATGTCCACCTTCACTACATCCATAAACCTTCTCTGAGGTCCACCTCTTCTCCTTCTGCCCAGCAGCTCCATCTCCAACATTCTTTGCCCAATATATCCACTATTCCTCCTCAACACATGTCCACATATCTCAACCTGGCCTCTCTGGCTTTATCTCCAAACTGCTCCACCTTCACTGTCCCTCTGATCTGCTCATTTCTAATCTTGTCCATCCTTGTCACTCCCAACGAAAATCTCAGCATCTTCTGGAATATTGACTTACTATATTAAGAATATTTTCACAAATTTTTTTCTTACTTTCTCAAAATCTTGACATATCACAATATCACAAATTAGCAAAGAAATTATATCAAAATTGTGGCTACATCTGTTGAAAAATGACAATTTTGACTGAAAATGTCAAAACTCAACTTTATCAAAACATCCAACTACTTTTTCAAAGCATTAACTTATTTTCTTGAAGTTTTGACTTTTCTCATTTTACTTACTCAACATAACTAAATTTCTTGACAAATTAGACTTTGAAATAATGACTTTTTTTAAATAATAACTTATTTCTACACTATTTTGACTTGCTACTCCTAAAATAATGACTTTAAATGTTTTTTCACTTAAAAACAGCTCGTTTTCTCAGATTTTGACTTATTAAAGCGTCATAAAGGTTTGACTCCCTATGTTGAAAAATTAGTTACCTGGAGTTTAATAACTAAGCAGTTTGATATTTTTGGTCATTACTGTTATTTTTAGTATTTTAAAAGGACGTGTCAAAATTTTATTGCACCGCTGCCAGAAACAGAGGTTTTTCCTCTATGTGAAGAGAATGGACTTCCATATGAGACAGATTTCACACGAGGGACATCAACCAACAAAGTCTGCATTACTGAAAAAAAAAATACATATTTTATTCTAAAAGCCAACTTCCTGTTTTTGAATCCACTGTTTTGTCTGCTGCCAGATTCCTGGGAAGAAAGTGGCCTCAATAAAAAATAACACCCAAAACCCCAAGTGTGATGTCATTCACCCCTACAGAGGCCCAGCGGAGCGCTCTGAGGCTCTGAGGAGGAAAGTGGGGGAGGGTTTCAGCCGTTTGGTGGGTGACGAGATGAAACTGTATTAAGAATAGCTCTTTTCCTCATATGCTCCCAATTAACATTCAGCAATGAAACTCCCGCTGAGTTCAGCACTGAGAGCTTTACCAAAGCCAAAAACGCATTGTCTGTGAATTTATGGCGTACTGGACTGCAGCGGCAATGTCCGGGTGGATTATAAAGGCTTCCTTTATTTTAACTAAAGCAAAACATGTGAGGTGTTATCAAACTCTCTGGAAACCTTCACACAGTATCAAAATAAAAGAAGCCCTGTTGGACACTGGAGGAGGTTCATGAGTGATGAGCAATGGAAAAGTGCTGTGACAGGGTTGAGATCCGGCTCTTGAAGTGTTCAGTTCCTACTGGAAAATGTTTTGAGGCTCTGCGATTTGGCAGCAGGACAGAAACACCTTGGGCCATCAGTGGACTGAGCGAGGGGTCACAGAAGAACAGTGGTATCAAATAAATGTAATAATGTAATGTAATATAATGTAATATAATGTAAATGCAATATTGACATTGCTTCTTTCCCATGCTCAAGGTCTTCTGCAAAAACCAATGGTAATGAATGATGTGCAATGTCAGGGCAAAGTTATCCGTTTATATACACAGTGAAAAATAACTTAAAATATGATATGACAGCTTATTACCCTGTGTTTTTAGATTTAACTTGGCCTGGAGGTTCACTTGATTCTCAGCTCAAACTTCTTAGTTCAGTTGACAGTTCTCCTATATATAACGCTGCTGTCGGATCAAAAGCCTGTATCTCCAAAATAGTAACTTTACAGAAGGAAAAAACCTACTATACTGTTAATGTAAGTCAATGGAAACAGACTTTTTTCCAAGTCATTTCGGGCCATTTCTTTTGGTCCATTCATCATGAAATTTACACACAATGGAAAGGGCAACATAACTTTTCAAAGAATGTCAAAAACTGAAAAATGACAAAAATGGAGGTACAAGGTTTTGTTTCAACAGCAGCGATATGCAACCTCATTTCCAAAAATGTTGAAACGCAAAACGTAAAGAAAAACAAAATGCAATGACATGTAAATCATTTAAGCTATTTATTTAATTGAACATAGTGCAAAGACAACCTACCAAATATTGAAACTGAGAAACTGTATTGCTTTTTCCAAAATAAATGGCCGATTTGAAGTGGATGCCAGGGGCTCATTTCAAAAAAGGACATTTGAAAGTGACATGTTTTCTCATTCTTGCTTAACATAGGATTTCGGCTGCTTTACAGTTCAGGGGTGTTTCATAATGCACTGAATGTTTTAATGAGTGAGACGTCTGGACAGCAGCCAGGCCAGTTTAGCACCCAGACTTTCTTACAGAGCAATGCTGTTGTTATAATATCCAGGATGTGTTTTGTCATTAATTTGCTGAAATAAGCAAGACCTTCCTTGGAAAAGACGTCATCTGGATGGCAACATATGAAACCAGTAAATATCATTCAGCATTAACAATGCCTTCACAGGTATGCAAGTCATCCATGCCACGTGCACTAATGCCCTCCCTGTACCAACACAGATTCTGGCTTTTGAACTGTGCGCTGATAACAAGCTAGACGAGGTCCTTCTCCTCTTTAGCCCAGAAGATGCAGTGTCTATAATTTCTGAAAAATATTTCAAGTTGTGACTGGTCAGACCACAGGACACTTTTCCACTTCACCTCAGTCCATCTTGAATGAGCTTGGGCCCAGAGAAGGTGGCAGTGTTTCTCAAAACTTTTTCTATATGGTTTCTCCTTTGAATGGTAGAATTTTAACTTGCATTTGTGGATGCAGAACTGCATGAGAGCCCAAAAATGATGGTCAGCTAGTATTAGTATTCAGCCTTGTCTATCGTATAGAAATATTTCTCTGGATCCTCTGAATCTTTTAATGATATTATGTACCATAGATGACGAAATTCCCAAATTCTTTTCTGTTTAATATTGAGAAATGTTATTCTTGAGTTGTTGTACTATTTGTCTACACAGAGTGGTGAATTCCTCCCCCTCTTTACTTCTGAAAGGCTCAGCCTCTCTGAGAGGCTCTTCTACCCCCAATCATGTTACTGACCCGATGCCAACTTCTGGTATGATTGCCTGACCTGTATTTGGCCTCAATCTAAAGCAGTCCAGACCAAAACACGTTTTGTAACTTCATTGTGAACGGACAGAGCTATACTGCTATACGCTAAATAGGCATACATGTAGTCGTGTGCAAAAGTTTAAACACCCCTATGAAATTAGGATAAACTCAATGCTGCTTATTTTAATGCACCATTAAATGCAACATTTCATATTTAGTTTTAAGTGTTTTTTAAGTGTGTTTAGCAAATAAGTTGCAGAAAAGTTGCAGAAAATATTAAAGTCTCTTACCTGTTGCATTAACTTACTATTCATCAAATGTAATATTACTGCACAGTATGTAAATGCTTTGTTTTCAGTGACATCGCAATTCAAACTGGGCTTGGTTTCTACATATGGACTGTATGGACTGCATATGTTAAAATATTAACAGTGTTTATACTGTCCATCAAACTCTTTTATTTAAAAAGGGTGAGTTTTCCATGATACAGGCCCTTCAAGTGCTGAAGAAATAGGCTTTCTAAAAATACAATCCAGAGATTCTCCACCTCAGCACATTTTGGTTCCGGTAAATATATCAAGAGAGGTTGAGATTGGGCCATTTCTCTCCACCTCCCCACAGGTTCACCGAAATTTCTCAGAAAAGTCTAGGCATTGGCCCAGAGTCCTCTGGGAAGAATGTTCTCTCATAAAAAAAAAAGAAAGAAAGAAATAAAATAAAATAAAACAAGCACATCTTTTCTCAGGAGGCCTGGCAAAAATAAAGAAGTGAATATATCTGCTGTATGCTTACAGAACTTCAACAGGGGTCTCCATATTATTACTCCCATCCCAGGAGACCCTTTCGTTTTAGAGATGTCCTGCTTTTTAGCTTGGAAAGTTATATAATTTTTCATTTTTTTTCTCCTGAAACATCCATCCAAGAGACAAAGCCAGTGTTGATTTAATAGAGCACGGAGAAGAATAACATCTGGAGTCAACTAACACCTGCTAAAAACTGCTCAAGTGTTCAGAACTGAAATTAAATTAATTACCTCATGTACTGTTCACTGTTTGTCTCCACGTTGTCAATGAAACATTGACCCAAACAGGAAAGATTTAAAGGGAAACTCTACTGATTTTTCAAAGGTTCACAAACAAAGCCATTCAGAGTGGTTTGATGTGAACTGGTTCATTGTAGAGAAACATATTGACTTTAGACACTTTACTTACTATCCAAAACCACCAGTGAACATTTGTGTATCTTCTCAGTTTTTATATATAATGTTGATGATGGCAACATAGTGAAAAATATATTAAAAAAAGTTTTCTTCATGGACTATTTTGCCTCAGGATGCGCCGCAAGTATCTCTCCACCATTGATATATGCAAAAAAGGGACGTTATAGACTAAAACTCTATCAGAACTACTGTAAAACAATGTCTCAGACTTCAGATGCACTCAAAACTATTTCGGGTAATAACTTTCTGTGAGGGAGCTTTTAGAGTGGGATGTCTGGTTCCTATCACCACCACTGTGATGCCAAGTTTCTCCAGGGTGGAGCATTTTACACCAAACCACTCTGAATGACTTTGTTTACATCTTATCAACTTTTTGCCAAGTTTTTTGTAGGCTTGAACCTGTCGATACAGAATGTATGAGGGTAGTTTATTGTGAATGTAATTACTGTGTAATTACAGAACTGCAACTGAAACTGCAGTTAGAGTAAAGCAAACATCAACCATAACGTAAGTCTTTTAAGTGTTAATACAGACTGTGAGCCATATTTTGCTTTCAATTACTGTGCAGCACAGCTGTGCTTCTCCATATGGCCTCTAAAGAAGATACAATCATGTGCAAAAGTTTGGGCACCCCAGTCTAATTCCATGTTTTGCTCATTTTCTAACTGATTATAAGCACATCCTGTACAGAGAACACACTTCTGGACATTGTAATGCCCAATTAGTGTTTGTTTGCTGAATTTAACGCAGAAAATTTGGTCTGTGCAAAAGTTATGTCAGGTATATATATATATATATATATATATATATATATATATATATATATATATATATATATGTGTGTGTGTGTGTGTGTGTGTGTGTGTGTGTGTGTGTGCGATTGTTTCACTTATTTTTAACCTAAAAAATGTATAAAGCATGTAATATTACCAGGAGCAGCCGAACCTTAGCATCCAATTGTATTTTAAATAAACTTCCACATGATCGCTCTTGAATCCGCAATGCCTGGAAAAGCCTACAACAGTTTTCTCATTATGAATTTGAGACTTTTCCACTATGCAAATGCAACATAAATCATATTCAGTTAATAACTGAATGTGCAAGTGCTCCACTGCACTGATACCATGTCTGTTGAAAAGTCCTGCAATTAAATATAGAGCAAGATACTGGAGTTAATGAGCTGCTGAATGTTCTGCAATAAAAATAGAACAAATTCTAAGGTTAATTATTTTATCGCCATTACCCAAATTTCAAACTTCAAACCGAGTAAGAAGCTGCATAGATAGGCATTTATAAATATTCATGCACCTGTACGTCTCCCTATTGTTCCACCACTGTGTAACACATAGACACAATTTTCGAGGGGGCCAGGGAGGGGTGTGTGGAGGGGTTGTTACTCCCGAGGGGGGATGCCCTCCCAATCCTGCTGCAAAGCTTGAGAAAAGTATTAAAACTGCATAGATTAGTCTGAAAACAGCTGCTACAGTCAAGCTGTGCATTTTTGCACACGTTTCAATTTTAGCTCTTTCTCCATAAAGCAGGGTTGCCAGATTCACAGTTTTCCCACCAAATCTGTTAGAAAGTGCAGTGTGGGTAGAAATGATGTAGTTGTGGGACTGTTTTTACAAGGATAGTAAAAGTGATATGAGTTGATAGAAGATCTATCAGGTGTACCTCAAAGTTACAACAGTGGGTTTAAGGTCCAATTGTATAGCCTAAATACGTTTTTTCCAGTGGAAAAGTTCGTATTTGCATCTTTTTATAAACTAATGTTTTAAAACAGAACCATTTAGAACCAAAAAGCCTGGAGGCGAGGCGGGGTGTGTGGGGTCAGTACACCTTAGAACAGATCATTTCAGTGGATTCTGGTTCAGTTATGCTCCCTGACTAAAGGTACTGAGATGTACCCCTGAGGGTCCCACCCCAGTGACAAGAAGGGTACCGCCCCAGTGGCAGTGTCGTACCTTTTTTTCTGAGAGTGCAGAGCTTAGTTTATCAAATATGTGATTTTTTTTACTGATTCAAATGTTTATGTTCGGACACACGTTGGGTCACTTTCAGCATCTGGTGAATTTAAAGTAAACCTTCAGCTACTTTTCGCTACAGACCAGCGGGTCATTCACACACACAGCACTTCAGCTGCTAATAGATTCTACAGAACATCAGTCAAGTCGGTCAAATATGATTCATATAAAAAAAAGTAGGTTTGTTTACTTTGACAGTTTTCTGAGCTATGATTGGGTGATAGTTTCAAGCCCAGTGGACCAACTGGAAATCTGTTTGCAGTGCAAATGGTTTAACCTTTTCAACTCCTTGAGACCACCATTTGTTCCAAAGCAGCCTTCGTCCTGTTCCTCATAACGTTCATATTCCATAAGCTCCATTCAGAAGCTGGGCGTCGTGTGAGGCTGTAGCTCTTCTCTCCAGTCTAATAGACGGTGATGTCATTTTAAACCCTTATAATAAAAGAAGCTGAACTTTGTTTTTCTACTGAAAGTCGACCCGTTTTTCCCCAAATCTGGGCTCTAAACTATAAACAGACGGCGTCTCTTCAGTGATCTGCTCTGGAAACATCACTTTTAGAAAACAACACAAAGAGCGTCGGAGATTTTTGGCTTTCAGCAGTAAATTGTAAGCATGTAGTGATATGTGGAGATCATAAAACACACGTTCTGTTCATCTGAGGGGAAATTAAATAAAATAAAGTAAAAATTTACATTTATTTCATGCAGTCACTGAATAATTTGCCTTACAATCTGGTCACATAGATTCAGATGGAAACATCAAAATATACCCTGGAGAATAAGAGGCTACCTTTGTTTTGGTTGATAAATATCATTAATGGCAGAATTTGCTTCGCTAAAATTTTTGTTGAGTTGTTTATTTCACTGTTTTGCGCGATTCCTCGTCTATTCTGTAATACCTTGTTCTTCAGTGTGTGCCTGGGATGCTCTGCTGCTCCGCACACGCTGAGATAAGCGAGATTTATTAGGGGCAAATCCAGGGTCGTAGTCAGAACATTCCAGGGTCAGTGAGCCGACACGTACAGACTTAGGGTAAGACATCTCAAGAATCAACACAAACGAAGACCAGGTACAAAGACACGATACAAAGGTACAAAGACTGGCAAACGGAAGGGGCAAACACAGGGCTTAAATACACGGAACAATGAGGGACAGGTGATAACAATCAGGGGCGGAGTTACAAAACCAAAACATGAGCACATGGACAGGACTGGGAGGAGCCAACCGTGACAGAACCCCCCCCCCAAAGGCACGCACACCGGGCGTGCCACACAGAACAAAACAAACCAACCCAACAAGAAAGCAAAACCCAGAGAAAGACAAAACTAAACTAAACAGGCACAGACACCGAAGCCAGAGCAGAGGCAGAAACGGGCACAGAGGCAGAAACGGGCACAGAGGCAGGAACAGAACCACAAGGCACAGGAACAGAACCACAAGGCACAGAAACAGAACCACAAGGCACAGAAACAGAACCACAAGGCACAGAAACAGAACCACAAGGCACAGAAACAGAACCACAAGGCACAGAAACAGAACGAGGACAAAAAACGGAGGGAGGACGAGGAGGCACAACACAAAACGACGCCGAACGAGAGACGACCGGAGACACAGGACGAGGAAAACAAGAACGAACAACAGACCACGCAAAAGACAGGGGAACAGGCACCAGGACAGACACGGGAACGGACACGGGCACGGAAACAGAAACAGGAACAGAAACAAAAGGAGACACAGGAACGGGAACCACAACGGGAAAGGGAACTGAGACAGACACAACAGTAGGGAAAAGGACAAAACCAGGTACAGAACAAGGCAGAAACAAAGGAACGGAAACAGACACAGAAGGCACAGAAGGACCACGGGGAACAGGGACAGAAACGGGATTCCCAGGGGGAACAGACACAGACGAGGGCGGGATGGGTGGGAACAAAGGGGATGTAACGTCCACGGAGGCAGGCGGGCCTGCTACGACGTCCACGGAGGCAGGCGGGCCTGCTACGACGTCCACGGAGGCAGGCGGGCCTGCTACGACGTCCACGGAGGCAGGCGGGCCTGCTACGACGTCCACGGAGGCAGGCGGGCCTGCTACGACGTCCACGGAGGCAGGCGCGGGGCCTGCTGCGACATCCACGGAGGCAGGCGCGGGGCCTGCTGCGACGTCCACGGAGGCAGGCGCGGGGCCTGCTGCGACGTCCACGGAGGCAGGCGCGGGGCCTGCTGCGACGTCCACGGAGGCAGGCGCGGGGCCTGCTGCGGCGGGTCCGGAGGCGCGGCGACTGCTGCGGCCACGGGATCAGAAGTGCCGCGGGGTGCGGCCACGGGATCAGAAGTGCCGCGGGGTGCGGCCACGGGATCAGAAGTGCCGCGGGGTGCGGCCACGGGATCAGAAGTGCCGCGGGGTGCGGCCACGGGATCAAGCCTTCGGGCTGGGGACCTCTGCTCCAACCTGGAGGAACACACAGATACTGGACCCACTCGGCCGTTCCCAATGCTCACTCGAGCGATTGGCAGCTCGCAGTGACGCTTGCGAACGAGCCGAGTACCAAAAAACGGGTCATCTGAATGCTCCTGCCGTCTGACACCGTCTTGCACTGCAGGTCGCTCCTCCCTGCAGTGGCGCTCAAGACGGGCAGACCCAAGGCGCTTACCTGAGCTCTCGTCGCCCGGACACAAGGCGGGAAGGTCCTCCGCTTTCTTGCGGGACCGACGAGACGCTCGTGTTCCCTCAGCGCCAGGGGATTTGCTGTCTCCGGCTTGGTGGCGTTGGGACACAGCGAACTCGGGCTGCTTTAAAACAGCCGGAGTTTCGTCCCAACGGAACAACCACATGCCGGAGTCTCGCTTACCTGCTGCGTCCTGTGGTGGCCAGTCTTTCTGTAACGGGGAGCGAGGAGGCGGACGCACACGCTGAGATAAGCGAGATTTATTAGGGGCAAATCCAGGGTCGTAGTCAGAACATTCCAGGGTCAGTGAGCCGACACGTACAGACTTAGGGTAAGACATCTCAAGAATCAACACAAACGAAGACCAGGTACAAAGACACGATACAAAGGTACAAAGACTGGCAAACGGAAGGGGCAAACACAGGGCTTAAATACACGGAACAATGAGGGACAGGTGATAACAATCAGGGGCGGAGTTACAAAACCAAAACATGAGCACATGGACAGGACTGGGAGGAGCCAACCGTGACACATGGCAGGAATTAATGGTTCATCAGTTCAGCCCCAAAACATTACTGCATGCAGTAACAAGCAACTGATCTAGTTTTATACAACTTAAATAAACACTTTGATTGAAACAATGGCTCCGGTCCACCGGCACTTCTATAACCTAAGAATAGCTCAGCCAGTTTGCATTGAAGTCCCAGTAGATACTGAATAAAATGCCCTAGTATGTAATAAAATAAGAGATTATAAAGGGTTAAAGCACAAGTCAAACTCAAGGCCCGCTGGCCAAATGTGGCCCGCCGTGTCATTTGATGTGGCCCGCAAGAGCTTAAAAGATCTGATTGACTGCAATCTAGTGGCTTAATGCCGTCGCTTCATGGGTAACATAATGGGCATGAATTGTGGGAAATGGAGTTTATGGTCAATGCACACTTTTAGACTTAATTATTAATAATTCCACCACTAATTCTAAAGCGTGCGTTGACCTTAAACTACATTTCCCACAATTCATGCCGATTATGTTACCCATGAAGCGACGGCATTAAGCCACTAGTTTACAGTGTTTTTTCAACAAGTGGAATTAAGAAATAGCTACAAATATTGATCCCAAAATGTCCAGGAAAAGAAAAATTGATGCCGATGGAAGTTTCAAGAGAGATGGGAAGGCGAATACATGTTTGTGCTTCAAGGAGAAAACCCGGTATGTCTTTTGTGTTTTGAGGCGGTGGCGGTTGTCAAGGAGAACAATTTACACCGGCACTTTGATAGCGAACACGGAGCTAAGTGTGCCAAAGTTAGCCTTCAAGAAAAGCAACAAATTGTCCAAGAATTAAAAGGCAAACTGCGATCGCAGCAGAATATGTGCACAAGAGCTACGGCCCAAAACGACGCCGCTGTGAAAGCTAGCTTTACTGTAGCCGAAGAAATCACTCGCGCGATTAGTTACATTTATACTGTCTTACCGTTACATCTGGCCCTTTGAGGGCAACCGTTATGCTGATGTGGCCCTCTGTGAAAATGAGTTTGACACCCCTGGGTTAAAGTGTTTATTTGAGCTGAATGGAACTAGTTCATTTACTTGCTACCACATCATTTTGTGAGGTTCAACTATCGAACCACTTTTACTGCGTAAAAATAAGCGCACAAAACGAATCCACCCTCAAAAAACGGTTGATAATTGATATTTTTATTATGGTACATTCAGCAGTCAAACAGTGCAGTAAACTGTACAGCGGTGGCTTCTCTGTAGAGGATGCATTAACGTATTTTCTCTTAGAAAAATAGCAAATCCATGACATTGGGCCAACGTTTTGCACACCAGTGCATGAACGACAGCTGCTCTGATTGGTTGCCCTGTATTGTTCCTCATTCATAAAGCAGCCCACTTCAAAAACACTCCTTATAACTTATAACTTTAATTTGAATGGGCAAGGCTAGGTGCCCAAAGAAAACCATGTATCGCCATTTTGGGCCATTTTTATTTTTCTACATCGTTTCAACATCACCAGCTGTCCACATGTCTATGTTGTGTGAACATTTCGTGATGAGTGGATAGAAATGCTGGAAAATGTTTGAAAATGCTTGGAATAAAATCTCCTTACATTAACTTAGACTGTGGTTGGTTGGTGTAGTGGGTAACACCTTTGCCTTCTATGCTGTAGACTGGGGTTCAATCCCCACCTGGATAAACACCCTACACTATACCAATAAGGGTCCTTGGGCAAGAATCCTAACACCACTTTCACCTACCTGTGTAAAATGATCAAACTGTAAGTCGCTCTGGATAAGAGCGTCTGCCAAATGCCGTAAATATAGACTGGGATCCAGGCGAGGCGAAACCTGTCGTTCCAGGATCCAGGTCGCTGGTCGTTGGGATCCAGGTCATTGGTACCTGTAAAAGGAGAAAAAGTTAAGATAGCTCAACAATTAAACATGCATGTGTATATAGGAAAGAAAGGGCCATTGTATCGCTGTAAGCGATTTAATGAGTGGATTGTTTGCTCCATTGTCACCCCAGACTGGCTAATGATATGACCCAGAATTAAGGTAGGAGGGTCCACAGGTTAAAACGGAAGGGGGACAATGGAGAAGGGGGGAAGGTCTGTGTGGCTTTGCAGCCTCAGACCCTTTGGCACAGAGTTCTGTAGGTGCCAAATCGCTGCCGGATGCTGATTGTGGAGCCAGTGGGGTCATTTGGTTATAGCTTTGTTTTTCTTTCCTTTTTTTTGTCCTCACCAGTGTAAATACTTTGGTGTGTAGAACTAAAATAAAACTTTAGAGCACTGTTGAATTGAGTCCTGATGTCCAGGAGCATTGAATGGTGAGCCTCCAGACCACTCATTGACCACAGCACCATCAAAAAGCCGACCACACCTACCACAAATGGTAAAAGTCTTTTTGGCCTCTCCTGTAAAGTTACTATTTTGGACTGCGCTGATGTGTAAATTAGTTGATTTTTGTGACATCAACAAAATAACAAAGCCAAAACTGTCCAGTGTCTACCCCATCGCCTCCATTGCAGGGGCATCCCGGCTTGTTCAGAGCTCCATATACTGAGGATGACATTGTGCATTGTTTTGTTCAGATTGATTTGCCCTAGTGACAGTTATTACAGAATATTTGGGGCCTCTTTCGATTGAATCTCCATGCATAACCTAAGAATAGCTCCTTTAGCTTGCATTAAAGTGCCTGTAGTTATTGGATAATAAACCAATGAAATAAACTTCAAATGTTAAGGGGTTAAACCTAACGTCCTCTAGGACTTTTGTCCTGTATACTGTTGACATCACCAAAGGCCACGTTCACATTACCAGACCAGCTGAGAGCTGATCAGACTTAATGATCTTCTCAGCGAAGCTCGTTCTGCTCGTTAGTTTGTGCTGATGATGCAGTGATTCAGTCACGTGACGTCACTGAGTAGGAGGAGCTCATGAGGGTCATTTCAGGCCAGTTCATCACATTAACAGATTTGAGTCACTTACCTAAACGAACCATTGTGTGTGAACCATTGCATCAGATTGGATTTGAACAATGAGGCTTGTAATGTGAATACAGCCAAAGTTCTGAGGAGGACCACAGGCCTTAGGGCACCATTCAGATGGCCACATTCATCGGACGATAGGCAGCACTTCTCTTGTTGCTCTGAAGATCCCTTTCTCCCTCCATCAGAGCAAGCTTTGAAAACCTGAGGTCAAAATGAAAGTTCAAGGCATGCGAGGCCGAGTCTTGAATGTTCAGAGTGTGCAGTGACCATAGCGAGAGGTGGAGTGAACTCATTAAAGCCAGGGTCAACTGGAATCCATACCTGGTGCTGAAAGTGCTGGAGGTCCATCACACTCTTCTAACAGCACTTCAATGAAGTCACTGTGAAAATAGGTCAAGACAGCGTTAAAGAAACGAGGTGTGATGTTCGATTTCATGTCTTTCAGGCAAAGGCACAGGGCTTTCATAACATAACTCACCCTGACCTCCGCAGAGTCCAGCTACATAACACTTCGGCCTCGGAGAACAGCAGGTGGACGTGACTCCCTTTTTCAATCAAAACACAGTGTTCCTGTCAATGACTTTAGATCAGTGACTATCACGGTTTGCCACAAACAGATTTTTGGAGCCAACCACTGGGGATGAGAACCTTTTTTTAAAGTGTACAGAACCTTCCGAAAAGGTCTCTGTACTGATTAATGGTTTGTCCAGTCTGAGAACCAGCAAAGGAACCAGAGCAACTTACACTTACAAAAGTGCGTTGTTGACCACTCAGAGAATATATCATATACTCTTACACAAGGTAATTCAAGGGTTCCTTAGGAACGTGAATGGTTCTACAGAGAACCATGAACAGTCAGAAAACCTTTTGCAGGGTTAAACGGTTCTTTGCATCTTTAAGTGGTTCTTCAGATTGATGGAGAACGTGCTGTGGATGGTTCTCTACAGAAGGTTCTAAAGAGCACCAAAAAGGTTTTTGGTCAAGCTTGTAACAGCAGAAGAACCCTTTTGGTGCTATGTACAGCTCCTTTCAAAAAGGTGTTGTATAGCACCATCTTCAGCACGTTCTCCGTCAATCTGAAGAACCCTTTCACAATGTAAAGAACCTTTTAATTATAAAAAGGGTTCTTTGAAAGGCAAAAAGCCGGCATATGCCACAATAACATATGCAAGAACATGGTTAAGTACTGTTGATATGCATGATTGTGCCTTTATACACTAAACTGGAGCAACTTACACAGCAATGAAGGTAACTTAAGCAATTGTTAAGACACAACTTCTAGCACACTTTAAATACATTTTAAATGTGTGCTTTTGTCTGTAGCTGATATGATACCCATATTTGTTTACTAGTTACTACTGCAATTAAAATGCGTTAAAATAACCTAGAGGATACATTAAAAGTCATTGTGAATGACACTTAAACATACGTTTGTTTATGTGGGCTTCAGTGTCCTGGGAAATACCACTTAAGTGCAATTTTTACAGCACAATAAAGTACAATTCAAAGTTTGTTACTTTACAGAAAAATGTATTTTGGATGAATTTCCAAAAATGACATGCAATCAGAAACTTTAACTAAAAATGAATAAAATAAAAATAAATAAAAATAATTGTAACAGTTTCGATGTATATTAAGTATCCTTACATGCACTTAAGTAGGTTTCCTTTCCTCGAGAGGTGACCACGTTATCAGACAATAATATATTGCTCAGTGATTGAGACGTTTTGATATGGATGAGGCCCAAGCAGCTCTATTGGTATTTTCTAGGGGTCCCACTTTGTATTAAGTGTCTCTAATAACTGTGTAGTTACATGTGAACAACATATGCAACAGCAATGTAACTACTAGTGATTTAGTCACTGATGGATTGCAGAAGTTCACCTTGTGTAATTACACAAGTGTATCTTAATAGTTGCAACAGCCTATTCACTTGTATGTAATTACACACGAGTAATAACATAAATGGAATTACATTGTAATCACTGGAACTGTTTTTCCAGCAGTAAAAGGAAGTGTGTAATAACTGACATTGACATTATTACACTGGATCTGCCAGCTTTCCGAACATTTAGCCAGCATTTATGTTGCCAGTGCCGTGACACTGTAACCAGTTTCAGACGGCCCCTTATATTAACATGTAGCTGTTATGATATTAATTAAATGTGCTGCATTTCCTCCAAAGCAGTGTCTATATTACCACTGCGTTATTACACAGTACCTACATAGTAACTACACAGGAACTGTCCACTTATAAAGTGTAACTTTAACGCCGCACTACAGGAAAGTTCCTGTGTGGGAGACACACTTGTGTAATTATATAGGCTGTACATCTTTAATCCATCTGTAACTCTGACTAAGTCATCAGTAGTTACAGTGCCTGTGTTATTCATGTGTAACTACACAGTAATTAAAGATACTTAATATAAAGCGGGAGCTTTTGAGCTATGTGATGTATTTTTGTCCATGTAGCTCCAGCATAAAACTAAAGAAGCAAACGTGCTTGGCTGATTGGGTCCATTTGGGGTGAGAAGGAAAGCTACAGAAACATGAATCTCTCAGAAAAGCATTGTAAGCATTGACAGAGGCAGCCCCCCACTACAAACTCATCCGCCCACACTTTCCTGAGCATTTACCAGAACATACCCATTCCTCTACTAGAGGAGAATTTCATCACTTCCAGCATCACATTTCTTAAGTAAGATGTAATGTTGATGAGGATTTATCTCTGAAGCATCTCCCTGCTGAGCAGAGAGTGTGAGTGAGTTTGAGGAGGCTTTAAAAATATTTAATAAGAAAGGGCAGACTCAGGAGCGCGTATTGGTCCATGTCTGTTAGGCCTGCGTCTCTGCTTTTGTGCCCCCCCCCTCGGCCTCCTGTTAAACTCCCACTGTGGCCAGTGCTGAGGTCATCACGGCTCTGAGGGCCGGAAGGCCGGTTCTAAGAGTAAAGCAGGAAATGAGGGCGAGTGGGCCGACTGTGGCAGCAGTCTGAAGGAGTGAATAGAGAACACTGACTCATTATTCTTTACACATTGTATTACTAGACATTTTCAATTAAAGCAAAAAAACCCCCCGCCCGAGTGCCCGTGTTTGTTTTCCTACATTTCCCAGACGGAAGTGTAAGAAAGAAAGAAATACTCAGCCAGACGGAGACGAAGTCGCTGAAAAAGGAAAGAGGACTTTTTGGATTTTTTTTACTGAGGTTAAGATTAGGGTAAGTCTGAGAAAACTCATAGTACATAAAGGTATGAGGTATATTATTACATATGTAATATACATATTATTACATGGCGGTAATACAGAGAGGTAGTATTACACACAGCTGCTTTTAAATATGTTTAACATACGTGGGACATATTATTTGTATATGTAGATACTTATACAAGTACAGTCATCGCTTCATATTACTTTATATACATGTACACATGGGAGATATTAAACGTATATATAACTATATGCATATAAATAAAACATATGTGACACACTATTATTATTTATTATTAAATAAAATGTATGGTACTTATAAAAAATAGCACACATATATAGTACCTGAACATAATTAAATATATAATATACACAGAATATAGTACTTATGTATATATAATACACGCATAGGCTATACTTACATTATAGGTTATATATATATATATATATATATATATATATATATATATATATATATATATATATATATATGTATATAATGAAAGGTATTATTACATATAGATACTTATATTGTCACTGTTCAAAAAATATCTTGTCATATTATCTTGTTATAACATTGTTATATTAAAATTAAGATTGCTACATTTTCTACATATGCTTATCTCTGGACAGCAGCAATATAACACATGATGGGAATAACATTACATACACAAAAACTTATATATAATATATTTCACTACTGTCAGAGCAAAACCTCATATCTCCAAAACTGTAACTTCACAGGAGAAATAAAAAACATGCTTTACTCTTAATGTAAGTCAATGGAACCAGACAATTTCCCAAGTCATTCTGGGCTGTTTCTTTTGCCCCGTTCATCATGAAATTTTCTCAGACTGTACAGAACAACAGGCATTTTCAAATGATGTCAACAACGGAAAAATGAGCAAAATTGAGAGACAAGGTTTTGTTCCAACAGCAGCGATGTGTGGCATTGTGTATCGGTACTCATATAAAACATATCATTATTACATGAGATGCATAAACATACTTCAGACAGAGTCATTCAAAGTGGTTTCATGTGAAATGGCACATTGTGAAGAAACAAACTGGCTCTGATTTCTTCCCAGTGGTGGTGATGAGAACCAGGGATCACCATGTCTGCAACTATAGCCATTTCATTTACTACCAAAAACCGGCAGTGACCGCCTACCTGAGTTTTTATATGGGGAAAAAAAAGTTTTCTTTGGAGACTATTTTGTTGAACAGTTTCATGTAATAACTTTCTGGGAGGGAGCTTTTATAGGCAGTAAACCCTTCAGATGTCTGGTTCCTATCACCACCACTGGGAACACTTTTCTCTAAAATGGCTCGTTTCACAGCAAACCACTTGGAATGACTGTCATCTCAAATATTTGTGTCAACTAAAAATGTTGAAAAACAGCACAATAATGACCATCTAATTAAAGTGGTACCAAATCAAGTCTTTAATATATATATATATATCAGCCTTTAAATATGTTTTTTTTTGTTTTATTATGTAATTTATCTTTTTTTTTGCTTGTCTCAGCTGCTCCATAATTAGGAATTTTTGTATCAATGTCTTCTGAGCCTGAACGAATGCAATGAATGCTAATCAGTCGTATTCATCAGCATCATCACACCATGTCGAATCTAAGTAGGCTCCTTTGAATGATGGCAAACGCCTGCACTTCTGCCCCTCTCACAAGTCAAAGTCTGCTCTGAAGAGGTGCAGAGAACATTTCGTCTTACATGCAGTAACATAATCAAACTCTTGTGACTGTCCTTGCAGTAGCACCTCCTGTACTTAGTGATTGACTGCAATTTGCTGACATCATCAAGAGTGTTTAACCTCAACAGGCTGAGAGTGCTCGGAAGAAAGGAATAATGAGTGAGCGCCCTTCTTCTGAAGTCTCAGAAGCCCCTGCTGGACCATTACAGGCCCTCGCAGCAGCATCACAGCGCGCTAATGGGGAGATGATTGGATTTCATTCCGTGCTGAGCGTTCAGTTTATGTCGTCACATAATTAAAAGGGTTGCATAACATTATTATGACATGCTGAGAATGAAATGGATGGTGTATTTTAACAGCAACTGAAATAGAGCATCTGTATATAGGCCTACACACACTCTCCCTGTCAGCCGCTCTAACACACTCTGCGCTGACCTGGCTGAGAGCTGCTGAGTTCAGAAGGTGGAAAGAAGGCTTACCTCAGTTCTGCACGCCACTCTCTGGGTCAATATTTGCCTTTTTCTCTGGCCGTTGTGCCCTTTCTTCCTCCTTTACACCTTCCGCCAACCAGTGAGAAGAATGAAAACTCAACCAGTGGAACACCAGTCAGTGGAACACCATAGCTATGACCTAACAATACTGTAACAACCATCTGGAATACCATAGCAATGCCCTAACAACATCTTAGCAACCACCTGGAATACCATAGCAATGACCTAAGAATACCTTAACAACCACGTGGAATACCATAGCAATGCCCTAACAACATCTTAGCAACCACCTGGAATACTATAGCAATGACCTAGCAACAACTAAACAACAACCCGGAATGACCTAAGAATACCTTAACAACCACATGGAATACCATAGCAATGCCCTAACAACACCTTAGAAACCCACTGGAATACTATAGCAATGGCCCGAACAATACCTTAGAAATCACTTGGAATACTATAACAATGGATTAACACTACCTTAACAACCACCTGGAATACCATAGCAATGGCCTAGCAACATCTTAACAACCACCTGGAATATTCTAGCAATGCCATAACGTCACCTTAGCAACCAACTGGAATACCATAGCAATGACCTAGCAACAACTTAACAACAACCTGGAATACTATAGCAGTGCCTTAACAACACCTTAGAAACCCACTGGAATACCATAGCAATAGCCCGAACAATACCTTAGAAACCCACTGGAATACTATAGCAATGGCCCGAACAATACCTTAGAAATCACTTGGAATACTATAACAATGGATTAACACTACCTTAACAACCACCTGGAATACCATAGCAATGGCCTAGCAACATCTTAACAACTACCTGGAATATCCTAGCAATGCCCTAACGTCACCTTAGCAACCAACTGGAATACCATAGCAATGACCTAACAATACCTTAACAACTACCCAGAATACCATTGAAATGGCCCAACAAAACCTTCTCAGGTTTTTTTTATTTTTTGTTAAAAAAATGTTCTATGAATATTTTTTCTAGATTGTTCTAAGGAAGTTTTTTTCTTTAGTTCACACAACGTTCTTCATTATTTTAATGTTCGTAAAACATTAGATATAAAGGTTGTCTTTATACATTATTATAACTTAGGCAAAGTTATGAGAACATTCCCTACTTGGTTAACAATCACCTGGGGTGCCATAGCAACAGCCTAGCAACACCTCAGCAGCCACCTAACAACTAGAAAGCAACACTTTAAAAAGCTAGAATAACTTAACAAATTTATACCAACATCATAGCAGCTACCAGGAGTTACGACTGACCAAACACTTCTTGCTTGTTTCTACACTCTTTGTCCACTTTATCAGCTCCACTGACCGTATAGCTGCACTTGTTCTACAGTTACAGACTGTAGTCCATCTGTTTCTCTGATACTTTGTTAGCCCCCTTTTACCCTGTTCTTCAGTGGTCAGGACCCTCACAGGACCACCTCACAGCAGGTATTAAATGGGTGCTGGGTCATTCTTAGCACTGCAGTGACACTGATGTGTTGGTGGTGTGTTGTGCTGGTAAGAGTGGATCAGACACAACAGTGCCAAAAGAGATAGACTAGATTTTATAGAACTATAAAATGCACTTAAGTGGAGCTGTGTGCGTAGAAAGAAGTAGGTGGTTTCAATAAAGTGGGCAATTAGGCTAACAGTGTTCTGCAACAGCAAAAAGTTTTAAAGTGTTTTTAAAGTTTTAAAATGTTTCTTTTTAAAAAAAAAAGTTTAAATGTTACAGAAGAAGAAAACAAATTTGCAAAAATGAATGTCACTTCCCACGAAATGTGGCTCACTTTTCATTCTTCGATGAGTTTTCATGCATGTATACAGTTTGGAAGGAGTATTTAATTAAGAAGTTAGGATAAAGTATTTAATTAAGAAGTTAGGAAGAAGTACTTAATAAAGAATTTAGGAAGAAGTATTTAATTAAGAAGTTAGGAAGGAGTGTTTAATTAAGAAGTTAGGAAGAAGTGTTTAATTAAGAAGTTAGGAAGGAGTGTTTAATTAAGAAGTTAGGAAGGAGTGTTTAATTAAGAAGTTAGGAAGGAGTGTTTAATTAAGAAGTTAGGAAGGAGTGTTTAATTAAGAAGTTAGGAAGGAGTGTTTGATTAATTTATGCACCTCATGAAAGTCTAAATGATGAAAGTGAAGGTGCCCTTCATGCTTTCGCTGTGATGGCCCAGCTCTCTGCTCCAAACAAACGGCCACCGGGGTGCAGTGTTTGTCTGGGCCTCTAGCCTGCAGTGGCACGGATCTAAGCTCATCCTTCTCCGCTCAGAAAAAGATTTCCGACTCATTTTTCACGGCTGGGAGAATGAAAGCGCCCGCCGTCCGTTTTTAGCAATGGCAGCTAGTCAACACCTCGGCCTGCCAAATGAGCTAAATCCTCTTTAGTGCGACAGGGTGTGAGCCCAGATCCATCCCTACAGGCTGCTGTCTAAAACACGTACAGCGGACAAACCGAGGCCCGACTGCAGCAAGCCAAGCTTCCTCCTAATCACCGTACTGCAGTAAACAACAATGAAATGGCGCTTCTGTGCTAAACTGCTCTGCATGCAGTCCTGATTGTGCTGAGAAACATTGTTTTCTCTCTCAGAAACAAAACCAGCGCATATTACATACCCTGCCATGACCTGAACAGATAACATGCTACACAAGCATAATATTATAATGAGTGGTCAACTAAAAGGGGGGGGGGGGGTGAATGTAATGGGGTCAGATAAGTGAGCTTCTTGTGGAAAATTAAATGTACATTTGATTTAATCATTAGAAATCTGGAGTTATTGTGGTTTTGTTGTACATTACAGTTACATTACATACTTATTACAATGTAATTACACAATTATGTTACTACTTATGTTGTTAAAGGTGAAAACCAACTTTTTTTTCATTAAATTTGTCCATAATTTTACCAGTAAGCGACTAAACAAAGTAACTCAGAGTGGATCGATGTGAAACGCTCTGTTCTAAAGTCAGTATTGTTCACCGCGGTCGTGGTAGGAACCAGATGTCCGAAAGCTTTAATGCCTCGAAAAGCTCCTCGACAGAAAGCTGTTGCATGAAATGGGCACAGAAGGATGGATGGATTCACACGTTTGTTGGTTTTTCCCTGTAATAACAAGTTATGTTTGTTTGTTTTCTTGAGATCTCATTACGTTTGTCATTATCAGAACAAAGCGAGTGTTGTTTTTCCAAGATCTCACGTTACTGATATTGTAATCATGACATAGCAACGTTGTTTTTTTTTCCCAGATAACAGTGTTTATGTTATGATAAGGGCAAAAATGTCTCAAGAAAGCAAATAAAACCAATAAAACATGCTCATCTTTGGGCCTTCGGTAAAAATACCATGAGGTCTAAATCTTCTGAGACAAGATTTCAGACTAATGTTGTTTTTTTTTCATCTCTATATTTATTCAATATTTGAATTATCCTTTTTTTTAGAAATTGGTGGAACTGTTCCTTAGATATAATGAATTCAACTTATATTCTGCATTAACAGATTTCAGTTTGAATTTCCAATATTTTCCTGTTTGTTTTGATGGCAATGTTGGCCATTTTTTCCCTTTTCTCAAGCTTTTCAACTGATATCAATAAGTTAAGTGATACTTTTTTAATCCCACAAACAGGGAAATTCCTCCTCCGCATTGAACCCGTCCGTGAAGTGAGACACCACATACACACTAGTGAATACACACACATACTAGGGGGCAGTGAGCACACTTGCCTGGTGGGCAGCCCTATCCACAGCGCCCGGGGAGCAACTGGGGGTTAGGTGTCTTGCTCAAGGACACCTCAGTCATGGACTGTCGGTGCTGGGGATCGAACCGGCGACCTTCCGGTCACAGGGCCAGTTCCCTAACCTCCAGCCATGATGTGCTCTTTGACTCACAAACACAATGGACCTTGGCTTGAAAGTTTAGAATCAGCTTTTTAAATGTCACTGACATCATAAATCATATAAAACTACATCATGTTTTGTTATGACCACAACTTTAAGGGTTGACTGTAATTTTCAGACTGTGTTATATTGTGCTGCAATACTGTAAGTAGGCCAGTGATTTGTGACCGCTCTCTCAATCATAGGGCCGTCACTGTAAGCTCCTGATGCGTACACCCTCCCTCCTCTCGCTGCTTTTGTTCTTGATCTTTGTCAGACGTGACGTGCTCACCTACTCACATCCTGCATTGCATCATTATTAGTTTCAGCTCGGCAGGCTTAATTTGGCTGATTCAGGCCTGTTACGCACAGATGCATATCAGCAAACAAAACCAACAGTGAAAAAAGTAACGAACTGACTTTACCTGATTAAAACGAGCATCATATATTACACATTAATTTCCAAATGTAAGGACCCAGAAAATAAAGGTCATGGCAACATTACCAAACTTCATCATTGACAGTGAAGATGTAAATGTGATGGACAGCTTTTGTATCCTCAGATCACTTAATGACAGATTGGCGCTCGTGATGTGTCTCTACAAACAAAGATCAGTATTGCGGATGCTCTGGTCCCTCCTGATGTCCCACTTTTGTTGAGATAGAGGGGCATGGTGGAGTGTTAGGGCTAGATGGACCTCAAAATAGATGGTTTTTCTGCAGCAGAGTGTCATAAAAAGTAAAAAATGATGATAACCTTAGTTCAACGTGGTTTCAATATATTATGATCCTTTTCTTCTTGTGCTGAAGTCTCGGTAGGTTATTTAAGGTGGAATGGGATAAATTCAAATGAGACTTCAGCTTCATATTCATCGAAGAAATTAGTACTGGGTGATAATTAAATAATTAAGGGTAAATAATTGCCCCCCTCTTTGAAGCCATATGATGCCCTAAATGTAACTAAAGCCCAACAGTGAGGAGCTGAACTTTACCCTCTTCTGCTGTCCCTGCAGACTCACAGGGTTGCCTACTTACCATTTTGTAGGGGAAGATTTGTAACTCAGTTCCAAGGGGCAAGGTGACACTCGAAAACAAGGGACAGGGGTAAAACTAAGAAATGGGTTTGGGCTTAAGATTACCATGCATAATGCTAAGCAATGGCTGGAGTGGTGTAAGTACACCAATGTTGGACCCTGGTGAGATAAATCTTTGAGATATGATGAACCCAAATTGATGGATGTAGCTGGGTTGGGCAGATGCCTGGAGACACACTATCTTACAAGGCATAGTGCTAACAGTAAAGTTTGGTGGAGGAGGACTAATTGGCTGGGGCTGTTTTTCACCATTTGGGCCCCTTATTTCAAGGAAAGAGTGATCTTAGCATTATAGCAAAGATTTTAGACAATTGGTTTATTATGTGTTAGTTAGATACTAGTTTTATTACACACTTTAATAACCAAAGAACAGGTCAACCACTTTGCATTGAAGTCCTTGTACTGAATAATAAGTCTTATTTTGTAATGAGTCTGGGATTTTAATTGGGTTAAATGCTTCCAACTTCATGGCAGCAGTTTGGGGAAGACCCTCTTCTGTTCCAGCATAACTGTGCCCCTGTGCGCAAGACGAGCTCTATAAAGACATGGTTTGACAGGTTTGGTGTGGAAGAACTTCAGTGGCCTGCACAGAGCCTTGACCTCAAACCCACTGAACCTCTTATGGGAAAGAATTGGAACATGGCTTGCAAGCCAGGCCTTCACGTCCAGCAACAGTGTGTGACCTCACAAATGCTCACAAAACACTCTCCAAAGTCCTGTAGAAAGACTTCCCAGAAGAGTGGAAGCTGTTATAACTGCAAAGGGGGTCCAACTCCATATTAATTCTCAGGGTTTTGCAACTTGTCATTAGAAATGACACCTGGACCAGCCAACAAGAAGTCTGAAGACTCAAAGTGAAGACAGGATATTCTTAAGAAACACTACCCACCTGGTCAGCCAAAGTTGGAACCGACTTGACTGGACCTAATAATAAGTAAGTATTAATAATAAGAAGAATAATAATAAGAAAAAAAATCATTTCATTTCCCAAAGACTTCAAAAGCGAGTAGGGCATCCTCAAACCTTTAATGGGCAGTGTAGCTCAAACTTGGTATCAACTGCCAAGATCTTCAGCTCAATGTCAGCATGCTCTGAGCTCACTGAATGCCAGCTTAGTGCTTGCTTAGTGCTGTCTTCACCCAAAATCCCAAACACGAGACTCTGACGCAGCTGGCTTGAGTCAGGCTAATGGACGACTTCTGCCTAGCCAGAGGGAAAAGCCTGGAGGGGATTTGAGAGAAACGTGAAAATTGGGAAGCTGTTCGCAAGTCAAGCTGAGGATTGAGAAGCAACCGAATCAAGGAAAGACCTTATCTGAAGACTGTGACACTGACACACAAGACCTGACCTCCCGAAAATGGCCATCGGGCTGTAAAGCTTGCTTTCATTTAAAATTTTTGAGCTTTTTCCTTTTCAATTAATGAGGCAGCTATGTACTAACACTTTGAGTGTATGTAGCATTAACATCAAGCTTCATGTTCATTGAAATCTCTTCATCTCGCAGAGATTTCTGGGAAATGGAGTCTTTATGGACAGCAGAGCTGGGAGGATGGGTGACATTTACAAACTGCCATACAGTCCTCAGCAATCGCTGTCACACCAATTACAGGAATGAGGCTTTTGAGTCTGCAAAGAAAGCAAACACAAAATTACATGTAAACGTTCTCGTGCTTATGAGTGGCATAAGTGTCGGAGACTTTGCTAAAACTTCAGAAAATTGTACGTTTGATGTCAGCCCTGACCAGGAGGCTGACAGAGCATCAAAAGATCCACAAAGTTCTAACCAGTGGGTGTGAATTGGTTAAATGGGGAAAATTTAAGTAAAGAAAAGACCTAGAAGTTTTTACTTTTATTCTTTTACAGTGTTTTTTTAAACTATAGACTGTTTTTAGATTACAATTGGCATTCTTTTAAGTTTGTGGTCAGTTTTGGCACCAGTGCTGTCAGACTTTTTCACCATTTTCTTATAGTGAACTGGGAAGAACTGGAAAAGATTAAGCTGGGTAAAAAAAAATAAAATAAAAAAAACTAAAAACCAAAACTGGTTACATTTCCTCCACTTAATATGTTCAGTTGTTTTGAAAACCAACCAAAGGAAACGGTCACGCCTCAGGTGGACTCGGACATGGACTGCATCTCCAAGACTGCATTGGGAGATCACATGACTCGGGACAAGCGCCCGCATCACTACCAGTGCTCAGTCTCCTGATTATTGAACAGAGGCACCTGTGTAGGTTGACCTACTTAGGCACTATGTAAGACTGGGTAGTCGGGTTCGGTGCGAGGTATTGCTTCTCTACCAAGAACATACTGAGCGGTTCTCTAGAGTTCCTGTGATTGCACGTTATGACCCTTTTTTTCTTGTTTATTCCAACTTTGTCTTCAGTCTCACCCTCTTGTACTTTTGCTGCCAGTTTTGGGCTTTTCCGTGTCTAGACTTGGAACCTGTTTGTAGACTACGACTTCTGTCCATCCCCGTGATACTGTGTGCTTCGTGTTTGCTGTGATTTCAGATACCAACCCTGGCCTGTTTTTTGACCATTCTCTTTTCCTTCGCATATTAAACCTGACCCGCTTTGGTCTCACCCCCGTCAAACCTAACAGGAACATTCATTTTTATTGAAAAGCAGATGTCCCCAAACTTTTGCTGGGCATCGTCCTTCTGTCTCGAAAAGCAAAATTCACAGGGAAAAGACTCTGAGCTGTTTCACACTTCTGTACATTAACGATGCTGATATGAACAACGTGAAACAACTTGTGATTACATTAACCTTTAACGACAGCGCATCTAAATCTGGGAACGTTCGTTCCGTCCTGGATACGAGTCTTGTCTGTAAGATGGAACGGCAAAATGTCAGGTCAGCTAAAGAAGAGCTTGGCATGGTTTTAATTCGCAACCGATTTTTTCCGGCCAGGCAGATGGGACCACGCGGCCATTATTGCCAAATGTCAGACCAATCTCCACTCAATCTGCTGCAATCACATGCAAGTCAGCTGAACCCAGTGCCCCAGGAGCCGCTCAAGTTTGCTTTTATTTTTAGCGAGGCTCTGAAAATAGACACCCTGTGATGCACGTCTCTGAAAAAGCAATAAATTCAGTTTGGGCTCGGCGCGGTGAGAGTTACAGGAAGAGACCGGAGGCGGCAAAGCTGAGCAGAGTCGGAGCTTAGCTTAGCGAGCTATTATAGGAAACAAGGTTGATACTGACTCAAGTCTACAACCCATAATTTGCAGGATCTTTCATAAAGAGACTCTCTGAACACTGGAAGACGTTTGCTGACGTTTTCAATGAGTTAGGAACAAATCAAAAAGGTAGAAATGCTTAACAAACTGCTCATTCTTTTCCTTTTCAATGATGACTATGACGCATGAAGGAAATTCAGTTCATTACCATCAGCTTTAACATTAAAACCACCTGCTTGTTTCTGCGCTCACTGCCCATTTTATCCGCTCCACTGACCATAGAGAAGCACTTTGTAGTTCTACAGTTACAGACTGTAGTCCATCTGTTTCTCTGATACTCTGTTACCCTGTTCTTCAGTGGTCAGGACCCCCATGGACCCTCACAGAGCAGGTACTGTGTGGGTGGTGTGCTAGTGTGTGTTGTGCTGGTATGAGTGGATCATAAATATACATAAATATATGTATATATTTATAGGATGGCCAATGACATCAAGGTCATTTATACACACAGGCACATATATATATATATATATATATATATATATACAGGGGTGGCACGGTGGCGCGGTGGGTAGCGCTGTCGCCTCCCAGCAAGGAGGGCCTGGGTTCGATTCTCTGTGTGGAGTTTGCATGTTCTCCCCATGTCTGCATGGGTTTCCTCCGGTTCTCCTGCAATGGACTGGCGACCTGTCCAGGGTGTATCCTGCCTTCCGCCCGAAGACTGCTGGGATAGGCTCCAGCACCGCCCAGCGACCCTGACGGAGAAGCGGCTTGGAAAATGGATGGATGGATGTATATATATATATATGGTTTGCTGCTGTCGGAACAAAACCTTTTATCTCCATTTTTTAGTTCTTGACATAATTTGAAAATGCATGTTGTTCTTTCCATTGTGTGGAAATTTCATGAAGGACGGACCAAAATAAACAGCCAGAAATGACTAGGAAAAAAGTCTCGTTCCATTGACTTATATTAAAAATATGCATATAGAGATAAGAGGTAAGAGGTTTTGTTCCAACAGTGATATATATATATATATATATATATATATATATATATATATATATACACAGACAATGTGATGTCACAAATGTAGAACTAGTTTGTGCAAATGCTCGGAGGCTGTTGAAGAATGTGAGGTCAGCGTCGCCTTAACATTCATTAAAAACTGAAAAACCACTACCAGCAAGCTTTCAGCACGTTAGAAAAGGTGAAAATGTAGAAGTGCTGTGCAAACGGCAGACATCTAAAACTTTCTGTTTATTGTTAATCGCATCAGTGCTGTGAATGAAGAACTGCCTGTGCGAGTGCAAAGCTAGGAGACGAATGAGGAATTAGCATCTTGTTGAATCTGGCACAGAAGAAACGTGTCGTCTTCTCGCTAAGGCTGGTGGGATTATACTGCAGCACCAGTGTGTGTGCGTGCGGGATGTGTGTGTGGGTGTGGTGCAGACAGGGTCTCACATTCAGACAGAACTGGCGTCCGCACAACACACACACAGGCGGAGTGGAAGGCATGTCTTACACACCTGTTACTTCCCTCACGCGGGGGTGTGAAGGGGCCGTGGGCGCTCGGGACTGTTTCCATACCTTCTTCACGGCCTGAAAACCTGTCCAGCGCTGGCAGGCTCGAACCCACAGGTCAAAGGTCAAAACTCTGTAAATATATGGCTGAGGAATTCATGATCAGGGTCATTAAGCTCATTTGGGAAGACAGCAGTCGGTAGTGGACACTCGTTTCACCAAGTCGGATGAGAAGGAGTGAAATGTATGTAAATGTATGTAAATTACATGCACAAAATAATTAAAGTTCAATAAAGAAATGCAATTGATCCGTGTGACCATTTTATGATGAAGAGGCCAATAAAAATGGCTAAACATGACTAAGAATGACATCTCGTGTCATTAAAGAGCTCATAATGAGGAAAGCCAAATTGTCATCACCTTTAAAAAATGAAATTAAACAGTTTGTTGTTTCTGCATCTCCACAACATCGCTAAATTAAGAAATGCCTCATCTCTACAGGATCCAGAAAAACTAGTTCATGCATTTATACGTCAAGGCTAGATCACTGTAATGCCCTGCTGGCTGGATGTCCCAGCAAAAGCCTCAACGAGCTTCAGCTAGTCCAGAAAAACTGCAGCCAGAGCCTCACAAGAACCAGAAAGTTTGACCATATCAGCCCAGTTTTATCAACTGGTTACCAGTTAAATTTCACATTGATATAAAGCTCTAAACGGACTCGCCCCTTAGTACCTGAGTGAGCTCCTCTCCCACTATGAACCATCACGCCTACTGAGATCACAAAGTGCTGGTTGACTACTGGAACCTAATATTAATAAAGCTACATCAGGGGGGAGAGCGTTCTCATACAAAGCCCCCCAGCTCTGGAATAACCTTCCTGTTAATGTTCAGGACTCAGACACAGCCTCAGTCATTCAGTCTAGGCTGAAAACTTGTATAGTCGAGGGTTTGGTGATCAGTCTTCCCTGTCAGATCTAGACCTGCCGGAGTCTCTGCTGCTCTGTTATACTGTAATCTGTGGTCAGTCATTCTTTACAGAACTGACTCTGTGTTTTTCTTTCTTTGCTGAGTTGATCAGCTGCCCCTCCTGATGCTGTTGCCTCTTCTGTCTTGATCAGGTGCCACTGCTCACCAGCCTTCTGGACCAGCTTGACCACCACTGAGCTTCTTGCTGTACAACACTGTGCAGTCCTCACCCTCAGATGCTGCTGCTGCTGATCATAATCTAATCTAATTAACCAGTGCCCACCTGTTTTCCCGCTTTGTACTGTAACACTATAATACTTTATACTAATAATGTTTGCTGTCCGGTGTCGACCACGGGAGCACGGGTTCCCCTTCTGAATCTTGGTTCCTCTCAAGGTTTCTTCCTCCTGCTCTTAGAGAGTTTTTCCTTGCCACCGTCGCCACTGTCGACGCTCATGGGGACCCGGACTTTCTCTTCTCTTTTCTTTCTGTAAAGCTGCTTTGTGACAACATCTGTTGTAAAAAGCGTTATATAAATACATTTTGCTTGTTAAGAAACATTGTTAAGAAATTTCCAATGTGCTGAACTTCCATGAGGAACAAACCAAAATGACCTTGTGTGTATTTCCTTCTCTTAGCGTTTCTATTTTGGAGACCCAAAGTTCTGTTATGAGAACGACGATATCTCAGCCTCTAAGGCAGAGTAACAATATCCTGCTGATGAAATGTGAAATGCGAAACACGACTGTGTACACAAAAACAAAAGATCTCAGGGAAATAAATAAATAAATAAATGTAGAACACGGGCCCTTTAAAGTCTGTTAAATGTGTATGCATATAAAGTTTTTACTATTGCCTTTTAGACTCATAATAAGTTCTATTTACACTGTAAAAACGGCACATCAGATCAATCTAAAGCATTCCTGCAGGTAGTAACACGGATTTAAACTAATTTCAAAGAATCATTCATTCAAAGTATTTATTTAAGGGGGCAGTCGTGGGCTGGAGGTTAGGGATCTGGCCCTGTGACCCGAAGGTTGCTGGTTCGATCCCCAGTGCCGACAGTCCATGACTGAAGTGTCCTTGAGCAAGACACCTAACCCCCAATTGCTCCCCGGGTGCCGTGGATAGGGCTGCTCACCGCTCCGGGCAAGTGTGCTCACTGCCCCCTAGTGTGTGTGTTCACTGGGTGTTTCACTTCACAGATGGGTTAAATGCAGAGGTGGAATTTCCCTGGTTGTGGGATCAAAAAAGTATCACTTACTTACTTTAGGTTGAATAAAACTGGTTAATTTACTGTCTGTTTTTTTTGGGGTTGATCTGATGAGACATTTTATACGGTAACTTTGCAGAAATTTCAGTGGAAACTAACCCGGAGTTAGTCTGTCAGGTGGACTGGGTGATGGGCAGTGTGGGTAAGCCTGGCCTGACCCGAGGCCTACATTACAACCCCACCATAGAAGGAGGACGCATGAAGGTTGAACACCCGGTTTGCCTTCACTGGGCTTCTTCTCTCAGAGATATTGGTGCGATATTCACGAGCTGATCGTGAGGCAGATCTACACATGACTCACAGCCCACTTCTGCATATGCTAACCATATTAGTCATACTGTTTACTGTGGCTTTTGGAATTCCTCATTCAAAAGCCGCCCTGCGGATGCCTTTCCAGTTAAAATTGTTCTGGATGGATGAAGAATTAGCTGTAAATTGGTTGCAGGCTTGTCCTACAACAGGAGACTTGTCCTGCAGTTCTCATCTTTGGCCACTAGGGGGGAATGGCACCCTGCTAGAGTTAGCTTGCAGGATGCAGTGTTTTCTGCCCTTTTTCCTTGTCATGACTCACTTTCTCTCACGTCCTGAATGGATCGGAGTGTGTTTTTGCTAAACAGCCAAACTAATTGAGTGAAGCTCCAACCTAACCAGCTTTGTGAAAGCCATTACAAAAAGCTGATCCATGTGCAAAGCGGTTCTTTTCTCTTGAATCTATTTGCACTACATTAAGCAATGCAGTTTCAAGTACATACAAGCTGCCACATTGTCCTGCTGGTAGTCAGTGAGTCCAAAACAATTCATCCAGTTAGCCGTATCTGTAAGCGGTGTTAGCACCTGGTAAAGCTGTCAAGAGCATGTTTGAATGAGTGCAGATACAGTTCCTCGAGTCTAGCGGACTCGCAAAGCTGTAGATGATGTTAGCTGAAGACATAGCATTCACTGTTGCCAGATATTTCCAGCTGCGAAGGGTCAGCCAAGATTTTATTGAGTGGAGGACTGGGGCCTGAACCAAACCACTACAGTCATGGAGCATGTAAGTCCAGCAAAGAGGACCAAAAGGGGACAAAGAATGAAGGGAAACCAAGGGGGACACTGAATGTGGAGAGGGAAAGTAGCTTAATTCAAACAAAAGCACTTTTTTTGAAGGCCTTGCTCTTTGCATTTGTGCAAATCTGAAATGATGTTGTGCTATATCAACAGCTGTAGTTGCTCTGCCTGCACATGAACGGAACGTCTGTTTACATCTTTTGCAAACTAAGCTGGCTGGCTCTGATTGGCTGATCTGTGCAGCCATATGAGGGCAATTCTACACATTTTTGGAAACAGCCTCTTGGCCAGGTAATGAAGCGTGAATTCATCATTCTGGAAAACACGTTTCCAGTGCTCCAGAGTCCAGTGGTGGCATGTTTTACACCACTCCATCTGTCGCTTGGCATTGTGCATGGTGATCTTCAGCTTGTGTGCAGCCGTTCGGCCATGAAAACCCATTTCGTGGAGCTCCTCATGCACAGCTCTTGTTCTGATGCTGCTTCCAGAGGCTGTTGAGCGCTCTGTAGTGGGTCATGCAACAGAAGATTTTTTTACAGCGATTCTTACAAGCTACATGCTTCAGCATGGACCTACTTCTAGCTTGAATGTGTGTGGTATACTGATTTGTGGCTGAGATGAGCTGCTGGATGCTTCCATTTGACTGTCATAGCACTTACGGTTGGCAAGGGCAGACCTAGCAGCAAAGAAAATTTATCTATCTATCTATCTATCTATCTATCTATCTATCTATCTATCTATCTATCTATCTATCTATCTATCTATCTAGATATCATTTCCACATTTAAAGTCTCCTTTTAGCAATGAGTATATCCATCCATCCATCCATCCATTTTCTAAGCCGCTTCTCCGTCAGGGTCGCGGTGGGGTGCTGGAGCCTATCCCAGCAGTCCTCGGGCGGAAGGCAGGATACACCCTGGACAGGTCGCCAGTCCATCGCAGGGCAGACAGACAGACACAGACAGTCACTCACACACTGGGGCAATTTAGCAAGTCCAATCGGCCTGACTGCATGTCTTTGGACTTCCGAGGAAACCGGAGAACCCGGATGAAACCCATGCAGACACGGTGAGAACATGCAAACTCCACACAGAGAGGACCCCAGTCACCCGGCCGGGGAATCGAACCCAGGCCCTCCTTGCGGTGAGGCGACAGCATGAGTATAGCTGAAACATAATAATTATGAGGCATGTCCACAAACTTTTTGTGTGTCATTAAAAAGGTCTATCTGATGTCACCTAGTAGCAATTCTCGCTGCAAAAGCAGCACAAGCATTTGCATAGAACTTACAAGAGCTTTTTTGAAAAAACTACCAGCCTTCCAGTGCTGTTGATTTAGCACAGGCTCTCAGAGCGAAGCTGGAACAAAGTGCTCTCTGAAATTGTTGCTATATTCTGCTAGGAAAGGCTCCTTCACACACACATGCACACCCGCCCAGCAGCGAGACTTGGGGTTATGTAACAGGAACCCCTTCTGGAACAGATCTACTAGAAAATAATCAAGCGACACTTACTTAATGGGGTTAGTGGTAGAAGAAAGGAGCCATTAGTGCCAAGATATTGACTTTCTTGAAGTTCTAGCTTCATTTATTCAGCAAGGAATCATTTAAGAGTGGACTTTTAATATCACAGCCTTATCTATGCGGGATCGTCTGCATGCGTAATATGACAGGGAAGAGATGTATAGATTAAGTGAATTAAAAATATAATAGTCATTTTGTCTAAAGCAACCAGTGGGCAAGTTCACCAAGATAATAGACCATGCAAAGCCATTATGGTATTTAAGAGCTTTTTAAGTAACCTTGACCAGATTATTCCAGACCTTTTCCTTTATAAGAGGATTAGGAAGCTAAATTAATAAGGATCAGTGTGTAACCATGACAGTGAAATACACTGCCTACAAAGCACACCTGAATGAAGAACATTCAGCAAGAGGAGTGCCTGAATATTCTGGTTTATCCAGTCCATTTGAGGTCTAATAATAATATTGATTGTGATGATGATATTTACACTGATCAGGCGTGACATCATGACCACCTCCTCGTTTCTACGCTCATTGTCCAGTTTATCAGCTCCACTTACTGTATAGCTGCACTTTGTAGTTCTACAGTTACAGACTGTAGTCCATCTGTTTCTCTGATACTCTGTTCTTCAGTGGGCAGGGCCCCCATGGACCCTCACAGAGCAGGGACTATATGGGTGGTCTCAGCACTGCAGTAACGCTGATGTGGCGGTGGTGTGTTAGTGTGTGTTGTGCTGGTACAAGTGGATCAGACACAGCAGTGCTGCTGGAGATTTTAAACACTGTGTCCACTCACTGTCCACTCTATTAGACACTCCTACCTTGTCAGTCCACCTGGTAGATGTAAAGTCAGAGACGACAGCTCATCTGCTGCTGCACAGTTTGTGTCGGTCGTCCTCTAGTCCTTCATCAGTGGTCACAGGACGCTGTTGGCTGGATATTTTTGGTTGGTGGACTGTTCTCAGTCCTGTGAAGCTGGGCAATTTTTCAGATTTACAACATTTTTCAGAGGTATCCCAGGCATACTTACAGTTGCTAGGCTATGAAGGACCAACTGGGTGAACCAGTTTGCCACAGTGCCACCCTTAGGCAGACCAGTGCAGACCAGAATCTCACTGATGGGTGAGAGAACTAAACAATGGCCTTTCCCTGAATGTGTCTTTGAGCTTTTATGTTCCCTAACAAGCAGCATAATGTCGTAAGTGTATTATCAGGGACCCTCTAGAAATTTGATTTTGAAACATTCAGATGGTCCTAGGGGTTCATTCGGAGGTCTCCAACCCCCCCAAGACCCCCAGTATATCGCACCGTGACCCCTGTGCAAAACTATTATTCACCCCCATATAAAAATGATCTTAAATTTAAAAAAAGGCAATGCTAATTCGCCGTGTCAACCAAGATGGTGCTATAAAGGTGTTTAATGGTTAAAATACACTATTAAACCCATTGAATGATCAGGATCCACCAGCAGTCTCAAAGTTTTATAACACACTCCTTCTTTCTAAAAGTAGCTCAGCCAGTTCGAATCGAAGCATTGAAGTCCCTGTAGTTACAGGACACATCACACATGGGTAGGTAATGATGATCCCTCAAAATCCCTCAGAACGTATTAAGGCTCGGAATTTGAGGGGTCGTCATTAGCTACCCATGTGTCATTGACCTCTAAGTCACAATAGTAGTCTACAGTAAAGATGTTAGAGCCCTAGCCCACATTACAGGCCCATGCTCCCTGGACCGTGGACCCCAGTGTGATTGCCCCACCTGCACTGCCTGTCGTTACGCCGCTCTAATGAAGCAATAGGTGCACTGCCATCACACATAAGTCATTACACATGAGTCCACCTGTCCCAAATCATCTACTCATGTCCCTATGGATTTAAAAGCGTTTTCGTTTTCTGCCTGAAAAAAAAAAATTACATAACAAGGCTTAAGTGTTCTTACGCTGAGTTTTTAGGTCACAAGGAGCACCATTAAAGAAAGTGCAGGGCCTCGCTCACGCTGAAACAGATCAGGTAAGATGAAATTAAAGCCATCCGTCAGGAATTCGCTCCTGTGAGGCTTGGCCAGGAAATGGAACCTGAATGCTGACATTTTCCAAATGATGTGACTATAATTGGAATCCTATTAGTGCAGCGTTCAAAGATACACTTCCCTCTAGAGCTCCAGGCTGGTGGCTTTTCGGAGGGGAAGTGTGACTCTGATGTAATGCTTGCGTACAGAATGCTTCATGCAAGAGGGTCAGACGACAAGGCCCACAAGAATGTCACGTAACTTTTATTGAGCTGACATTTTTGGCTCATGACACGAGCGGTTTGGTCACACTCTCCGTGACACACTGCATGCCGTCACCGCTTGCTCAGGTTGGTAGGCCTCTGTGACCTGAATCGATGTTACGTCAGCGCTGCATAAATGAAGAAGGTGCTGCGTCTTTTATGCATTTACAATTCATTAAATGCTATAAAAGAAGACTGAAAGGCTCCAGTGAGTATTTCAGCTCAGTGCCTCTTTTTCTTAGGCCTTGCCCACACAAGTACAAATTTGCTGTGTAAAAGTTAGAGAACACCATTCCAGTCAAAGTGCCAAATAAATATGCTATTTATTTATGAGACATTACCAGAGATGTTTCTGATAAGATAATCCAATAAGGAGCACGGGATAAGATAAGGAAGGAGAAAGTCAAAGGGAAAGAAATACAGGAGTTTCCAAAACTGGAGTTCAAATAAAAAAGCTACAGAGAAAATAGGACTCCTAACAACCACCTGCAACGCCTGGTAGACCACCAAAGCTGGCCCCATCTGATAAACAGCACTTAAAGCTTCCAACTTTGAGAAAAAAGCAGAAAATCAAGCTCCACTCTTAATTGCTTTGCATATGAAAAGGTCCTGGTGTTCTCAGGACAATGGACTGTCCACTCAAAGGTCCAGACCTCCACATCAGGATGAGTTGGATCGTGAAAAGCAGAAAGGGAAAGCAACTTCTACGACTGAAATTTGTTCAGGTGTGGAAAAATTTCCGTGCAGATTTCTTTGAAAAACTAAAGGCAAGTCTTCTGAAAATTATGGAATACTTGATAGTAAATACTGAAACATTAGAATTTTGATGTAGTTATTGAAACGTCGATATCATTTTTTGTTAAATATATGCTTTTAGCTTTTTTATCCCTGATTTTTTCTGGATTCTGGCCTTCCATCCACACTGAAACAGCACTGACAATGCACCATCCACCTGAAAATGCTCAACTGATTGGGCACAGATTGGAATGTTGAGTGGACGATGGCTGAGGTTCATTCTTCTGTGATTTGCCTCTGCTTGTTACATGATTCCACCTCCAATACATCGCTGCTATCGTCGTATCCCCACTTTTCAGTTTTTATCATAATTTGAAAATGCCTGCTGACCTTTACATTGTGTGTAAATTTCACGATGATTCGACCAAAACAAATGACCCATAATGACTTGGAAACAAGTCTGGTTCCATTGACTTACATTGAAAGTGAAGTAGGTTTTTTCCTTCTCCTGTAAAGTCACCGTTTTGGAGATATCCGAAATGGATACTTATGACTTTCCTTCTTTTACAATTCGACATAATGAAGTACAACATATATGCAGTGTTCGGGCATTCAGTTCAAAAACACTGCTGTAGGGAAGGTCTCTGAAAAGATGTTAATGATGCTTTTCTTAGCCACTGTCACTAGCATGCACCCCAACAGACTGCTTGGTGGGAACAGCGTGCACATCCTATCCTATCCTATTCAGTGGGGATGGACAGCTTTTCCACACAAACACAGCCGTTTCAGACGTATTAGTGTGGACAAAGCCTCGTTTCTCCTCTCCTCTTAGTTTCATTAATTCTACAGGAAAACAGCCTTGGGCTTGGTGGAACGCTCTAATCCTTGTTGCCCCAGCGCTGCCTTGTGTTCTCTTATCTTTCTTTTTGTTTCCTTTCACTCTTTCTCCTTGTCCTTCATTTTTGTTAAGTTGTTTTCATATCTTGTCCCTACTTCGTGTTTATTATTCCTGGGTTCGGTCAGTATTTTCAGACTAAGCATGTGTCTCCCTGGACAGCATATGATATATATTATGGTTGTTTGCACTCATTGACACAACCATGCCATAAACATGTCATGGCAAATGTCATATGCCATCACGAGTTGTCATAACAGATATTGTCCAGTAAATTATGAACAGTGTCATGTTAGCATTGTGATGTCATACTGTTTGATGCCATGATGACTAATTAGAATAGATTTATAGATTTAACAAAAAGTAACGTGACATACGAGTCATCATTACTTCAAAAGCTATGTCATTGGTCATGATAATTAACAGTAATGATAACATGACACGTTCATGTTACTGAACATAATCTGACGGCTCACAGAACATGTTTACAGCAGGGTGCAAGTAAACTTATTAGTGGATAAATTGCTTATTTTGATTAATATTAATAAGAACATTTAATAGGTATTGAAAAAAGCTTAACTTTATCATGTATTGTGTTATTGCCATTTTATAAAAGCAATGAGGCTCTTGAACCACGCATTACAGTGATTTCACCACAGGTACGGAATTTTACTCCACCTGAATTACAGGTGATGAAATCAAGGCCCTCATGGTTTTGTGCTGTAATTAATGCATCAAGTTAATGACCTACTTTGCAGAGTGTAGGAATTGTATGTTGTGATTATTCGTGAAAAAATAAATATGTGAACATTGTAGTATTTTATTAAACTGTATGCATTCACAGTTTTATGAAGACAGTAATGAGTAAACAGCCCCTAATTGGGGTAAAACCTCTGTAATGCACAGCCTGTGGTGACACATTGGTTTATTCTGTAGAGTGCACTGTGCTACAATGAGCTCCAAAAACCCAAAAGCTTCAAACTGCCTCCAAAGAAACCCAACATTCCTTATTTCTGTGTAATTTGAAGAGCAAATCAATGACAGACTCTTTCCCTGCCAGGCCCGCCTTGCCCTTTCAACCTCGTGAGAAACAGGCTTATGAAATCGGTGGCATTAAACTTTTATTCCAAGCCCAGCATCCTCCGGGAACAAACAATGCATGGCAGGGTGCAGTGGATTGCAAACAGTCCATTTGAGAGGGAACAAAAGCCTGGCCTCTTCATTTCGACCCCCCTAGAAGCTCCCAAAAATATCTCTGCCCAAAAAAATAAAAAATTCCAAGTTATACAACCAAATAACACTGGCCATAAGGAGAGATATTAAATGCCTGATGCAGGGCGGTGGCGAAAATGCCTGCCAAGCTCAACAGCAGAAGTAGGGCAGGTTTGTGATATTTCATCAAGTTCCCTCATGCCTTCACTTATAGCAGGTCCCCTTTGTCCTTAAATTTGGTCTATTAAATGCCTAAAACTGGCATATGATCCTTCAAATGATATTCTCTCCATTTTCCAATTCCATCCGTAACCCAAGAAGCACAAAGAATTCGCAGAAACTATGTTAAGTTTCTTTGGAGGACAAAAAAAGCGCAAAAAAAGCAGAAGAAAAGAATCAATTCCAAACCCATGACTTGCTCACTGCATCATTATAAACAGGCTCCACCTCACATTCCCTACCCAGGGCTTCTCTGAATTTCCACTGTTGGTGTAGCAGAAGGAGTGATTCCGAACATTGCATTCACATCCCGTTTGACTGAAAGGTTCAAAATCTTCATTGTTCTTAAAGTTGATGGAACCAGGCATCTCTCTGGAAATCCATTCTGAAAAATGGCTTATTAAACTTATTTAAATCCGCAGCTGGATAAGTGAATTCACCTCAATTGACTGCTGTTGGGTCAAAACCTTGTATCTCTCGAAAGGTAACTTTACAGGAGAAGGAAAAATGTTTTTTACTTTTAATGGAAGTAATGGGGGAAATATTTTTTGGACAGCTTCCGTTGGTCAATTCGTCATGGAAGTATGACACAACATAAAGGGCTCTTGCATTTTTCAAATTAGGTCAAAAAATGAAAAATGACAAAAAAGCAGCAACAAAGTTTGGTCCCGGCAGCAGTGATACATGGTGGTACAGTAGGGTCTGCATGAGTTCAGTTGATAGTTACGTGATGAAGGTTGAGTAAATGTCGACTTTAAAAGTCAGTGATGAAGCCAGACTCAACAGGTCAGTAGAGCACAATATGCCCTTTCAAACGAGCCCTGGATCGCATTGCAAGCCTTCAGAGAACCGAAGATACAGTCCCCGAAATCTCGCGAATTTGTATCTGAGTTAGGTGCACTCTAGGCAGCCTTGCCGACATGCTTGTCTATGACAGAGGTTTGAGAACCAGAGAAATTTCAAGCAGAGTAACTTGGTGAAAATAAGAGTTACTGACTTCACACTTCACAGGATTACAGGGCGTTCCTCCTCTCCAACAACATATGACTTTTTAATGTATTCCTCAGGAAACTGGAGACAGCAAGGTTCAATATCTAGTCTTTGAAGCACTGCAGATCAGCAGAGACCTGTTAGAATAAAGCCAGACCCCACTGTAGAGCATTTCCCTTTCCAATGAGCCCTGGATTGTATTGGTAGCCTTTAAGAAACCAAAGATATAGACCCTGAAATCAACTGGGTCCTCACCTGTTGTCTTCTTTGAGGCATCTATGTTGTTAGTGTAATAATCACATGATCAGATTGCATTGACTAGATATTAAGATTAAAGCATCACTACCAAGCAGTAATGCCGACAAGTCGACTAGTCAACTAATTTGTGCAACCCCTATGGTACAGTATAATGGTGTGAAACGGTCTCTGGGGCAGTACCCCTCTCATCACTGGGGTGGTACCCTCGAAGGTACATCTCAATACCTTTAGTCAGGGAACATAACTGTACCATCATCCACTGGAATAATATGTTCTAAGCTGTACTGACTCCACACACCCTGTTTCATCTATATTGCTCTGTTTTACAACATTCGGTAATGAAAATGTACAAATTCATACTTTTCACCTGGAACAATGTATTTATGGTTCACAATCGGACCTTAAAACCACTGCTGTACCTTTGAGGGAACATTTACATTGCTTGTACCTTGACGAATGAAAAAGGTACCAGTACAGAACCTTTATTTCTAACAGTGTGTGTACACATAGTGCAGCGCATGCTTGTCCATATTGGTCAGCGTGAAATGTATCAGCGTGTAGAACGTGTGATTCTGTGTTTCCTATCACTGTTTAAAAGATGTACGAGGCTCCCTTTAATGTTGGATGCACTGTGATTTAATGTGAGCTCATTCAGACTGCAGTTCAGATTGGTAAATGTTTCTTGCCAACTGAGTTTATCAGAGCAACTATAAAACACTACCGAAGCATGTCTTATATTCCTCTTCAAATGCTTGTTAAAAATTCATTTGAAAGACTAAATAAACATCTACACATCTTCAGCTTTGTTAGATTGGTGTTCTTTACATACCATATAAGCACAACAATACTAAAAGTTGGCCTTACTGAGGGAGAAGTGCAGATCCTCAGAAGGGTGAAGAACTGCTATTTAATGATGAATGAAATTACTGTCCACTTAATTTGAGCATTTTTTGAAGCTCCGCCTTGTTGGTGGTGCCCTTCAACAATGGTCAATTTCTGAAGACAGAGCCTGTATAGGGTGGATATTTTGGCTGGTAGACCACTCTCAACCTAGTGGTCTACTACCTGAGTTTTGGGCTGTTTTTTTAGTTTTGCTAAGGTTGGCTTTCTAACAACTATCTGTGTATTTAGTGGATTTGTTTTTATTTGAAGGAATGTGATTTTGTGTATTCTCAGTTAGTGACCATTGAGGAATTTGTGAGTTGACATTTCTAATAAGGTGGCCAGTGAGTGAAAGTAGATGGTAGGTGTTTCTAATAAAGTGGCCAGTGGGTGGATGTACAAAGTAAGTGTTTCTAATAAAGTGGCCAGTAAGTGGAAGTACAAGGTAGGTGTTTCTCATAAAGTGGTCCATAAGGGGAAATAGATGATTATTGATAGATGCATTCCTAATAAAGTGGCAAGTGAATGGAAGTATAAGGTAGGTGTTTCTAATAAACTGGCCAGTGAGTGGATGTACAATGTAGATGTTTCTGATAAAGGGACCACTGAGTGGAAGTAGATGGTAGGTGTTTCTGATAAAGGGACCACTGAGTGGAAGTAGATGGTAGGTGTTTCTAATAAAGTGTCTAGTGAATGGAAATAGAAGGTAGATGTTTCTAATAAGGTGGATGGTGAGTGTATAAATGGCTCACAGACTGGAAGTCTACACTAACTGAATGTGGGAACTCCACCACAGTAACGCATGTTCAAAGGCTTATGCAGCATTCACGATCAGGAGAAGGAACCAAGCCAGATATGCAGTGCTTTCTCATGTGTTATCCTGCCATGATAGGCTTCAGATGTTTGGGAAGGTTTTTCTAAAATAAAACAGTTAGAAATGACCTGGCAATCCTGCTCTCATTTATCTCTTAAAGGTGGCACTTGTTGACACCAAGGGGGGAAAAGCATGGTATCACTTTATATAAAACATCTCTAACTAGTTGCCTATGAAAACAAGTGGAAAGTTTTTTGCATTGGACCTAGATTCACTGAATGACAGAGGGCCCAACATTTCACCTTGAGGCACACCACCATCTCACTTGAGAGCTCTTGATGATTTGCTGTTAATTCTGGTTCGCTGATTTAACTAAGTCAGGCCCCATTCACTTTGAAACATTTTAAAATTTTGCTAGTCAGCATTTTAAAAACTTTTTTTAGTATATTATGAGTTGAGGACAAGAGCTTTCATATATATTATGAAGATTAATCTTTTTGTTATTATTTTTTTCTGAGAACAGAGCTCACCATTTCAGTTGAATGACCTTACACTGTGCAGACTCAACATTCAGTCCGTATCACATTCTTGTTGATAAGTAGTAGAGGAAATATTTTGTTATGATCTCAATTTGATGATGAGTTATTATTATGTCTATAGTCTTGTTATGCAGAAAGAAGAAGTATCTTTTACATTTTTGCCGCATTTTTATCATTTGTCTAGTTTGGAACAAAAGGAAGAAGCCAAACATGTAGATGTCAATACAAAATGTGAATGTAATTACACAAAAATGATTAATTATGCAATTACATAATTACATTTAAATAATACAGCAAAACAATAGTAAAAACTAATGGATACGACAGAATGTTTCACCTTAAAATACACATATATGTATATTTGGTAAGCTATTTTTTTATGGAAAGTAAAGTCATGTCTTATATATTGTTATTGTTGGATGTAATGAGGAGCAATGAGGAGACGGACGCATATGTGGAGAAAAGTGAGATTTTGTTGAGGGCAAATCCATAATCAGGGTCGAGACGGTCCAGGGTCAGTGAGCCAATACGGAGAACAGGAGGGACAGACATAACGCGAAATAAACACAGGATAAACAGACTATGGAGGCTGGAAGAAACACCAAACAAACCAATTCAATCCATACATCAAACAATACAGTACATACAAAGACCAGCGAGAAACTCAGGAAAACACAGGGCTTAAATACAGGGACACAACGAGGGTAACCATACACAGGTGGACAACACAGGTGAAAATGATCAAGGGCGGAGTCACGAAACAAGGGGGCAGGACAGTGAAGAATCAAAACCAAAAGCACATGGACATGTAAACAGAAGCACATGGAAGACTGGGAGGGGCCAATCGTGACACTGGAATAAACATCTTAACTGCAAACCTCAAGCTGTTCAAGCAGAATGGAACTTGAATGTAAATTATGTATTGCTGACATATCACTGCTGTCGTTTTCCAGTTTTTGATATAATTTGAAAATGCCTGCTGCTCTGACTTACATTAAAAGTAAAGCAGGTTTTTTTTCCTTCCCCTGTGAAGTTACCATTTTGGAGATATGAGGTTTTGTAAGAACAGCGGTATGTAATTAAATATATAACTATGTAAACACATCTAGTATGGCAGTGATGACAGTAAAAACAGTTGAAATGACAATCTAACAGGCCTCCATGCTTAAAGCTTTTTGATGATTCATACCCAATAAACTACAATGCTGCTATCATCCCATGATGACTTGCATATAACAAAGGCAGGACATTCTACAAACCCTGATGTTGTGCAACTCTGAACACTTTCCTTAATCATGCTGTTTACAGGGCCGTTTACTGGCCACAGTCAATATTTACAAGCATGTAAACAAACCGCTGGTGAGGTCCGCACTTAAGAGCACAGCAGCCTATGAATATTCATCAGCGCTATGTGAGCTTTTCCCTCCACTGCATCCGAGGAGGAGAATGGAGAGGAGTTAAAAATAGAGCTGACCTATCAAACACCAAGGAGAACGAGAGGAAATCAATAAGTCTACTTAGACGGACGAGTGAGAGAGATAAGTAATGAGCCTGTCTGTTCACTCTCTCTCTCTCTCTCTCTCTCTCTCTCTCTCAGACACACCCCCTTTCTCTGTGTCTCTCTCTCCATTCCTCTTTCTCTCTCTCGTACCCTCTTTCACTTCCTTTGTCTCTCTCCCTTTCTCTCTTCCTTTTTTCTTTCTTGCTCTCTTTCCCTTCATCCCTTTTACTGTCCCTGTGTGTCTCGCTGTCTCTTCTGTTTCTCTTTCTATTTCAGTCTTTCAGTCTTTTACACTTTATCTATCTATCTATCTATCTATCTATCTATCTATCTATCTATCTATCTATCTATCTATCTATCTATCTATCTATCCTTACTTTTTTCTCTCACACTATTTCTTTCTGTCTCTCCCTCTGCATGTCTCTCCTATCTCATCCTTTCTGCCTCATTTTCTATCTCTTTCACTCTCTCCTTTTCTCTCACCCCACATGCATCTGACTCTCCTCTCTCTCTCACACTCACACACACACACACATACACACTCTTTCTAGCTCTCTCAGTCTCTCTGTGTTTGCACTCTTTCTTTACGTCTCTCTCTCTCTCTCTCTCTCTCTCTCTCTCTCTCTCTCTCTCTCTCTCTCCCCAACCTGCATCTGATTCTCCTCTCTCTCTATCCCTCTCTCTTTCTCTCTCATCTATTTGCATCTGACTCTTTCTCTCTCTCTCTCTCTCTCTCTCTCTCTCTCTCTGTCTCTCTCTCTCTCACACACACACACACACACACACACACACACACACACACACACCACACATATACACTCTTTCTAGCTCTCTCAACTATTTGCATCTGCACTTTCTCTCTCTCTCTCTCTCTCTCTCTCACACACATACACACACACACACACACACACACACACACACACTTCATTACCCTGCATGTTGTGTAATGCTCCATCCTCTGGAAACAAAGCTATAATTCAGGCCCCCATTTCATTTCCTTATCTAACAAATTTCTGAATAGCAAACATTGAAAATTTGTGGAAAGAACATGAAATAATGGGAAATAATAACAATCCTAAATGGCCTCAAAGGCGCACTCAGAACAAGGAAATGTATCTAGATCTTTGCTATTCAGCTCCAATCTCCTGAATGTCCAGCGAGGAAGCAATGTTCTCTGGCAATCTGCCATTATCACAATAATTTACAAAGCTGCAGATCCTGCTGATGTGGCCGATTACATGAGCAGCAGTGTATTTTCAATTACAGCAAAGGTGGCAGCAAAGGTAGAAGCCAAACAACTCATTTCCTGCCAACACCACAGATAACTATTAGACATCCAGAGTTTGCACATAACTATGTCATTATATCATATTTACTATTAATAGTGTCATTGAATTAATTGCATGTATGTCTGATTTACATTCAGTATTATTGTCATTATAATATCAATGTCAAGCCTTGACAAACACGATTTGTTTTTGTCGTTCTGCCAAATAAAATTGTAAAGATAACAAATGATCATCACATTTAAACCATCATATCTACTCTTCGACTTTCAAGGAAAACTGTGATGTACATTGAATAAAAAAGCTTAGAGGAAGTAATTATTACTTAAATTTACAGTGTAGGTGTTTCAAAGTGAATGGGGCCTAACCAGTCCAATCAATGAAGAAGAATGAACAGAAAATAATGAATAGCTGTTGAGTGATATGATGGTGTGCCTCAAGGTGAAATATTGGGTCCCTAGTCATTCACAAAATCTAGGCCAATTACAGACAAAATAGCTGAGTAGTTAGGGTAAAACACATTTCAAAGGTGTGTCATTACCAACTGTCCAATAAGATGTATTCTGTGGTTCTGTGGTGAGATGATCTTGCTGAATATGTTTTCTCTGACCTTCATTCACAGTTCACATTGTGTCTTAATCTGGCCAGAAGTTAACATCACAGTAATGAAACCATTTCACAAGCTATATAAACAAACCATGGAAGTACTGTCCATAAAAAACAATAAACTGTCGCTGCTATACTGATTGAGAAACATAATTCAGCATGCTAAGACCCATCTGCTATTTCATGGCCTTGCACAACCAAGTGAATGTGGCTATGAATGAACATTGGCATGAAACAGTCAGCTGTCTTTTATAATCAGGATACTAAGTCCTTTTATCAAATAAGACCAGTTAAAATAACAAAGTTACTGTTTGTGACAAGATTAAACAAATTATGTTTGTGTACATTCACAATCTACTTTGTAAGGAATACCTACCTTGTGTTTCCACCCACTAGCCACATTATTAGAAACCCCTACTTTGTACTTCCACTCACTGGCCACTTTATTAGAAACCCCTACTTTGTACTTCCACTCACTGGCCACTTTATTAGAAACCCCTACTTTGTACTTCCACTCACTGGCCACTTTATTAGAAACACCTACCTGGCCTTTTTAAAGATTACATTTTCTGAACGGAGGAACAGCAAAGTAAGAATTTCATTGTACAGTGTAACTGCCTGCTTCTGCTTTACATATGAAAATAAAAGTCTTGAACTCTTGAACTTGAACTATTAGAGTATCCAATTACTGCTTCATTAACCCCCCTCTAGCCCATTCATCACTGGTCAGTTTCTGACCACAGGACTACTGCTTTCCAAATATTACATGTGGTGGTCATTTCTCAGCACAGCAGTGACCCTGCCATGGTAGTGTGCGGTGCTGGTTCAAGTGTTTCAGACACAGATTTGTTGCTAGAGTTTTTACACACATTGATGATAGGTTGAAAATGGACCACCACCCCAAAATAAATAAACAAACAAACAAATAAATAATAAAATTTGTGGTCAGAAACTGACCTGAGGATTACAGGATGGCCAACAAAAAATATGCATCAACAGATGAGCTGCAGTCTCTACCTATACATCACCATGGTGGAGCTATAAGAGAGGGGTTTCTAATAAAGTGGCCACTTCTTCATAACATCTGTTTGTTGTCTAAACCACAATAGGAAAATGTTGAATTGTGCACATGGTGCTGGAAAAGTGAACAAACTAAGTAAATAAATATTAGAAATAAATGTGGGCAAAAGTCAGTGGTTTGAACTGAAAGTTAAATAAATGAAAGCTGATCTGTGGCGTTTGCACAGACCTGTATGTTGCTGTCAGTTAGCCTCTGAATTTCTTCGTATACAGTGCCGTTTGCACTTATGCAGTGTCTGTAGGAACAGATGTAATTTGCAAGTGTGCTGCATAATTAAGTTTTAAGTTTCAGGTTCATTTGTCATTTGTACAACATGTCCAGGCATTTATGCCTTGAAATGCATGTGGTGAGGCTCAGATAGTCACTCTACAGAAAGTAAATACGTAAAAGTGAAATATAACAAACTAATTGACTCACAAAAAGTCGGGGATATTTGGCTTTCAGGTGAAATTTCAGGATGAACCTGAAACACACTCTAACCTTTACAGGTGAGCTTAATGTGACCGTCTCTAAACTTTTGAATGCACATGTCCAGCTGTTCAGTGTTTCAGTAGTTTCTGCACAACTTGCTGTTCTCTAACAAGGAGCTTAACAGCGAGGTGGTGGTGGTGGTGGTGGTGGTGTTACAGTGTGGGCAGGTGTGTCCAGTCAATGCAGAACTGCCCTACACTTTGTGACCCAGTGGCCCAAGCTACTGAATAACATCACTAATCCAGTCACTGCACCTCTGCACGAACAAGGCCTCATTTCATCTTCATGGACGACGACGCTCCAGCTCATCGAGGTCGCATCATTAGGGAACGGATGCTGGAGGCCGGGGCACCTCAAATGGAGCGGCCTGCACTTTCTCCAGACCTCAATCCCATAGAAAACCTATGGGATCAGCCGAGTCGCCGTGTAGAGGCTCGTAACTCTGTACCCCAGAACCTCGGTGACCCGAGGGCCGCCCTTCAAGAAGAGCGGGACGCCGCGCCTCAGCAGACGACGAGTCGACCGGTGAACAGATGAGACGTCGCTGTGAAGCTGTAGTTGATGCTCGAGGGCGATTGGCGAGTTATTGAGACACTGAGACTGTTTGTTGCGGTGAGTTAAACCCACCACTGCTGTCGGCTTTTGTTTCAGTTGCTGTTTGAGATGAGGAAATCCCCACTGCATGCTTCTACCTGAACGCCCTACTTTCATGATATAATATAATAAAATATAATAATATATAATATTCAGTGGGATTGGGAGATGTCCTGGTTATTGTTAATTACAATTTTAGAGAATTACTTTGGATTATAGCATGTGTGAATGTCTCTCTTCCTTTCAGAGTATTTGCAGGCTGCAGGAATGAGTCAGAAACAAGGTCACACTGACTCTAAAGATTTCCCGTAGTACGTTTTCTTCTGCTCGACACAGAAAGTTCAAAGCTGAACATTGAAAAATCCATGCATTTTGGAGAGAGCTGGAGTGACAAAGAGTGTCCTAAGCGCCCTTGATTGATTAGTCTGTGGACTTTTATTCTTCTGTGTGTGTGTGTGTGTATGTGTGTGTGTGTGTGTGTGTGTGTGTGAGTGTGCATGCGTATACAGTCGCTGTTATGAAACACTGCAGCACATAGTTATTCATGGAGCCCCCTCTCTCCTGTCTGCGCCTGTGTCCCAATAATCCTGCACCAAGCACCCAAAATGCATACAGGCGGCATTCGCATTATACAGTCAACTGTTTGTGTTGTTTCTTGTACTGTTACAATTTTGGGGCTAGAGCCACAAAACTTTGCAGGATCATACAGCCTATACAGTATTGGTGTGCTTGCACGTTTGGAGCTGATCCATGTTCAGTTGTACAGCTTTCATTCAAGCACATTTCATTTGAAATGGTCTTCTGTAGATTAATAAACTTTTAATGGATTATCAGTAACACAACATCAACAACATATCGGCGAAGTAGCAGTAGTGAAGCATCTGAATACAGTGAAGTGAATATCCTGTAGATGTTCTGTTGATACATTACTTACATTGAGTAGATGTTTTGTTAATATGCTATTTTCATTGTGCAAAACCTCACCTCACCAGCTTTACCCAAAACCCAACCCTCACCTTAGACCTAATCCTAATCCTAATCTTAACCTCAACCCAGTGCCTAATCCTAACTCTCATCTTGGCCCTAATCCTAACCCTCACCTTAACCTCAACCCAGTGCCTAATTCTAACTCTCATCCTGGCCCTAATCCTAACCCTGACCTTAACCTCAACCCCAAACCTAATCCTAACTCTCATCTTGGCCCTAATCCTAATCCTAATCTTAACCTCAACCCAATGCCTAATCCTAACTCTCATCTTGGCCCTAATCCTAATCCTAATCTTAACCTCAACCCAATGCCTAATCCTAACTCTCATCTTGGCCCTAATCCTAACCCTGACCTTACCCTCAACCCAATGCCTAATCCTAACTCTCATCTTGGCCCTAATCCTAACCCTGACCTTAACCTCAACCCAATGCCTAATCCTAAATCTTATCTTGGCCCTAATCCTAACCCTGACCTTAACCTCAACCCAATGCCTAATCCTAACTCTCATCTTGGCCCTAATCCTAACCCTGACCTTAACCTCTACCCAATGCCTCATCTTGGCCCTAATCCTAACCCTGACCTTAACCTCAACCCAATGCCTAATCCTAACTTTCATCTTGGCCCTAATCCTAACCCTGATCTTAACCTCAACCCAATGCCTAATCCTAACTCTCATTTTGGCCCTAATCCTAACCCTGACCTTAACCTCTACCCAATGCCTAATCTTAACTCTCATCTTGGCCCTAATCCTAACCCTGACCTTAACCTCAACCCAATGCCTAATCCTAACTTTCATCTTGGCCCTAATTCTAACCTTGACCCAAAACCTAATCCTAACAAACATTAGACCACAGACATCATAACCAGCTCTGCTCATTAATGCAATTACTACAGCAATGCGTTCTGTTGTTTTCGTGTTTGTCTGAATCTTTGCTTCGGTGGCTCAGCAGCTGTTTTCTCTTAGCGCATCTTTTGTGGGGTCCACATCACCCATGAAAGTAAAAACCCTCAAAGGAATCGCTGCCTAGATATTTGTTAAGAATTAGCCAGAAATAAGCCCTCTTTTCTCCTCCGTCAGGTTTCTCGCTGTCTTTTCTCTCACGGATGACGTCAGGATCGATTTGAAAGCTGGTAAACAGCATCTGAATTGCAAGGGAATTTTAGGTGCTGGCAATTGCCAAAAAAGGGCCTGCAGGGTCCGTCCCATTCGAGCCGCGGTAAATATTAATCTTTCATTTGTAGATGACTCACGGGTCCACTCTGTCCACAGAGGCCATCGGGTTCCAGCAGATAAAAAAAAGAAGGTGTGAGGAAAACAAGGCGAGCAAAAACAGCTAGACTCTGCAAAAGTGATGCCATCATTGATTCACGGGTTGAGTGAGTTCCAAGAATTGAGAAGACTCACACAGACGCAGCCACGTACACACAAGCTGACACATGACAACAGAAACCAGACCTGATAATCACCACTGCTCTCACTCTAACCCCCCCCATGCCTCCATCGACAAGGATCAGTGACTGGCCCCCGTGACATGGACTGCCCATCATAGTGTAATGGAATAAAGGGCCAGGTCTTATGAGGCACAAGACCATGAAGCATACAGTGCTGTGATGAAGCATTCGCTCGAGTGTTTCAGATCATCAAACTCCTAAGTAACCCAAGTAATCACAAAATGCTGTTTTTAAATGATGACTTCATTTATTGAAGAAAAACACTGTTCAGCCCTACCTGCACCTGTGTGAAGAAGTAATTACCCCTTAGGTACTAAATCAACAAATTGGCGCAATTCAATTGACAATAGAGTTCATTTTCAATAGCCACATCCAGGCATGATTACTGCCAGACCGGTTGACTCTAAACGTCACTTAAACAAGACCTGTCTGGCACCTTGAAGCAGGCTCGACGGGCTCAAAATGCAGCGCATGATGCCACTGCATTCTACCATACGAATACCATACCAACAGTGAAACATGGTGGTGGTAGTGTGATGGTCTGGGGCTGCTTTGCTTCTGCAGCACTTGGACGACTTGTCATAATGGATGGAACCGTGAATTCTGCTCTCTGTCAGAGAATCCACCCACCAACATTTATGACCTGAAGCTCAAGCACATTTGGGTTATGCTATTCTATCTCAAGACGTTAGATGGTCAGTTTATGCTCAAAAACCTTCCAAAGTAGCCCAATTCAAACAATTCTGCAAAGAACAGTGGGCCAAAATTCCTCCACAAGGTTGAAAAAGACTCATCACACGTTATCACAAATGTTTGATTGCAGTTGTTTCTGCCATGGGTGGAACAACCAGTTATCAGGTTACTAAGAGGAGTCTTGGCTGCACAGAGAGGAGTCTTGGTTGTACTGGGAGGAGTTTTGGTTGCACTTGGAGAGCTTTTGGATACCGAGTGTGTCTTGGAGAGACGAATGTGTATACACTGCTATAACATACAGCTCAAATGCATCTCAGTCCACCTCCTGAAGTGGTTTAAGCGATAAGATTTGTATTTGGTTTAAATGTGTCTCGGGTGCACTTACATTTGCATTTTTATATGAATTGGTCTCACCTAGATATAATTCTGAGCTCAAGACACTGATGTAACCAGGTGTAAATGGCGTTTTATAGGCTCCACAGAACTTGAGACAAGCATAATGCTTAGGGCATGCAGTTAGCACACTGCTAACTTGTGACTACATCACTTGTGACCTACATTTGCGTCGTAGCTCCAGGGCAAAACCTAAGAAGCCAACTTCAGGTACCAAAGATACCTTGGCTGATTAACTCATTTAGTCCAGTGGGGAAAATTGTCCATTTCTTTTCTTAAATGAATCAATAACAAGAAGACGATTCCCAACTTCTATGGTTATTCAGCCAACTACATGGAAATAAGTCACTTTTTGAACTCGTCTCCCTTCCCAAACACGTTAGGGCTAATTACAGGGTGGTCATTTTGTATGGAAATCAAGGCTGCAATTTATGCGCATTTCATAAGTATTCAGGGTCACTGCATTAATATTAGGTTGAAAGTATTTTTTCCACAGCTGTGAACTTTTCTCTGCAAGTGCTTTCCAACTTTGCGGCTCTGTCAAAGCCACCGAGCACCGCGAGTTTTGAGTTATGCAACCGATTCTCAATGGGTCTCGGGTCAGGATAATGGTAGTGGCTGGGTCTTCCAGTGCTGTTGCCTTTTCGCTTCTTAAACCACCGCTTTGATGCTTGGACCCTGTGCTTTGCATGCTGAAAGGTTATTTCTGAACCAACTGTCATTTCAGAAAAAAGAGAAGTTAAAAAGAAATAAGAGTTTCTGCTGTATGCCTGAACACTTTCCAGCTCTCCTTCTGGTCTTCAATCTCAATAACCTGGATGCATCTAAGCAGACAGCTCAATGGTGGTTCAACGGACCAAACCTTCATCAAAAAGTCATTTTATTAACCAAGGATAAGCACATATACCAGCATTGCTCTTGGGTTTTTATGGGTTTTCCACATTCAGTGACTCTACTCAGTAATTGTCGATGTAAACAGATTTCTAAGGTCTTTATCCCCTTATTATATACTGAAAGTCACTGGCCTCTTTATTAGGTACATCTTTCTTGTCACGTATCATATAAGTGTGCTTTGTTGTTGTACAACTAGCTGTTTGTCAGTTCATTTGTTGGACATCTTTTCACCCTGTCATTCAATAGTCAGAACCCCCACCCCCCCCCTCCACAGACCACCACTGAGTAGGTATTGTTATTTGGGTGGTGGAACATTCTCAGCATATTTGTCAGAAAATGCTTCTTAAGCACATTGTGGATATTAACGATGCTTCAATCGTTGCTGCTTAACTTCATGTTTCATTAAAAAAAAAAAGTTATAATTATAAATATTAAAAAAAAAATAATATAAAAAAGCAATAATTAGATATATAAAAACCTCGCTTTTCATCGTTATAGATGAGCAAACATGCCACCAGCTATAAAATGCCCCCTTTTGCTTTGTTTGGCAATGGTCAGGACCTCCAGGGGACCACCAGACAGCATGTATTACTTGGGTGGTGGATCATTCTCAGCACGGCAGTAACACTGATGTGACGGTGGTGTGTTGCACTGGTACGAGTGGATCAGACACAGTTTTTAAACACTGCATCCACTTTACACCTACAAGGTAGACCAGGAGTAGGAGTGTCTAGTAAGGTCAGAGACCAAAGCTCATCTGCAATGTAAATAAATGTAAATGTAAATAAATGCAAATCTGCTGCTGCACAGTTTGTGTTGGTCGTCCTCTAGTCCTTCATCAGTGGTCACAGGACGATGCCGGCTGGATATTTTGGTTGGTGGACTGTTCTCAGTCCAGCAGTTACACTGAGGTGTTTAAAAACTCCAGCAGCACTGCTGTGTCTGATCCACTCAGACCAGCGCAACACACTAACACACCACCACCAGGTCAGTGTTACTACAGTGCTGAGAATGATCCACCACCCAAATAGTACCTGCTCTTTGAGGATCCTGGAGGGTCCTACCCTTTCACAGGGTAAAAGGGGGCTAACAAATTATGCAGAGAAGCAGATGGACTACAGTCTGTAACTGTAGAACTATAAAGTGATTCTGTATGGTGAGCAGAGCTGATAAATTAGATTAGATGAATTAGTGAATGTATACACGAAGGTAGGAGCTAATAATGAGGTGGCCGGTTAATGTATACACATACAGCAGACTGTACATATAGTATTGGATTGTGATTGGTTCCTATATACCTCACAGTTGTAAAGTATGGTCGGGTGAGTCTTTTTGAATCAACCTTTATATTCAAGGTGAGCTCTCTACTGTAGTGATTCCAGTATTAAAACTATTGCATCTAGCCCCTAGCCTTAGGATGACATTTGAAAGGCATCCGCAACTTATTTTAGCAGACTGTGGCCCCCCAGCTTCCCCACAAATCACCCACACACTCCCCAGGGCCTGTCCCCACAGCGTGTGATGAAGTCCCCCTCTCAGAAATCGCTTGGTGCTTCCCCTCATTAGCCTATTTGACGCTCACCGAAGATTACTTGGCTGTCATATGAGCCTCGCTCGATCACATGTGGGTGGTGGACATGCAATGGAATGCGTCTGACCGTGATGATGGAGTCGAGGAGGAGAAGAGCTCAAATGGTCTCTGGAGTTCAAATATTAACACCAACTTACAGGTCTGCAGTTTGACCTAAGAAATTAACATTCAGTGGTGCTGAGGTCTGGACTCTGGGGTGGTCAGTCCATCGTTCAGCTTCTTTGTTTGATGTGTCCGTCTCTTTTTCTCCTGAGGTTCTTCTTGAACAGCTACACATTCTTTCAGACCCATAGAGCTGAACAGTCTTCTCACAGTGGAAGGATGGATAGAAACACTTGTGTCTGTTTTCAGGTCTGAAGCAGCTTGATTTTCTCCTCTCTCTCAAAGATGGAAGCTTTAAGTGCTGCTTATCTGATGGGGTCAGTTTTGGTTTCTACCATGTCTTCCAGGTGGTTGTTAGGAGTCCAATGTTCTCTGTAGCTTTTGACTGAAATGCCCAGCATTCACAGAAAGGCTCAACGTTTCATTACATACTTCTGTAACCTAAGAGTAGCTCGGCCAGTTTGCATTGAAATCCATGTAGTTACTGAATAATATGCCTTACTATGTAATAAGCCTGGGATGTTAAGCGGTTAATCTCCAAATTTCTGGAAACTTTGTTTTATAACAAACAGTACCTCAAGGTCAACAGCAGCAAACAATTTCAGTCACCACTCAGAGTGATGTAGAACATAAAGACATCATTGAGAAAGTTCAATAACTACCCAAAGCAATGTGGAAGTTATGTAAAGTGGTTCAAAGCAGACTAAATAATCCCAAATGTGGCATATTGTGAAACACTCACAAAGCGTGGCTAACTGCAGCAGTGAGAAAATTGGTTTAGGCATGAAAGTGGGCAGGGGAGCAGTGCTGTGATCTTTCCCCCACCCAAAGATGATCAACACAGCATCAGAGATAGAGGAACGCAAAAGAGCTGACTGCTTTTGAGGTTTTGGGGAATGGAGGAGCCTGAGGATGGTTGGCACAGTTTTATTCTCTGTAGTATACACTCACTGTACCAGGTCTTAGGATAAACCAACTAATGCCTTACACCAAATGACTTTTGGAATGAATTTCACTGTTGCAGACAAACATCCAATGTTGGAATAAAATCATGAGAGTCTTGTTAGAGTCGTATTGCACTCGCCTCATCCCGATCGTTTAGTGTGAGGTGGTCAGGATGTGTTAAATGAGTCTTTTTCCCATCTTGATGCTGCGACAAAATCGACCGTGTTTAATATTATCGTAAGTTTTAAGTCTTGGCTCATGCAAACAGTGACATGCCAGAGGCTTGCGGGCTAACACATGTGCGCGATCAGTACAGAGAGAGAGAGAGAGAGAGAGAGAGAGAATGTATGTGTGACTGCCTGAAATCTCTGTAAAAATTACAAATCTGATCCACTTTAATACCATAATCATATTAAACTCAAATGTAAACTGATCACTTTAATATTTCACGACTTCAAAAACGGCATTATTGAAGAATCATTGATGTTTTTTCCTTATTTTTTATTATTTGTTTTTCTTTCTCTTATACTGTTGGTTTCTGTGGTTTAGTTCATAACACTCAATGGACGATGCTGAATCGCTGCGTGTTGTGTTGACATGCAAAACTTTATATCAAATTTAAAAAGTAACTGCACATTTTAGAGTTTATGTAGAGTTAGGAGTGTTTATGGGAATTTCTGACCGTTCTTCCAGAAGCACATTTGTGAGGTCAGACACTGATGTTGGATGAGAAGGTCTGGCTCACAGTCTCCACTCTAAATCATCCCAAAGGTGTTCTGTCGGGTTGAGGTCAGGACTCTGAGCAGGCCAGTCAAGTTCTTCCCCACCAAACTGGCTCATCCACGTCTTTATGGACCTGCTTTGTGCACTGGTGTGCAGTCATGTGGGAGCAGGAAGGGGCCGTCCCCAAACTGTTCCCACAAAGTTGGGAGCATGAAATTGTCCAAAATCTCTCGGTGCTGAAGCTTTAAGAGTTCCTTTCACTGGAACTAAGGAGCCGAGCCCAACTCCTGAAAAACACCCCCACACCATGATCCTTCCTGTGGCCATGGAAGTGACTGTAACATTGATTTGGATGGGTGAGCGAATACTTTTGGAAATATATTGTACATAAAAAGTAAAGTACGTTCTTTTCTTCTCCTGTAAAGTTACCATTTTGGAGATACACGGCTTTGATCCCACAACAGCGATGATCATGTGCTCATTGGCTTTAGATTCTGTATTGACAGGTTTAAGGCTGCACTTCTGATTCTTTAACCTTATAACCTTATAACTCCATAATTGCATAAACAACTACATATTTAGCTACCTAATCAATTACATTAACATTCAGATTAAATTCCTTATTTACTGGGTTGAGTCTGCATTCTTCTGCATTCTCACCGCAGGAAGTGACAAACATGAGAAATGCGAAATAAGACACAACAAACTTTTCACCAAGTTCAAATCATAAGAAAATATCTCCTCTTCTAGACTCTTAAAAAAGACGGTTTTTCAAGTAAGGAAAATGGGAACACTCATAGAACCCTTTGCATAATTAAAGGTTCTTTGCATTGTAACAGGTTTTCTTTAGATTAATGGAGAATGTGCTGTAAATGGTTCTACATAGCAAAGGGTTCTTTGCGGTGCTATATTGAACCCTTTTCAAAAAGACACTATAGAACTATTTGCAGCACATTCTCCATCAATCTGAAGAATTGTGGGCTGGGGTTGTACTCCCGGGGGTCTTTTGACCTTCTTGGAGAGATTGGTGGTCACATGGACGCATACATTCAGCCACGTTGAGGTCATTATGTCGTTGATAGGGACCAGAGATTGTTAATGAAAGTTCGGAAACAGCAAGAAGAAGAAATGCTTGCCTAGAAATTCCTAAATGGGTTTCTCAGTAGAAACAACAGACGCCACTAAAGTGGCGGATCCATGAAAACCTTGCAGCCTTCTCTCGAGGAACGCGATACTGGCCATTAAGCTCCACAGCTTCAAAGAAAAAAACATTTGCTCATTGTTCATTGCTGAGGAAAGAGTGACACGTACCACTCATAACCGAGTGGAATTTTTGTCTACATCACTCGTGGTGTCGCATAACCCCACGTTCATTGTCTTTGCAGAAGACATTTGCAATCGTGGGGGCCAAAGCATAATAGCAACACCCAAAAATACTCCCATAATAGCATTAGCAGAAAGACTATAATGAGTTATTGGGTGGGTGTGTGTGTGTGTGTGTGTGTGTGTGTGTGTGTGTGTGTGTGTGTGTGTGTGTGTATACGGAACGAGGCCATCGTTTTTGACCACTAAGAAAGATGAAGTGATGGAATCTACCACAGTGTTATAAAAGAACCTAATTAAAGTGAAAGCAGACTATTCTCATAAGAAATGGTGTTTTGACTGGTGTCAGATGAGCAATTATAGCCGGAAATCGCGTCGCATGGCTGATCTGATGAGAAAAAATGGGGAAAGAAAATGGAAATATAATATTACTCAGCGTTTGCTAAGTTTGGAAGCGAGGCTGGAATTTTTTTTGTTCACAAAGTTCACAATCTGGACGAGGAAAATGGCAAAAAGATGGTAATCTCAGTCTTTATTTAGCATCACTGCACATGACTGGATTTTCTAGTGTTCTCATTTTCCATTACTGGACCAGCACTACACCAGCACACATCAACTTATAATGCAGGCTGGCTGAGGGCCAATGGGCCGCGGGCCAAAAAACCAAAACAATGCGCAAATAAAGTAAGTAGTTGAGTTTCAAATTGAGTTTTTGTATGTATTGAAAGACACTACACCAGTGGTCAGCAACCTTGGTCTTTAAGGCCTGTTTTCCAATGTTCCAACTTTCATCTAATCCAACTTCCTTCTGATTCAGCCAATCAGGAACGTCTGAAGGTGCCAATTAGCTGACAGATTGTGGATGGAATTGAAAGTTAGTCCGGTACCGGTAGGAAATATAATATTACTCAGCGTTTGCTAAGTTTGGAAGCGAGGCTGGAATTTTTTTTGTTTTTCAAACACAACCAGTCCTGCGACAGACTGAGCTAAATATAGTAGAGACAGAATAATAGAATTGTTTTCCTGTAATCCGGCTGTAGTTCACAATCTGGACGAGGAAAATGGCAAAAAGATGGTAATCTCAGTCTTTATTTAGCATCACTGCACATGACTGGATTTTCTAGTGTTCTCATTTTCCTAACTGCCGGTTTAATCCAGCTTTTGGGTCTCATGCTGTAAAACAAGCAAACAGAAGCTATATATAAACCACAGGCTTTTATTTTCTTAACTGGGAGATAAGTGTGAATGATTATACATGACTTACATTCACATTCAAGTTGAGTCATATACATAACCTTTTAAAATAACACGATAACAGAACTGGTGCCAGTTTACATTCAGGCCCACATCCTACTCTTCTTTTCTGTTCTTATCTTTGCTTATGGCCTGACATTTGTGCTTTTTATAGCAAATATAGTTTGTTCCATGTACAACCTACCTCTTTCTATTCCTCTCTTTATAGAACAGTGGTTCCCAACCACTATCCTGCATTGCCTGCTCCCAAAACACTTAATCCAACTTATCATCAGATAGTTCTGTATGTATTTTAGTTAAAGTAGACATTTACCTTCAAATGTACTTAAGTATAAAGTAAAAGTACTAAAAGAGTAATTCTGGCTCTGATCTGGTCCTGTTTTCATTTTTATAACCAGACTGGCTTCATGAACTCATTTCAGGTGAAAGTCCTCCAGCGTCTCTCTTGGTAAACCAGTCTTTTAATAGAACGTCATTAATTAGTGACGCTGACGTCTATTAAAATGATCAGAAGCACAAAACACTGAAGGTAAACAGTTTCCATCAGGGAGAACCGAGTGGCTCTGAAATCACTTTTTACACACAAGCAAAGTTTCAGTTTCAGATTTATTTACAACTTAGTTCCAAGTTTAAGTTGAATAAAAACTGGCTTTAAACTCAGGATCACAGATGAGCTCCTTTACTATGTTGATCTGTAGGCGTCTGTTCATAAACATAAACCAGCCCAAACTCATTTACTATAAAATGAAATGGTGTTTGTAGAAATTCAGAAAAAAGCCGCGTCAGTCTCGACTGCATATGTGGACATATTTCTATATTGAGCTCTATTTACACAAAGTTAGGTTAGTTCATCATTTATGTTGAACAGACTCTCCCAAAGTTTTACGCTGCTGCGCTGACGTTGAACCGCGTGCTGCACTGGGTCGGTATGACCAACAGGTCAAAACCAGCTCTAAACAAAGTGACCGCTGGGCCCTGATTGGTGCTCTGGCTTTGCGCTTCTTTCGTTTTGACATGTGACGTTTTTATACACACAGAAACCAAAAGGAACGACAGATTTCTCAGAATGTAGGAGGAAAAAGTCGGATATTAGACTCTGAAATGTAGTGGAGTGAAAGGAAAAAGTCGCCCAGTAACGGAGAAACTTCAGTACAGATACACCAAAAATACTAAAGTACAGAAACCAATTACATTTACTCAGTTACTCAGTTACTCAGTTACTGTCCACCACTGCTCTTCACTTAATACACCACCAACAATCATAATTCATGTTTACACATTTTCAAACATCTCTATTCCCTTTAATTAAACAGGCTATTTTTAAACTGGGAATTTGAGACTGATTTATGTAAATGACCTCTGTTCTGACTGGTGTCTCTGTATTGTGGTGCATTCAAAAACAGTCCAGCCTAAAATAAGCTGATTTTCTTGCTCAGTGTCCACATATGGACAGTATAGGCTGGAGCATGAGAGGTCTGTTTAAACGCATTTACATATTACACCAAATCCTTCTTAGGAAAACAATGATGAAGTGGGCTTTATGGATACTAATTGCAGTTGCATTAGAACAGGAAAACACAAAAAGGGCAAGTTGGAGGGGGGTGTTGGGATGCCAGGGTTGGGAACCAAGCAAGTTGTTGTCTTTAATACTGATATTTGTATGTAAAATAGCTCTTTTTTGATTGGCTACCCTGTAATAGTATTATGCCTAATTTAAAAAGCAGTCCAGGTTGAAACACTCCTTATAACTTCAGCATGGGTGGGTGGAGCTAGGCTGAATATATTCCACATGTAGATTATAGTATAGTATAGTAGAGTATAGGTGGATGCTAACTAGGCCTTGAGGAAAATGCTGATGCATTTCTACTTTCACTAAGCATGTCTTTTAAATGATGGCCCTTAATTCTGCTCAAGTGTCCACATTGGTCCACATTGCATTCCTAATTGTCTTTTCAGGTTAAATTGTGCTGTATTGGTCCAGTAACTGCTTTACTGCACGTTTCTCATTTTGGAGCTCTTGGATTTTACTTTTATACTGATAGAGAAGAGTCGCTTTCTGTGTTGATCAGTGCTGGATGTTCTAAAACGTTCCACTTCCGTTCTAAGGGGAGCCTTTTTTGGACATGGATTCTCAACAATGTGGCAGCAGCAGCGGCACAGAAGAACCCTTTTGGTTTCCTGAAGAATATTTGAATGAATTGTACCATAAGGAGCTCTTTTTGACAATGAAATGAAGTGTAATGACATTAAGTTTAAAGAACCTTCACATATATGGTTTTCTCTGGAACCAAGGATGGATTTCTGATTGGATTACTGATTGGACTATTGGAGGACAACGTCCAGGGGTCTCTGACTGCCCTGCGAGAAAAAAACTAACATATACCAGCATGGCTGGTCACTATCAATACCAGCACATGTTTTGGATGCTGGTATGACCATGCAGGGTGACCAGCTAAACCATTACCGGACCAGCACTACACCAGCACACATCAACTTAGAATGCAGGCTGGCTGAGGGCCAATGGGCCGCGGGCCAAAAAACCAAAACAATGCGCAAATAAAGTAAGTAGTTGAGTTTCAAATTGAGTTTTTGTATGTATTGAAAGACACTACACCAGTGGTCAGCAACCTTGGTCTTTAAGGCCTGTTTTCCAATGTTCCAACTTTCATCTAATCCAACTTCCTTCTGGTTCAGCCAATCTGGAACGTCTGAAGGTGCCAATTAGCTGACAGATTGTGGCTGGAATTGAAAGTTAGTCCGGTACCAGTTTTGGTGACCACTGTATTACACTATAATTTCTTAACAAAATCCTGCAAAAAATGTAATCTAGTAGATAATTATAGTATAAAATTACACTTTTCTCTCACGTTTTAATCTTTTCATTTGGTTATTCATTACTATAACATGTGAGAAGGCCTCCAAAGATTCTTGTGCCCAGGGGCCTTGCAAAGATCATTTTCCCTCCCTGGCAAGAACCCCACATTCAAGCCAAGCAGCATTTGGGAGTCTTTTATTAGGTCACCTTTAGTTCTAGTTGAGTCATGACTTCACTGATGTAACAGTGCTTTTGCTCGAGAAAGGCTTTGGGCTATGCAAGCCACGTCTGTTACACAAACATCAGCGAAACTCAGCCTGACCAGAACGAAAGCCATTTGTTTTTGAAGGGGGGGGAGGGGGCGGTGAAAAAAAGAGGGCTCTAGGTTTAAGTTAAGTGCATGAATGCTCGGCGGAGCATCTTGCCGATGCACTGGGTTAATCTTTGTCTCCTGGGGAAAACAGCCAGCTTTTAGATGCTGTGCCAAACGACCCGAAACGTGTGACTACATTATATCACTGTTGACTTAAGGCATCCAGAGCTGCTTTTAGCTCCCTGAGTGAGCCGCGTTAGAGACGGAGATGGGAAAAACCAACTCAAATTGGCCTGCGGCAGTGTGCGATGGTTTTAATGGCCGTTGGTCAATCCATTTCTAACCCTGCTGTTTATGTACAAGACAGGACATCTTATTTGCTCTTGTTTGACAGGGTCCAAAGCACTTTTGCCTAGGTCATTTCTGCTCCAGAGCACCCCTCCTCCTACACTCAAGGCCACCCAAAACAGCCGGCCATTCAAAGAACTAATAATTTTAAAAAGTGCAACAAAATAAAGCACTCGCAATACTTCCACAGCTGTGTTATGCAACTGGATGACGTGGAATCACAAGAGAGGGAACAAGGCGCATTCCCCATGAGTCAGACTCATCCGGAGAGGGAGAAAGTCTGGCAGGTCATCCAGTGTCCATGTTCAGGTTTTAAACGAATGCTAACATATGGGGTCACTGGGATAACTACATTAGAGGGATCTGGTGCCAGCTAATTCAATTTAATTCAAATGCGTTATATGTATTTCACTGCTGTCGGAAGAAAACCTCATGTCTCCATTTTTTCCATTTTTCGTTTTTTGCCACATTTTAAAAAATGCCTGTTACTCTTTACATTCTGCGTAAATTTCATGATGAGTGGACTAAAAGAAATAGGCCAAAATGACTTGGGAAAAAGTCTGGTTCCACTGACTTCCATTAAAAGTGAAGTGTGTTTTTTCCTTCTCCTGTAAATTTCCCGTTTTGCCTTGTGACCGGAAGGTCGCCGGTTCGATCCCCTTGGCTGACAGTACGTGACTGAATACCCTTGAGCAAGGCACCTAACCCCCAACTGCTCCCTGGGCGCTGTGGATAGGGCTGCCCACTGCTCCAGGCAAGTGTGCCCACTACCCCCTACTGTGTGTGTGTTCACTAGTGTGCATGTATGTGGGTGTTTCACTGCACGGATGGGTCAAATGCAGAGGTCTAATTCCTCTGTGTGCCAAACACAGTTGGCTAATGGATCTGAATCCTGAATCCTAGAATGGAAACGTCTGACTTAAAACCTTTCCCATGGCATTTAGACCAGAGGTATATGAGGTCATTTCAACGCCATTCTAAAAGCTGAAATAGGTCACTTGCCATTCACACGTCTGCCAGATGGAAGATGTCTATACTTTGCTGACAGACAGCAGTGACCGTCTGTACGTCCAGTCCAGTCTCTTGACAGTAATGGAATGTCATTTGTTCAGCATCACCACAGCACAGCAGACGCTCTGATTTATGGAAGAAGGCTTGGAAAAAGAGTTAATAAAAGCTATGCTGACAATGGTATAGTATCCTGTGGATGAATTCCAGCCTGCTTTCAAAGAACGCCGGATGATGGAAAGCAAACAGGAGTGAGATGAAAGCAGTCAGAGTGGACATTAGTCTTGATGTCTGGCCATGGACCAGCTGCAGTCTGGCTGCCTGCTGCTATGCTACAGCATACTCTATTTAAAGGGGAGTTCTCTATATAAAAGGGAGCCAATTCTTCAACATTTCTGTAGAATAAAATCACCGAGATGTGAGTAAAATATTAGATATCGTAGAAGAACTAACCCAGATTGTCTTTACTGCGGTGGTGATAGGACCTAAAACTCATTTTAGGTCCTATCCATATTAACTGGGTCCTTTAGTGCACTATTTCGTGCCACCGCATGTACCACATGTGATGCGAATGACAATAAAGCCTTATCTTCTTATCTTATTATGTCAACAACACAAATATAGCCATTTCATTTATGGCCCACATGTGTCTTGTGAGTTTTTTTATGTAATGTTGATGATGGTAAAATAGTCATACATTTTCTTTGGGGACTATTTTTCCTTACAAAGTCCATTTTCCTTACATTGCCATTTGGTTCCCCTAAGAGCTTTTCAGTGGTTGGTCCTTTAACCCCATAGAATCCCAGGCGTATTGCATGCTAAAGCTTATTATTCAGTAACTGCATGGACTTCAGTGCAAACTGGCTGAGCTATTCTTAGATAACTGAAGTCTTTTTAATATTTAATGAACTTCCATGTGTAAAGGTTTTGCACCATTAAAAAGTTTGCTCATAAAAAAAATGCAGGACAAAGCCACGAATTTAGGAACCATTGGTATTAAGAGTGTAGTCCAGTCTGTCCACTCACTGGCCTTCTTGGCAATGTCCCTCAGCAGTTACTTCCATTCAAAACCAAGCATCTGGCATGGAGAGACCTATAAAGATCAAATATGATGGCTAATGTTTCAAAAGCGAATTTCAAATCTGACACAAAAGACATGAATAATTTGTGGTCTTTGTCTCAAAAATGATTCATGCATATGAACAAGAGTTAAGGTTTTTGAAGATAACAACATTCCTTATCCAGAGCTGGGGGTCAGTGGGCATTTGAGGTTTTCCAAGTACTGGGGCAATAAAACGTTCAATTTCAGCTGAGGGGAATGAGGCATTTCCCAAATAGTTACAAATAGCCTTTGTAATTTCATGTTCAGGGAAAAAATAACATTTGATACCATGTTATTTGAACCTTGTAACAGAACATTGACATAACCATGCCATAAACATATCACTGTTGTCAAAAGAAAACCTTGTATCTCCATTTTTGATGTTTTTCCGTTTTTGACCTAATTTAAAACCACCCATGGTCTTATATATTGTGTGCCAATTTCATGATGAATAGACCAACAGAAATGACCCAAAACGACTTGCAAAAAAGTCTGGTTCCATTGACTTACATTAAAGCAAAGTAGGTTTTTTCCTTCTCCTGTAAAGTTCCCAATTCAGAACTTTACTAGGTTTTCTTCTGACAACAGCGAAATATGAGTTGTACAGACTATTTAATGTAAATGTAGTAACAAATGTCATAATATTTGATGTCATGATGGCTAACTAGAGTGTGGTCAGCATGTGACATAAGCTGTTATAACCTCAAAATGACTGGTAACACGAGACGGTCATATTACTGAACATCATCTATCATCACAACTCATATTTGGAAGTTTAGACCTTCTGTTTCCCAGTTATGTCTTTATTTGCATTGGTGGGACGTCCTGTAATGTACCTCTCATGTTGACAGTTGTGAACTACAGTATCTCATTCAGATTTCAGCCAATGAACCAACCTTCACCTCTGATCACGTCTCTGTCCACTCAGCTGGCATCGGCCATGAATTTTGGGTCCAAGAGGATTGTTGGATTATGCTGATTGTCCAAATGTGAGTGACACACACTGGCAATAAACAAGCATGTCTACAGTGGCCATTCTGACCAGATGGTCAACAAAAGCAGGATTACAGGAAAAACAGTCCTATTATTTTGTCTCTCATTTGATTTGCTATATTTAGCTCAGTCTGCCTCAGGATTGGTAACATATTTTCCAGCTTTCCAGCCAAACTAAGCAAAAAATGAACAACAATATTCTTCCATTTTATCATGAGGGCATGATTTCTCATTTAAGGGTGCATATAATGGAAAACACAAAAATACAATATGGTGTGATATTGGATAATTTTCCTTAACCCTATATTGAATGAATTATTACTTATGCATGATACAAATTTTGAACTTTTTTTAAAAAAATAGCTTAAATAATGGAAATATATGGAAAAAAAATTTTTTTTAAAGTGGGGTATTTGGTTAATTGTTGCCATATGGCAACAATGCCCAATCATAAAATATAAAAAATGCCCATAAAATATAAAAAAAGCACCATAAAATCAAAATTTTCGGCAAAAACGTCCTTTTACTAAACAACAAAGCCAAACAAATCCAACTTATCCTTAGTAAAAACATACAACCTAATATTCAGAACTATTGTAAATGAATACATTTTCAACTGGTATTTAGAATATGTGGTAATAACCACCTTATAAGAAGAAATCCTGGTCATGTGATGTCATATATTATTTTTCCTTTCAAAGTAAAAGTCCCTTTGTCCACAATTAAATAGGAAAACACAGGTTTTATATCACTACTCTTTAGTAAAATTCAGATAAAGTAATTGTTGCCATATGGCAACACTGTGCAACAGAGGGTTAATAAATAAATGAAAGTCTAATATTTTGTCTCATTTGTTTAATTAGATTCTCTTTATCTACTGTTACAACTTCTGTGGAAATCTGATGAAGTTTTAAGGCCAAATTTATGCAGAAATATAGAAACTTCTAAAGGGTTCACACATTTTCAAGCACCTACGACTGGGATTGAGGTTTAAATAACAGCTGTACCATGTGCTGTCCTTGGGAGGGTCCTTGAGGCTTCAACTGGCTGGGTTCTTTTTACCAAAACACCAGCTGACCTTCACCTTCGCTAATAACGTGGACGGGGATCTATAACACATGGAACTGCCTATGAATATGAGCAAAGCTAGTTAATGATCATCTCCCGTTCTGCTTTAAATAGAAGCTGGAAAATATACGCCCTGTAATTTGAAATTGGCCCCTTTAAGTAGGAACATGTTGGAATTTATGCTGTAAAGGAATCACAAAAAAGGTTTCAGAGCTCAAAGGAGCAAATCCATACAACCTTGCTCCAGGCATCTGTGTAGAAAGGCAGCAAAGATCAATGTAGGATGTTTCTTTGGCTCTATCTCTTTCTCTTCATCTTATCTAGCGGGTGGCTGTGTTTGGAATCAAGCCTGTTATCAGCAGTGAGGGAGAGGAAAAAGCAGAAGGCTGCTAGGAATCGACACAAATAACCAGCGTGTTGCAGATATTGGAGAAATGTATGAGAGCAAAGCATGTGACCGACCATAGTGAAGTTAATGAGTCAACAGCAGCTGTGTGGTTGGGGGTTTCAATTGATCTATCCATGCTCCACCCACAAACACCTTCAGCCCCCGTTCAGCCTAATGAGAAACTACTAGTTTTGTCAAAATACATATGAATATGGACAGTTAGACTGCAGTATAAATTATATATGATAGTTTTTCTACTAGTGTGAAACTTTGCACTCTTAGGACAGATCAGGTAACAGTCTAGCATCAGCATGAGGCCAAATTCATTGTCTTTTCCAACCTGCCGTACTGTTATTCTAAGCAATGATTAATACTTTAGAGGTTTGGTTTAATTCTTCACTATTATTTACTGTTGATTGTTCTCGAAGGGTGCTGGAGATTCTAATCGCTGGTTGTCCTATGCTTAACTGAATCTAGTGGAGAGTAAATGCTTCTAGTGTTATTCCATGAAATACTTAGTACTACAGATCTTTTACCTTATTTTTTGGTGGGGAGGATTTTTTCCCAATTTTCTCCCCAATTTAGTCGTATCCCATTCAACCCATTAGTTAAGACTCCCTCAGTCACACAAACCCACCAACGCTACAAGGGCGAAGGCCAGCACAGGCTTCCTCCACCGGTACTTCTTGAACTGTCACTCTCACAACGTCGTTGGACAGCCTGAATACCCCCGGAGGAAAGTCCCAACCACCAGATCTGTTACGTCAGCTAACAGACGCCTGTGCTGAGCGAAAGGGGGGCATCCTAGTCACCCAGAGAGCGAGACCAGCTGTGCTCTTGTGGACTCTCAGCCATGGATGGCTGTAGCATCACCAGGGCTCAAACTCGCAATCTCCTGATGGCTTTTAGATGGTTGCGCCACTCGGGGGGCCCTGAGGTTTTACTGTATTACTTTAAAAGTCTAGTCTAGCAGACATTCATTCATTGAAAGAAGGGACCCTTATGTAATCTTCCTCAGTCAGGGTGCTGGAAATGACTTAAGTTTAACTGTCATAAAAGGGTTAAATTGATTCTTTTGGAGGTTAAATGTTAGGGTTCATTTTTACATTTACATTTATGGCATTTGGCTGATGCTCTTATCCAGAGCGACTTACAATTTGATCATTATACACAGGTAGGCTAAGGTGGTGTTAGGAGTCTTGCCCAAGGACCCTTATTGATGTAGTGTAGGGTGTTTCCCCTGGTGGGGGATTGAACCCCAGTCTACAGCATAGAAGGCAAAGGTGTTAACCACTACACTAGCCACTATGTTTAAGATAAAAATCTTAAACATATTGATGTTCCTCGATTAGGTATGCTAAAAACACTTGTTCTTATTCTATGATGTTTATTCAGCTTTTATTGATGTAAAGCACCATAATTCGCCTTTGTTTAGCACATAAAACTTGCCTGACCTAAACTTAAATGGCAAGAATTCAAATTTGGGAGCAAAGAAATTCAAACTAGAAATTAAGCAACAACTTAAATTCATTAGGTTGAGATTTGTTCCATCATTCTGCAATGATTGTCCAATCTACCAAGTCATATTAAAGGTGCAGTGTGTAGGATTTATGGGGACAATGGGATAGTGTACACAAAACCATGGTTTCATTTGTGGATAATCACCTGTAACTATGAATCGTTGTGTTTTCATTAGCTTAGAATGAGCCCTTCATATGAACATGGGGAGTGTGTCATCTTCCAAGTTGTGCTGCCATTTCTGCAGTAGCCCAGAACAGAAAACCAGACACTGGCTGTAGACAGCCAGCTTGAACTGCTTTAATTTGGCGGTGCTGTAGCTCTGGTTGGAAGACGTAGAAAGAAGAAGAATCAGGAGTTGCTGCCAGTGCTGGCTGACCGTTTTTGCATTTTGAGAAGTTTGAGACCCCAAACTTTCACAAATGGAGGGTCATACTTATTATTTAGCACAAGAAAACCAAGGGAGGGTGAATTCCCATCACTGAAGAAAGCAGGACTGGTTACAGCAGAAAGTCTGGCAGCTGCTGTGGGTTCTACTGCACGCTTGGAAAGCAAGGGGTATTCAGTCGGTTGCACTCTGCAACCTCAAAACTAGGTGCACACTGCACCTTTAAGTCAATTAATACTGCTAATCTGAGGTCGATTGGGCCTTTTTATATATCAGTCAGGGAGCGGGGTTAGTCTCGGTGGGTGTACCTGGCAAGGCCCAGCTGCCGAATGATATAAATCTTGTCTGGTGCCAAAAAGAATTTCTCAAACTGTGTTTAGTTATCATTTTCACTTTATTGCACTCATTTGTTCTTAAAATAAAAAAAAAACAAGAAACAAAATTTTCGCTTTTCTAACTTTTTAGTCACTGCTCATACTGTGGTCAGCCAATCAGTGTTGTAAATACATCTGTTCTCTTTTTAGGGATAGGTTTTTTTACACAGTTTGCTTGGATACTGTCATCAGCTAATCGTGACTGTTAACACATCAATTATCTTTTTCATTTGTAGGGATTTTCACCCAGTTTTTTCCCCAAGTGTAACGGGGGAGGCGAGGAGGTGGGACGCAAACCCGAGTTGCTTTTATTGTAATGAGAGTCCAGAGGAACAGGGGTTTGAAGAAAAGACAAGATCACGGCAAAAACAAAACCAAACTACAAGATGAAAGAAATGAAGAGACAAGATAACATCCACAAGTGCATCCACAATGCAAGAGAGAGACTGAACGAACACAGGGGTATAAATACAGAGGGGAAACAAGAAACACCTGGGGCTACCGAGATGCGGAGCACAATTAGGTGGAGCAGATAACAAGGGGCAGGACCAGGGAGGAGACACAGAACAACCACGGAAGCACATGGCACAAGAAAACAAAAAGGCACATGGCTACCATAGAGGGGAAGGAGGATATACTCAGAGGAACAAAGGGAGAATCCGTGGCACCAAGTCAGCAGTGTCTAATTCTACCCGCTAGTGTGGTTGGTCATGTAAAATTCGAGGTTGAAATCCTAATGACTCTCTCCAGACCCTAAACTACCTCCATGGTTTTGGAAACTGGAAGCTGCTTTGCAACTGAGATCAGCTTAAGAAATCACCCGGCACAACCCCACAACCTGCTGTGCTAAATGGCCATTGGCTTACTGGCTGATTTCCAAGGATCCATCTCATGCCCAGGAAGATCCCCATTTTGCTGTAAGGCCTGTCTAAAAGCCCATAAATTATAGATGTCCTTACGGATGGCTAGCATTAGAGGGGTAATCAGAAATGCCTGTGTACCCAATCCTGTGATTACTGAGTCACTGATTAAACTCTCTACTGAGCTGGATAAGTAACCAATGCAACATATGCAAGGAGACCAAGTTACTGGGTTTCACATGATACCCACTTATGTAGGCCAGTGGCATGAAGGGAGAGTCATATGCTTATTCTTTAAATGCATTGACCTCAGTTATATTTTCAACCCATTACTATTCATCTTTCAGTGTCTGCTGTTGCAATGTAGAACCAAGACACATGTTTGTTTGCAGCACAGTCCAGATCATTGCTGCAAAACTTTCAATGTAAATCTTTTTCCAAGCAACATTGGACCTTTTTATTGGACTATTCATCACAAAATGACAATGTACAGGAGAGCTGATCAAATGGGGCCGGGGGGTGGGCGGGGGGGAGAGGATAATGGAGATTTTGTTTCGATTTTTTTTTTTTACAAACCCATTTCCAAAAAAGTTGTAAATAAAAACAAAATTCAATGACGTGCAGATCATTCAAAATCTATATTTAATTAAAAATAGTACAGAGACAAAGAAAGCAAATGTTGAAACTGAGAAATTTGATTGTTTTTTTAAAAAAATATATGCCCGTTTTGAATTTCATGCCAACAACACTTTCCAAAAAAGTTGGGACGGGGGTCTGTTTACCGCTGTGTTTCATCACCTCTTCTTTTAACAACACTCTGTGTTTGGGAACTGAGGAGACACTGTTGTCATTTTAAAAGTGAAATATTTTCCCATACTTGTTGATATAGGATTTCAGCTGCTCAACAGTTTGGAGTCTCCTTGGTCATATTTTTCATTTTATAATGTTTTCAGGGAGTGACAGGTCTGGACTGTAGGCTGGCCAGTTTAGTGCCTGGACTCTTAATTTGGAGCCATGCTGTTGTAAAACACAGTATGTTGTTTGACATTGTCCTGCTGAAATAATCAAGGCTTTCCCTGAAAAAAGACGTCGTCTGGATAGCAGCATATTTTGCCAAAACCTGTATATATTGTTTAGTATTAATGGTGCCTTCACAGATGTGCATGTCACCCAATCCATGTGCACTTATGCTCCCCTTCACCATCATGAATACTGGGTTTTAAACTGTTCCCTCATAACAAGCTGAGTAGGCTTTAGCCCAGAGGACACAGTGTCCATGATTTCCAAAAAGAATTTTAAATGTTGATTTGTTGGACCACAGGACACTTTTCCACTTCCCCTCAGTCCATTTTAAATGAGCTCGGGCCCAGAGAAGGTGGCAGCGTTTCTAGATCCTGTTTATATATGCTTTCTTCTTTGAGCTTAAGAGTTTTAATTTATTTGTATTGTAGTATGTGGTATAGTATTTTCAGACGATTTTATCATATCGTATTATTTTATATTATCTTTCACTTTGTTTTTCTGTGACTATTGTCACATTGCAAACTTGTGCTATCATTAAAAGTAAGCTTTTATTTGGCACATCTGGTGTTTAGAACTAAATTCTACTGGATTTGGGGCAGTTTTCAGTGATGATGGGCTTTCATGGCATGTTAGGACAGATTTTTGTCAGGTTCAGTTTGGGCTCAGACCCAAAGCGGGATGCTGTGATTCAGGCAGCTTGTATTCAGGTTCGGATCGAAATCAGCCCAATTAAAACTCTAATTCGTCCTGTTCATTTTTATAGCCATTTAATGATTTCTTGTTGCTGCCAATTTATAGATGTAGTCATATGTAAAAGTTTGGGCGCCCCTGATTAAATGACATTTTGCTGGTTTTCTAAGCGAAAAAAATCACAAAAAAGTAACACGTCCTCTACAAAGAACACAACCCTCCACATTTTAATGTACAATTAAACAATTTGCTAAATGTGAACATATTGGAAAAAGTCATAAAACAAAAAGTATGGCTTGTGAAAAAATTATGGCACCCTTTTTTAATTTTGTGTTTTTTTTTTCTAACATGTTAAACTTTAAAATTAAAAAATAAGAAATTTAATGTTAAACTAAGAAATTAAAGAAATTGCAGAAAAGTGCCATATTTAAGTTTGTTCCCTTTAGATGATGTATTCCTTAGCCTCTTTAGCCTTGGTGCATCCTAACTGGCCTTTCCTAAGCGGAGAAACTGCCATTATTTTTTAACGTAGATATACAAATAATCTTCTGCAAAAATAGAAGCATTGGGAAATGTAACAATGCAAATTGTGACAATCAATTACTGTGAAAACTCAGGCCAAGATTCCTGCTGCAAACAATTGGCTGCGCCTGCCCTGTTTTTTCCAGAATAATCACTCAGCTCTGCTCTGTTCTGACGTAGTTTAGCGTCACCTTTTTGCACCAATACCTTCCCTTCCCTTCCTGCCTTCTTCACTCTCCCAGAGCCAGCTATGGTTTCACATCAGAAGCCTAAAATAGAAACATGGGGTTTGTGGGAACGAGGAGGAGGAGGTTGGGGAGGTGGTTAGAGAAAGGGAGACTATCCATGTATTCCCTAAAAGCCAGTCTCGGCTCCGTTTAAAGGGGATTAGGTGGGAAAACGTTGGCCACGCGACACCTTCAGTTCAGCCTCTGTGGAGATCATTTGCTCACGTCTCGAGGCTTTTGGGTCGTTCTCCCTCCAGGCAGCAGAGCAAGGATGCGATAACACCTTCTGCTATTATGAAATAATGATGTGATGGGGGGAAAAAAGAAAAGCGAAATGACGCAACAGCAATTTCAGACAGCAGTATGTGGTGCCGCCTTAAGCATTTCATTACCTTGAATGAAGGTAATTTAATAAAGGACACAAGCGGAAACAATGGCCCATTTGTCGTGAAGCACCTTGGAGGTTATGTAATGAACTTTATTGAAAGTGTGGTGAGTAATTTGAGTTAGATTAATTACTACACGCCTTGATAGGCTTCCTCCCTCATCCTTTTCAATGATGTTTATGCTGTGCTTAGAATACAGCATTTTATTTTCACTCTATTCAAAGCTGGGAATAGAAGTGAATGGGGGACCTATTTGCAATGTTGTCTGAGAGGGGTAGACAGGTTAGATTAGAACAAATCTTGAAATGCTCTTATTCATTAGTTTGTGCTCAAAACCATTCTCTTTAATGAGCTTGGGCATATTTTCCACTATTACGTCTACCTGATGGGCATTATTGTTGATTTCTGTGCTGAATTTGTACAAGAAGTACATGTAAGTACTTCCAGTTCTATTAAGACTTTCCTCAAATGTTTTCACTTTTATCACTTTAAATGGGCATTCTGGCCTAAAGCTAGCATTTCATGAGCATAATTTCCATTGCACGTTCAAAAACAAGAACTGGGACCCAGCAGAACTTATGGTTCTAGTTATAATTCGTTTTCCACTTATTTGTGAGTCTATTGGAACCATCATAAAAACTGCAAATGATTTTTGTTCTTGATCTTTTAGGTCATTTTATGCCAATCTAAAGCATCTAACTTGGCAAATTAGCTACCTTCTTAGTTATTGGTAGCTTACCCTATATGATACCCATATATGGTGGACTGCCCTGATGCCCTGATATGCACTCGCATCTACAATTACACTTAGTCTGTGGAATCAAGCAAAATTATGTTTTTCATTGTTGAGAGTGAAAATATGAGCAAAACACTGGAGGCGATCATGAATGCTAATATCATTAATTCACGTATGCTCAATCCTGGTCCTGGAGATCTGTCATCGTGCAGAGTTTAGCTCCAACTCTCATCTCCCACCCCTGTTCCAGGTAATGAAGGCCTTCAGGGGCATCTGAATATCAGAGCTAGGTATGTTGGATCTGAACTGAAGGGTGGTAGATCTCCAGGACTTATATAGGGCACTCCTGCATTAAGACTAGTTGCTTCAGTAGCTTACCTTATCAAACTCTTTAGAAAGTAATAACTCTAAAATACCTGACACCTGAACATATTATTCTAGTTTACATTATGGTGAATTTGCTGGTAATGTAATAGTGCTTGGTGACAATCATCTTCTGGAATTCAGAAGAATGTGGTAAATTGTGGTTTGCTTTAGCTGAAAGTGTAACCAAATACAGAGGAGAACAGTTCTTGTAGGTTAGTGCTTGTCAAACTCAAAGCTTTGATTCTGAAGCAAAAGGAAAAAGTCATTTGTTTTGTTCACTAATTTTCTGCAATGCAGCGTCTGCCTCACTGGTTTGAAAGAAGTCATGATTTATTTTATTTTCATCCATTAATGTTTTTTTCACTACAATACCCAGCACGCATTGCACACACCAAACAATCACTAGGTATTTTCCTCAGGGCAATAAATGAATGCATTTAAGGAAAGGTTAATAAATACAAACATGATATTTGACTTACTAGCATTAACATTGGCTGTCTAGCTTCCTTCTGCATTCACCAGCAAGCGGGAAAACAAGGAACGCACAGTGTCACTGACGCAGAGCTCCACTGAAAGCTTGCTAGTAGTGCACCTTTAGTGGAATCTTCCTCCTGCTAAACATGAGTGAGTGAGTTTACAAGCCAGGTCAGTGAGATGAACCAAACCTTAAGCTTCTGCTTTAAAATGCTTCCCACCGTTGTTCCCACCTTGAAAATATATCATCAGAAGATGAAGTTCCATCATTTCTGGGTCTCCTAGGCTGAGAAACAGCAAAGTGTCCCTACACCATCACACTACCACCACCACGTTTCAGTATGTTGTTCTTTTCTTTGCAAGCTTTAGACCAAATATAATGGGACTCCTATCATTAGCCTGCAGAACATTATTCCGAAAGTGCATCATCAGGGTGTTTTTTGCCAAATGTGAGACAGACCTTTCTCCAAGTTTGCAGTGGGTTTTCCTTAAAAGTCTTGCATGGATACCATTTTTATCCAACCTTTTTCTAATGCTGGGATTATGAATGACCTTTTCTGGCCTGCAGTCACTTTGATGTTAGTCTTTGTGGTTTTGTGGGCTCTTTGTAACTTCTTGGGGTTGTTACTATGCTTTTGGGGTAATTATGGTAGGTTGGCCACTTCTACGAAGATTCACCACTGTTCCACGTTTTCCCCATTTGGAGATAATGGTGCTATCTGTGGTTGGCTGGGGTACAAGAGCCATAGAAACAGCCTTGTAACGCTTTCAGACTCATGTGTTTTCAGTAACTTTCTCAGGAACTTCTTTCAGTAATTTCTTTCGATTGAGGCATTATGTGCTGCTTGTTGAGACCTTTTAGCCTGTTCCTCACTTCTGGAACAGTTCTATGTAATTGATGGATAGATCCAACAGTTATCCAACAGTAATCAAGCATGTTTGTGTCTTAATTAATAAACCGAATTTCAGACCAGGAAAGTTGGTGTTGGACAACATTTTTCTTTCAATAAATGAGGTGTCTTTGTCTTATATTACATTTTATTTGAAGATCTGTACCAATTAAGTTTGACAAATTTCTCACAAATCAAAGAAATCAAGAGAGTGCAAATACTTTTTTTTTACAGCTCTATATGTTTTCCAACAATATATGAAGCTGTATTAATACTGTTTTCACTCTGAAAACATAAGTACAACCAATCAATATTTTCACTGCCCCATGAAGAGTTAAGAAGAAATATGAAAAGCAGTTCAGTTTCATAGAAAAGTGACTGGCAAGGCAGTTTAGCAAGTGATGAACGGCAGCCATGCCCCTGTTCTAACCTCGGCTGGCTGTGACTTCCACACATCCGTGTTTGAGGCGCTCATACAACTGTTACATCATGGGATCTCACAGGCAGTGCCCTTGCTGGGTATCCGAGGAGTGGTGTTTTTTCCATCGTTGGCATGCATTCTCATATCTGATCAGCTTATGCAATCTGATCTCTGATCTGATCTCTCCTTCACCTCCTTTACTTTCTCCATCTCGCAGTGTTCTCAATGCACATCTCTCACAGCCAACTCTCCCCACTGTACCTTGGCAGGAGTTGCAGTTATAGATTGGTTGGACCATAAGAGCAGCCTCAAAAAAGACTGCATATGCAGAGATTAGCGTCCTTGGTTGAAGGACATAAAATGAATGAACTTGGAAACTAAATGCTACAGCACTTTCATACAGGATGCACAGTGGTGATATCAGCCCATTAAAGGTTTTTAACTTGAATAGTGAACAGAAAATGCAATGACCATCACCGAGTTGCCAGTTAATTAGAAAGTCCTAGCTTGGACCTACAATTGGTGGTCATTCAATTGATACTGGGATACTGTAGTCCATCTGTTGCAGCACAACTCATCAGAACTCTTCTACACCATCTATCAATAGAAGTAGAAACCACACCTGAACAAATATTGTTTGGTTTGAGGAGAGTGGTTTCAATAGGTTTCTAATAAAGCCGCCGGTAAGTGCAGAAACATTGCTGTGGCTGACACACTTGTACCACCACCACATTCACTACCATATCAGTGTGACTGCTGCGCTGAGAATGGACCACTACTCAGATATTGTGGTCTATTGTGGTCTCAAGTGTGCAAAATACCCCCTGGTGCACAGGTTGTCCCATGTCCCATGTCCTGCTGATTCACGTAGTGGTGCTGATGCTTCAATGGCAACAAAAAGAATTGTTTGCTTTTACAGTTCTTCTTTTGGAAATGCTCTTTTCTAGTTTGGTAATGGTAGTTCCTCACTGTGATTGAGATCTTACATATCTTGTTTTCTGTTACAAATCTGATATGGCATATTGTAAAGTTTTCCAGAGGTTTCCCTCTGTAGCCCAGGTACGGTTACGGTTGCTAGGCTATGAAGGACCAACTGGGTAAAGCAGTTTGCTACAGCGCCACCTTGAAGTAGATGAGTGTTGCATTTCTAGTTAGTCAAAAATACCAAAGACATAAGCTCGATTGTGGGTGAAGCTGCTAAACAATAAGCTTTCCCTAAATTTTCCCAAAATTTGATTTTGAGGCATTCAGAGGGTCTAAAAGATAAATTCCCCGTTAACTTGATAAGGTCAGCACCCTGTTGACTGTTTGCCTCTCCTAGTCCACCCTGAGTCCACCCAGATTACTGTTCTGCTTACAAACAGATTTCAAATGTACAGAGATTTTTATTGTGGAAAATGAACTAAGATAAATATTACAAACAACACATGATACATGGAATTTTTGTCTAATACTTTGCTTAACCAGAGCTTCGCCATGAGAGGGCCAACAGTGGCCCACTATTCTCTTGCTATCGAGGTCAGTGGGTCCCTCTGTATTTCACACCTTGGTATTCCCTGTCTGTTGATGAATTTTGGTAGAGGTGGGGTGACAAATTGAGCAGCAACAAATGGGCAACAGTCAGTAACTGTACACCTAAACAGAGCAACATTATGGTAGGAGTTTCTGATGAGATGGCCAATTAGTGTAGGTACAAGCTTTTGCTATTAGTTACTTTATAACAGAGGATACGTTGCCATATAATGCAATATGTGGACTCAAGCCAGTCAAGGTCTTATACAGAAGCCTGGCTTCAATCTGTAAACAAGCTCAGGCATTTTTCCATGCATTTCATCATACCATCAATAAAATACAGCTGAAGAGTGAAAGTGAGACTCTGTAAGAACATAGCAGCTTAAAAAAAGTAGGCATTTGAATTCAACTGGGTTAAAAACAAACAGCGGTACTACTGCAGTACTAGGATGTACACTTTTGGTACAATGTCAAGCTTGTACCAACAGAGGAACCATTTTGGTGCTATATAGAACCATTTTTAACACACATACAACACATTCTACACCAGTCTCAGGATTTCACCAAATCTTGCCATTTCACCAAGCAAAGAACAATTTCAGCATAAAATGGTTTTATGTAGAACTCATGGAACTTAAAGAGCCATCTTTTTTAGTTTGTACTCATACTATCACTTTATGTAACATTTCTATGACCATTTTCTTAATATTGATATCATTTTTATCAACTTATCACGACATTCACAGTTGCATATGACTTGCCTGCTTTTTTCCACAGCCACCGCCGCAGTTTAGATTTTATTTATTAATAAATCAACACAATGTGCTTATGCAATACCGAATTTTCCGTCGCCTGAGATTTACCTCTCATCTCATAAGCTGAGTTCAGTTATAAACTGCTTGGCCTCTTCGTTCAGCTTCATATCTGATGTAAGTCTATCATTTCTCACCTCAGTGTTTAGAAGCAGCTCATATTTCAGTGAGGACTTGGCACAGGAGTTGAAGAGAAACAGCACGCCCTCCACCGTTGAGCATTTGTGCCTCGAAACAGCATCAATGTGTCATTTCTGAACCAAACCAAAGGGCATCTAACAGCCCAACCTTCATTACCAGGCCCCCGTCACATGGCTGCAACTGAAATTAAGCGGATATAGTGTTCAAAACCAGATTGTTGGCTTTCGCCAAAGAATCTGGGGTGTTTCATCGCTCAGTGTAAGAGAACAACCGTCTACTCTGGCAGGAAAGGGCCTTTTGACTTACATGCATAACAGCCACAGCCAACCTTCATGTTACTGTATGATACATTTCAAAACTGTGCTTTATAAATCAGTTCTGGTTCTAAGATCTCAATATACACGCTCATAACCCCACGCATCAGTTTAATTCTATAAAATGTGCCAAGTTAAGAAGTTAAGCATAGCATATTGTTAACAAACTGCAACTGTATGCTTTCCAGCCATCAATTAATGCTCATTTAACCAAAATAACCAAGAAATGCAAAATTAACCAAAGAACATGTTGTGAAACTCTTAAATAAAGATAATTAGTGCCATAAACAGAGACTATATCATGCTGCAGTGTGCAGAGCAGGCAACGTCATGCTGCCAGTGTCTAGTATGTTTCTCATAGACTGATAAGAACTGGTGCCTGAAATGAAGTGGGTGGTCATTCCGAGTGTGACTAGACTCTGTGCCCATACATACTTTTGCGACTGACGTTGTGTTAACTGTTTGGCATAACTCCCATTTTAGGAACTTGTCCATCCATCCATCCATCCATCATCTTCCGCTTCTCCGGGGTTCGGGTCGCGGGGGCAGCATCCTGAGCAATGAAGCCCAGACCTCCCTTTCCCCAGCCACTTCCACTAGCTCCCTGGGAGGGATTCCGAGGCGCTCCCAGGCCAGCTGGGCGATATAGTCACGCCAGCGTGTCCTTGGTCTTCCCCGGGGTCTCCTCCCCGGTGGACTTGCCTGTGACACCTCCCAAGGGAGGCGTCCAGGAGGCATCCTAACAAGATGCCCGAACCACCTCAACAGTCAGCCGCTTCAACAATGGAGGAGCGGAACATGGCCCATTCTGAGTCAATGTCCCCCACCTCCCCCGATATCTGGTCAAAGTTCTGACGGAGGTGTGAGTTGAAGATCAATCTGACAGGTTCTTCTGCCAGACGTTCCCAGCAAACCCTCACTATACGTTTGGGTTTGCCTGGTCTGACTGGCATCTTCCCCCACCACCTGATCCAACTCACCACCAGGTGGTGATCAGTTGACAGCTCAGCTCCTCTCTTTACCCGAGTGTCCAGTACACATGGCCGCAAGTCCGCTGACACGACTACAAAGTCAATCATTGAACTGCGGCCTAGGGTGTCCTGGTGCCATGTGCACTTATGGACATCCTTGTGTTCAAACATGGTGTTCGTTATGGACAAACTGTGGTTTGCACAGAAGTCCAAAAACTGAACACCACTCGGGTTCAGATCAGAGAGGCCATTCCTCCCAATCACACCCCTCCAGGTCTTACTGTCATTGCCCACATGAGCGTTGAAGTCCCCCAGTAGGACAATCGAGTCTCCAGGAGGAGCACTTTCAAGCACCCCTTCCAAGGACTCTATGAAGGCTGGGTATTCTGAACTGCTGTTCGGTGCATAAGCACAGACAGCAGTCAGGACCCGTTCCCCAACCCGAAGGCGTAGGGAAGCTACCCTCTCGTCCACCGGGGAAAACCCCAACATACAGGCGCCGAGTCGAGGGGCTATGAGAAAGCCCACACCTGCCCGCCGCCTCTCACCATGGGCAACTCCAGAAAAGAAAAAAGTCCAGCCCCTCTCAAGGAGATTGGACCCAGAGCCCAAGCTGTGTGTTGAGGTGAGCCCGACTATATCTAGTCGGTATCTCTCGACCTCGCGCACCAACTCGGGCTCCTTCCCCGCCAGTGAGGTAACGTTCCAAGTTCCAAAAGCCAGTTTCAGCAACCGAGGATCAGAACGCCAAGGCCCACGCCTTCGGACACTGCCCGATCCACAATGCACCGCACCCCTACTACTGCCCCTCCCATCGGTGGTGGGTCGATGGGAGGGGGGAACTTGTCCATGCGTTTTAAAAACAATTGGAGCACTATTCCACCCTGTCGTAAACAAAAACGTTCCAACATCAATATGTTTTTCTCCTGTGTCTGGACGCTTGGAAGAGGGTCTGGGTTTGATTCCCCGGCCGGGTGACCAGGGTCCTTTCTGTGTGGTGTTTGCATGTTCTGTCTGTCAAAGCGGGGGAGCTACCATCACCTGTCCTGTAGTGTGGGACACCTGTGAAGAATCAGGGGAGGAGCACAGAAGCGTTGGAGGTTGAAAAGCCACAGAAGAGCCACTGCAGGTTTCTGCTGAAGATATTTGTGTGGTCTTCATAAACTTTTGAACTTCCAACTTTACCACAGGGTAATTGCGCTAGGATGGCTGACAAAGCTGTAAATACAATCAGTAAACTCTGACAGAAACAGTAAACGTTCATGTTATCCAAGTTAATGGGTTGTGACAGCACATTCTTTGATACCAGGACAACCCAGTAAAGCAAATGGGAAACATTTTGATTGCACTTTTGCATTATGATGTTTATAAATGATTATAGCATCAGGCCTGTCTGTAGTGAATTGGTAAGTCCTATCAGTAAGCAATGAACAAGGGATACTTGGCACTACTTGACATTATCATGCCATAAACATAGTCACATGCTGCCATTGGTTTTCCAGTAATATTACCATTAATTGTCATGTCATGCTGTTTGATGTCATAACGGCTATGTATTGCACATTTACCATGTGACATAAGCTGACATGTGCCACAAGCTTTCTGACATTACTGGTAATTGTAGTAGGACATTGATAAATTACTGATTGGTAACGCTTTACTTAAAGGGTGCCTACAATATTTAAGGTGTTATAAATGTGTAAATGCTTCCTAACATGTTCGTGAACACTTAATTCAACATTCATAACGCATACATTTGATATGATATTAATAAGGAACACTATACCATTTTACCAGTGGTGGACAAAGTACACAAACCATGTACTTGAGTTAAAGTAGAGATACCCAAGGTAAAATATTACTCCAGTAAAAGCAGAAGTCCTTACTCTAGACCTCAACTTGAGTAAAAGTACAAAGGTATTTGCCTTCAAATGCACTTAAGTAGCGAAAGTAAAAGTACTGAAAGATTCATTATGACTCTAATGTCCTATTATCGTTGTAACAGAGTATCCGGTGGTCCATGCAATGCTTTGGGCAGAGCATCTGAGGCTGAGACTGAAGCAAACGTGACAAAGCAGCTGGGTCTGGCTGTCCAACACTGAGCATTAACTTCTCCACTGGAGCAGGCCTTCATTTATCTTTCGAAGATATCAAGCCGCCCTACTTCCAACTAAATACAGCCCAGCTGCGAGAAACTCAAACCAGAGCGGCTATTTTTAGGCCCCCACTGGTGAGCCGCTGCTAGGGGATGGTGAAAGGACAAGGTGAGGAAAGGAGAGAAAGAGAGGGAAACAGAGAAAACAGGGACGCGGATAAAGACGCCGAGTGTTGTGTTGGTTCTAGTGGGCTCTGGGCAGGTGGGTGCCACAATGAAGAGCCAAGTGACACAGCTATTGCGTCAGTCTGAAGGCAGAGACGAGGTGAACCGTGCTGAGGGCTGTAATATAGCAGTAAATGCAGCCACATAAAATGTTCAGACACAATAGACCTGAAGGGGTTTCGTTTAAGAGGTATCTATTTGGAGCGTAGGCGTAATTTGGGGTCTTAAGCAAAACTGCATTGAGTTTGTTACATCTGAAAGGGTGAGTGGCTGTCAAGAAAACCTTACTGAGAATAAGAATAAGCAAAGTAATGAATCAAACAATGACTCTCCTGGTGTTCTTAGAACAATGGACTGACCTCTGAGTCCTGTTTGTGAATTCAGACCATGCCTTCAACATGGTGGTGGTAGTATGAGGGTGGACTGATTGAGGGAGTGGGGAGAGCTCTTGAGAACTGGAGTTCAGAGCAGCGTCTACCTGTAGCTAGAAGGCTAGGACTGAGGAAGAGGGAGGTGGTGGGGATTGCGATCCCTCCATCAAGGGAACAGAAGGCGAGGATGTGAATTTATAGGGCAATAGATTGGAAGAAGGAGGGTTTCAGGCGTGTTCCTCTCCTCAAACTTCAGTTAGAACATAACCACATAATGTGTCTGGGTTGTGAGAAGGTTGTGAGAAACCTCTAAAACTGAACTTTGGAGGCATGGCTACGAATTTCTTTAAGAAACGGAAATCAAGTCTCTTAAAAAGAATGGAAGCTGTAATAAAACTAGAGTGGGCACAATAAATAGTCAAAATATACTTAATTATTTCATGCTTATACTAGTTACTTTTCTAGTTTACAATTTTCTGTTCAATGTATGTTTTCTGCATTTTTCTGATGCTGAAATAATGAATTCCCCATGCTTAATGACTTTCTTCCCGTTTTGAATGGAAAATAAATATTTAAATTAGTGAAATCCCTCTAAATAAATCTGACCAGGCTTTAGTATGGTAAGTTACAGCAAACCAAGGAAGAAAACATGCAGATTTTAATTCCTGTTTGGAAAGGTAGGTGCTGGGTGTCCCCAGACTTTTGACAAGCAGTGCATCCTTTCAATCACAATTCTATTATTAACTGTACTTAGAGAGGAGCGCAAATTGAATGATCTGTCCTGGAGGGATCATGAGATTAAAGCCAATCCTATTTTAATCACATGAATTTTGGGCGAACAATGAATACTTTGGATATTACAAAGCCCCCTTTCACTTACAGTACTGTGCAAAAGTCAGAGACCCTTATTTACCTGTGGTTTATCTGTGTGCTATTAAAGCTGGATTGGCCTTAAAATTCGATTTGAAAGGATTCCTGCCACGTTGTAAACTTCACAATCAACTTTTCAATACCTCTTTCATTCCTTTTCATATACTAGCGTCTTTATCTGCTTTAAAGAGCTGAGAATTTTGAGAAGACTGACGGTAATTCAAGATAAGATAGATAAGATTTTTATTGTCCCACTGGGGGAAATTTACATTGCTACAGCAGAATACACAGTAAGCAGATAAAGAGCAGTAAGTAGACAAACATGTGCATCATACAAAACACAAAATATAAGACATACTATAGAAATAAATAAATAAATAAATAAACAAGGAGCCTGTTAGCAGAAAAATATAAAAAAAATAAAATATAAATATAAAATATAAAATATAAAAATAGAATTAAGAAACTATACAAATTTACAGTTTACACATGCAGTTGCATGGATATTCCACATTTCTGAGCAGGTAATGACTGGATATCGCACAGAAATTGTAGATATTGCACAGGAATGATTACAGATATTGCACAGAGCGTGTGTATGTATTGCACTTGTACCATTCTGTCAGCAGCAGATATTGCACATTAATTATAGATAGGATACGATACATGTGGTGTGTTCGTGATAGAGCGCACTATGATAGAGTGAGGTGTGAATCCAAATGTGATCAGCTAAGGTATGTTTGCACTACAGCCTCAGAAACAACAGGGTTTCATCGTTGAATGCTTTGGTTCAGTCGGCTGCGTTCTCATTCACCTCTCCTTAAAATGAGATGAAGCTATGAACCCAAGCATATCGCCAACTAAGGCTAAGATTAATCCTCATGCACAAACTTCATAAACATGAGTTTTTTTAGTTCAAACAGTGACTCTTGAGAAAAATGAGGAGGAGTCAAGCCCCTTTGGCTGTTTACACAGCAGGTGAAAGTGGCCCAAATCCAATATTTTTCTCTGGATGTGTGTCTGTGTGTCTGTGAACAGATAAACTCACTCAATCTGATATTTTCAATTCCAATTTGGGACACTTTCATATCCGCCGGTCTGTGGCACTGCGACTGAGTCTGAACAGCCAGACTGGAATTCGTGCAACTTTTATGTCGGTCCAACTGGACAATCGTCATGATTTTGCGCTGCTGAGACTCAAACATGTAGGCTGATGTTTCTGTACCAAAAAATAACAGGAGACTCATAGCAGCCTCTCCGTGTTCAAAGAGGTTTTGAACGAAACAGCCGAATGAGGCCGGAGGAGCCCGAGGCTGCAGCGACATGAAAACAGTTTAACGAACCAAAAAAGTGACCGTGGCCGCATAATGTGCCCTTTTTACAGCAAACTCGAACACATTCTGGGTGATTAGCCCAGCTGTCGACCACTGGAACTTCATAATCATTCCGGTGATGCTGGAGAAGACAAAACTGATTGTTGTCCTCTGGATGAGCGGGACACGGGAAGCATTGGTCGTTAGTCGGTTTAGGAGATGACCTGTTCAGACTGATGTCACATACAGATCACACTGAAAAGATAACGTGAACAGCCAAAACAAAAACATCGGATTTGGTGAGAAAATCAGGTTTGGGCCACTTTTAGCTGCTGTATAAACGTAGCCTTAGTTTTCAAAGAAGGAAAAAGGAACCATACTATCTGAATATGGTTATAGCATTTAAAGAAGTTAAAAGCAGCTTTAGCGCTATTGCACCCAGATCTATGTATGATTTGTTTCTTCGACTAAAAAGCATGACTGATTCCACAGACATCAATAAGAAAAGAAAAGTGACTCAAAATGAGCAAGAAGGGTCCGTCTCCTTCAGAAGGCTGCCCCTTATTGGTCAGAAACTTGGCCCTCATTGATCCGAGAGCTGTTAATGATGTTTAATCCCTGGAGCAGGTTAAGTATTCAGCATTTGTTGCCATGGTGATCCAGTTGGAAAATCCATGGTTAGATCAAACTAAGCTTAAAGTTGGATGGCTAAACAAGAAATGCTGCTTAGCAGGAAAGTCCCTTGGTCTGGAAAGCTTATTCATTGTAACCACTGTGGCTTCAAAAGTGCACACATATCAAAAGTGCATACAATTTCATGCTGCTGTCGGAAGAAAACCCGCTATCCGCTTTTTTGTCGTTTGTCAGTTTTTGATATAATTTGAAAATGGCTGTTGGTTTTTACATTGTGTGGAAATTTTATGAAGAATGGACCGAAAACGATGGCTCAAAATTATTTGGAAAAAGTCTGGTTCCACTGACTTACATTAAAAGTAAAGTAGGTTTTATATATGTATATATATATATATATACATACATATATACACATCTTCTTCCGGCTGCTCCCATTAGGGGTCACCACAGCGGATCATCTGCCTCCATCTTGCCCTATCCACTGCCTCCTCTACTTTTACACCATCTCCATGTCCACCTTCACTACATCCATAGTGTATATATATATATATATTTACATTTACGGCATTTGGCTGATGCTCTTATCCAGAGTGACTTACAATTTGACCTTTTTTTTTTTTACACAAGGAGGCCAAGGGGGTGTTAGGAGTCTTGCCCAAGGACTCTTATTGGTGTAGTGTAGGGAGATTGCCTAGGTGGGGATTGAACCCCAGTCTACAGTGTAGAAGGCAGAGGTGTTCACCACTACACCATCCCAGACACATTATATATATATATATATATATATATATATATATATATATATATATATATATATATATATATATATATATATATATATATATATATATATATATATATATATATATATATATATATATATATATATATATATATATATATATATATATATATATATATATATATATATATATAGACACTGTACTTTACAGAGCACATATAATCCAAACCAAATTATATACACCAAAACCAAATACAAACTGCTTTTCCAATGTCATAATTCACTTACCTCCAACTATTCGGCCTACAGGAGGTTAGCCCCGCCCATTCATGCTGAAGTTCAAAGTAGTGTTTCAGCCTGGGCTGCTTTCCTAATAGGAGCATCTACTAAGGCATAAGGGCACAGCCTGATTCTAAAGTATTATAATATTTATGATTATGCTTTGGTTCTTAATCATGCACACATGTTAAAAGTGGACCTTAGCTTGTAGATCACATTAAAATATTAGAAGAAAAAAAAAGTAGGATATGAGCCTTTAAATGCACACATCATGACACAGCTTACAGTAACCTGAGGAAAAACACCCTCGCAATCAGGAAATGCACCAATCCTCAAACATGTTTTGGGTCTATATTTAGAGCAAATACCCTTGAAAGATAACAAATCCATCTGTGGGTAAAAAACACACAAAAAGAGGAGGAATTATAACTAGCTTCCCGATTGGGCCAGGGGATGAAAAAAGGTACAATCATAATCTAAACCAAGCCAAGATAAAGTACAGCTGGGACGCCGTGTTTGGGGGGATTATGGGTCGAACGTGACTGGGTGCTAAGCTGTTGACATACAGGATTTCCCGGCTTGATTCAGGGCTGGATTTTGGAGAATTAACCTCATAAGCCTGAGTGCTCCTGATGCAGTTTGGGATAGAAATGACTGTAAATGGAGATTATTATCCTAACCTTTTTTAACCCATGGGAAACAGCTGCAGGGCCCTCATGGTAAAATGACTTCTAGGATGGCAAACAAAGCAGATTCAAGTTCTGATTTGAATCAAAAAACAGAGTCGGCGTCTTTTGAGCTGAATCACATGCGGACTGACTGGTATCACCTTTCATGTTTATGTTTGTACTGTATTTATGTATGTGTGATAGTAAAGTAGGTATGCTATGCACACACACAGCTCCATTTTAATGCAAAATTGCATACCATATGACGTGTGAAAGAAACTGAACATAACCGCAACCTGAATAGTTCAAAAAGGCAAAATCTTGACTAATGCATGCAAAATTAAAAATTTAAATATGTGGTTCAAATTTCCATTGCATGAGAAATAAGCCTGTCTATTGCACTTAAAATCACGTATATCTGGTGGCAAAACTATATGACTACTCATTGCACTTACAGGCACATTTTGCTGTTGTCAGAAGAAAACCTCGTATCTCCAGAATGGTCACTTCACAGGAGAAGGAAAAAACATACCCCACTTTTAATGTAAGTCAATGGAACCAGAATTTGTTCCAAGTCATTTTGGGCCGTTTCTTTTGGTTCCATCCTCATGAAATTTACACACCATATAAATGACCAACAGGAATTTTCAAATTATGTCAAAAAGTGTAAAATGACAAAACTGGACACATGAGATTTTCTTCCAACAACAGTGATATATATTTTGCGTGCTGTAGTAAAACAATGCAAAATTATTTTAATTATTAAACTATTCATTTCACTTAAAAGCTCATATATGCATATAACAAACTGTCACAGCGCTCTCTTATGTATGACCGTCTCCGCAACTACAGGTAGATTTAGGTTGGATTGTGGATATATGTTGTCAGTTTTAGCATGAAGCATAACAATTATCAATAGCAATTATCATAACATGTGCCATAGTCATTTTTTTACAATATATGTAATTCATCATATTCATTATAATTCATATTTTGGGTCAAAAAGCCACACTCATTGAACTTTGAATCTTCAAATGCATGTGAAGATTTATGTCATTGTATAAATATATGTCCCACATTTACATGTCGTGACCAAAGCCAAAGAAACCAAAGTTCAATGGAAGTATAATTTAGTCAAAGTGCACATGGACAAATGTTTAGTATAATAATCTAAATGTCCCCAGATTACAGAAAAGCAAAGTAAATATCATCTTCAGTATTTTCTGCCAAAGCTCTTTGAATGCTTTTGAAATAAGCTACATTCTATCCAAAGTAACATTAGAGCCACCCTACAGCAAGAAGGGCCTGGGTTCAGTTCCCCGGCCAGGCGCAGTAATACGGTTACTGTACCAGACCGTAGTGGTGAAGTGGGCACTGAGCCATAAGACGAAGCTCTCTGTTTACCGGTCAGTCTACATCCCGACCCTCACCTATGGTCATGAGTTTTGGATAATGACCGAAAGAATGAGCTCAAAAAAATACAGTGGAAACAAGCTTTCTTTGGTGGGCTACACTCTACTCGATGGGGTGAGGAGTTTGGTCATCTGGAAGGGGCTCAGAGTAGAGATGCTACTCCTTCGCATTGAGTGGAGCCAGTAGTGGTGGTTCGGGCATCTGATCTGGATGCCCCCTGGACACGTCCCAGTGGGGGTGTACCAGGCACAGCCTACTGAGACAAGACCTTGGGGTCATCCTAGGACCCGCTGGAGGGATTATGTCTCCAAGTTGGCCTGGACTAAGTGGTTAATGATATATATATATATACATATATATATACACTGACATCTTAAAATACCTATTTCCCTTTACATTGTCTGTACATTTCATGATGAATGGACCAAAATAAATTATACAAAATGACTTGGTAAAAATTCTGGTTCCATTGACTTACATTAAAAGTAAAGTAGGTTTTTCTATCTCCTCTAAAGTTACCATTTTGGAGATGGTTTTCTTCAGATCTTGTCCATTCAAAGTTAAGAATGATTTTTCTTTCTTTTATAAATTTTTCCTTTTTGGAGATATAAGATTTTGTTCCAACAGTGATGATGTGTGCATGCATTGTGCTGTTGTATGGACATATAAAGGTAAAGCATCTGAAATAGATTCAAATTCTTTTTACTATTGTATTGAAAATAAGACAACTGCATACATATATTTATCGCACCCCGGACACATTTGGGTCTATTGTATTTTATGAAAGCTCAACTCATCTCATTCCATGTTACACAACCAGTGGGATGTGATAGTGAATGTCAAATGATTTCAACATGCCTAAGTGCTATTCTTAGCACTGAAGGAGCTTTCATTTCTTTGCTGCACCCTTACTCTGCTGGGGGGCCGCTGTCACATGTGCAGAATACAGAGCGGTCTGGATGACTCATTCGGCTGCAGCAGGCAGATCCTGACAGTCGCAGTGCAGTATCGTCTCTGACCTGCCGCTGAGGAGAAAAGAAAGATGTACGTCAAATATATAATGTGTCAATGGAATGAAGTGACAAGGCGTCAGATCAAAGCAGCGTTGAGTCTGTCAGAGGCCTTTAGGGACAACGATGACAGCTATACAGTGCAAGAGTGGGTAGCAAAGTCTACGGCTGATTCACCGGTACGACACTGTCACTGGGGCAGTACCCTTCTTGTCACTGTGGTGGGACCCTCAGGGGTACATCTCAGTACCTTTAGTCAGGGAACATAACTGAACCAGAATCCATTGAAATGATATTTTCTAAGTTGTACTGGCTCCACACACCCCGCCTCGCCTCCAGGCTTTTTACTTTACTGATCTGTTTAAAAAAATTAGTTTATAAAAAGATACAAATGTCTACTTTTCCACTGGGAAAAACTTATTTAAGTGGTGGTTGGTTAGTGTATCGGGTAACACCTCTGCCTTCTATGCTGTACACTGGGGTTCAATCCCCACCAGGGCAAGCACCCTACACTAAACCAATAAGAGTCCTTGGGCAAGACTCCTAACACCACCTTTGCCTACCTGTGTAAAATGATCAAACTGTAAGTTGCTCTGGGTAAGAGTGTCTGCCAAATGCTGTAAATGTATTTAAGGTTCACCATTAGACCTTAAACTGCTGTTGCACCTTTCAGGGTACACTAACATTGTACCTTGATGAAGATGCATGGTGCCTTTATTTCTAACAGTGTAGTGCTGCATTGGGTAGCTTCCAAACTGCATGTCTAAACAATGCATTTGCCTGAAACTGTGTGGATTGGAAATTTCTAGTAGACTTGCATATGTGGTTTATGACACTATATGACATACTGGACAAAATCATGGACAGATGTATAGGCAGTGCTCAGGCTTCAAGACCACTTAGCAGGCTCAGCAACAAGGGGCATGGATTGGCTCAGCCCACTTATCCCACCATTGAGACAAGCCACACACTCTCTCTATGTATGGAAATATTCCCAGAAAAAATGAATAACTTGTACTTGATGAGTTTTTGGACTGGAAACAAAATAATCTGTATATACAGTATACAGTATAAATATGTTGTGTGCATCATTGTTGGCGATGGTCTGCAAGTTTAGTCCGTTCGTCATCTTTTACATCATGAGCACAAACCAGGAGCTGCTTTTAAACTACATATAATACTGGGCTTCCTCGAGGAGAGGCTTGGAAATGGGTAAACAAACACACCAACATCCAGAACATCACTTTTATACATAAATATATATATATAATCATTATTAATTAATTTTATATAAATGTTTATTCAAATATTAACACGTTTCTCAGCAAATAAACACAAACTACACAAATAAATCTCATTTTGAAAATGTGTCTTGGGTGCCTAAGACTTTCGCACAGTACTGTATATAGTTTTTGTGGCATTGAGGCTACAAGGTACTATCTAGCTATGCTAGGTACTGTTATTTACAGTTTACAGTGTGTCATACAGGACCAGCGACCACACAATAACCTCTCTTTGAGAATATCTACGTGATACTGGATAAAGAAATTCTGCAGTAACTAATGATCTGCAGCAATGTGATGTGGCATAATATCATATAATGTATGCTTGGGAGAGTAAGGGGCTTAATCTGCAGGGATCCACACAGCCGAGGGTCAGAAATGTGCCTATAGCTGCTTGTGCTGGAAGAGCTGCTAATCCAGGGAGAGGGACAGATGCAGCGGGTCATCCCTGCATAGAAAAGGTCTGAATAAAGACCACCTCTGACTGTAATACGTGCATTCAGACACATTCACCCTTCAGTCCATGGTCAAGCTTGTTTATGCTATGGATACACATGCTAATTCACACTGGCTTCAGCCGTCTTTGTGCTTTGTAGTTTGAGTGTCACTGATTTTTAGTAATTTATTAATTGAACAAAATTAAGTTATATAGTGTAAATGTATCAGTATAGAGCTGTTTTACACACACACTCTCTCTCTCTCACACACACATACACTATATATATATATATATATATATATATATATATATATATATATATATATATATATATATACACTCACCGCCCACTTTATTAGGTACAGTTCAGTTGCTTGTTAACACAAATAGCTAATCAGCCAATCACACGGCCGCAACTCACTGCATTTAGGGATGTAGAGGTGGTCAAGACAACTTGCTGAAGTGCAGACCGAGCATCAGAACGGGGAAGAAAGGGGATTTAAGGGACTTTGAACGTGGCGTGGTTGTTGGTGCCAGACGGGCTGGTCTGAGTATTTCAGAAACTGCTGATCTGCTGGGATTTTCACACACAACCATCTCTAGGGTTTACAGAGAACGGTCCGAAAAAGAGGAAATATCCAGTGAGCGGTCAGTTGTGTGGACGAAAATGCCTTGTTGATGTGAGAGGTCAGAGGAGAATGGGCAGACTGGTTCCAGATGATAGAAAGACAACAGGAACTCAAATAACCAACCAACATCTCTGAGGAACGTTTCCACCACCTTGTTGAAAGTCTACCATGAAGAATTAAGGCAGTTCTGAAGGCAAAAGGGGGTCCAACCTTTTACTAGCAACAGTAAAGTGGCAGGTGAGTCTGTGTGTGTATATAATTTTTAATCTTGTCTTATTGTCTTGAAACAAGCAAAATTATCTTGCAATGGAGTAACAGTGTGTAAAATGTGCTCCAATCTAGGCAAATTATTTAAAAATATTTATTCAACTCATTTTTTGTTTGTTTTCATTTTGCCCGGTATTCCCACCAGTTTAATCCTGGCTAATTCCACTCTCTAGCACAAAAGGCCACCAAGCTGGGATGGTGAAGGCACATACTACTTCTGAGGCACGTAAAGCTCTGCTCCACCTCTAATGGTTGCTAATCCATGCATCATTGAACAGCTCAACAACATTCTAGGACATTTAGCTGTTAGTGTTCATTACAACATTCAGCTGATTAATGATGTCAACTAACCCAACAACATCCACTCTGGCTAGCATCACACCCTACCCAACCGGAGAGGTCAGTTTTGTTCTCCTGCACTCCCAGCCATGGATGACTTTGACATTACTCACAATCTCCTGATATTAAATCTTAACCTACACGTGGACAGCTGCAGGGTCTGGATTGTAATCTGTATTTCTTTTGCTAGACACAGTTTCACTCTTCTAGATCATGGTTCCCAACCTTCTTTACAATGAGCAGTACACAGGTTTTTGTTGTTGAACATTTATGACCATAATAATAACCAGTATTGGCTTTTTGAGAGTACTTTGAAACTACTTTTGTGAAGATTGGGCAAAAAACCTAGGACTAGTTCGCAAAAGTTTCTAGTTTCGCATGTGTGTTAATTTTGCTAAATGTGCTAAATTTATGATTCGTCTTAGTGCAGAATCAGAATAAGAAGACAATTTAGAATAATTTGAATGAGCCTAATAATAGCATTTTATTATGAATGGCTATTAACCCCTTACATGGCCAGGGGCCCAAAGCTTTATCACACCTTCTATGACCTAAGAATAGCTCAACCAGTTTGTATTGAAATTTCTGTAGTACCTATTTAAAAAGCCTTAGTATGTAATGAGCCAGGGATGGTAAGGGGATTATTCACCCTACTCACTGCCTAGTGGCTCAGTACCACATGATCTATGGATCAATACTATACTTGGCCTGCTGGCTAGAAACCTTTGTTCTATACTAGCCTTTGAGAATAAATTCATTTTGAGGAGTGCTGTAAAATGTAAACTATATATGCTACAATGTACAAATTACAAAGCAAATGAACTAGAATGTAATTTTTTTAGCAAGGCTGGGACATCAGGGTGTTTTTTTTTGGATGTCATTCATATGCTGGTACAGTTAATTAATTACATAAGTCATCTCCTATTCTCCTAACACATCAGATAAGCACCAAGGCATATTCAGTATGAGAAAAGGAAACACTGTTACAAAAGACTACGAACACTTGTTAAAGTGTTATGTATATAATCATGCTAACTGCAGTGGTCATTGTGTGCCTGAATGGGATGAATTTGAAACCAATCCCTCACATCCAGCATGCATGAGTCACACAAATAAGTCATAATTATCTCCTGGCCTTGCCTATTAGCTCCTTCACATGAAAGCCTAATTAATTTAATGAACAGCCCCAAATATAACACAAGGGTCTTATGATCGTTGCAAAATTAGAGTGCAGAGAAAAGCAAATGAGGGTGGGATGCATCCTTCAATGGAGAAGCACAGTAGAAATATTACTAAGATTATTTTTGTTTTTCAGTTTTTGACAATTTGAAAATGCCCTGTTTTTTTTACATTGGGTGTGCATTTCATTAAAAATGGACCAACAGAAATGGTCAAAATATACTTGGAAGAAAGTCCGGTTCCATAGACATTACCTTACATTAGATGATTAGGAGATTAAGTGATCCTTATTAGTCCCACAGTGGGGAAATTTCACCTCCGCATTTAACCCATCCATGCAGTGAAACACCACATACACACTAGTGAGCCCACACACACTAGGGGGCAGTGAGCTCACTTGCCCGGAGCGGTGGGCAGCCCTATCCACAGCACCCGGGGAGCAGGTGGGGGCTAGGTGCCTTGCTCAAGCATATCTCAGTCATATACTGTCGGCTCTGGGGATTGAACTGGCAACCTTCGGGTCACAGGGCTATTCCCTAGCCTCCAGCACCCGATTGCCCCCTAAATACAAAGTATGCTTTTCCTTTCTCCTGTAAAGGTCCCGTTTTGCAGAATAAGGTTTTGTTCCAACAGCAATGCCCCATCACAGAAACCTATTCCACATATCACTTATTCGACCTATCTTTAGTGTCCTAATGTCATTGTCAGCTCCTTCTAATCTCGGTCTGGTTCTGTTTGATTTCAATTGGCGAGCATCTGATTTGCTGTCATTGCCTGACAAACTGTTGTAAGTTTTGTATATTTGCTGTTTATGGTAGCCGAGTTAGCCAGCTTGCAAACAGTTAGTTTAGCTGCTTGGCTAAGTCCTCCTGCACATACCATTCACAGCACTGCTGCCAATAATTCAGGGTGCAGAATTAAGTAAGTATGTAATTGGTATAATTATGTTGATATTGTGTTTTACTTAAGCCCTGCTGCACTTACTAGCCACATCACCACTTCCAACAATGCCGGCTGTTTCATTTTCTATTTGTTTACTTTTGTGTTTTTACTGAGTTAACCAGCTTGCTACCTACATAAAATAGATTTTTTTGGCAGCTAATCTTTCTGTCCAGACTTGGTAACGTCTATTTTGAGATGGAAAGCAAACCACAAATGTCTAGCTTGACTGTGGCTTAACCTTCTGTGGTCTGAGGGCATTTTCTCCATTTGTGCAAAACTTCTTAAATTCTCCTTTAAAGACTCTTCATACAACACGATTCTCATATGTTTGATATCGAAATGCTCCGTTATCTTTATCACTGCTTTCCAGAAGTGCTGCAGCAACTTCAGCAGCTGTAAACTCTCTGCACATGTGTCTCCAACGTGGAGTCTTGATTTTAGGCCTCCTGTTAGGTCTTTTATGTACAGCACGGTGTAAAAGTTCATGATCACCCTTTGTTTATTTAATTTCTAGTCAAAGCAGCCATTAAGTCCAAAAAAGTCATATGTATAACAAAAAATTACACAAAAGCCTCAACAATTAAATGTGATATCATTGGAATGTTCTTCAATGCAGGTTTCAAGGCAAAGTTAAGAAGTTCTCAAAAATTCTCATAAAATCTTTGATTTCTTATGTATGCTATGTTGCATTTTACTACACATGATAAAGAAAAAGAGATAGAATTTGAATTTGTATTCATTTCTGTTATTTAGTTTAATCAGCTCAGAGGAGCCAAATGAAGGGAAAATGTCAAACCAAGCTTTTTTAAGATGTAGCAAACAAGAACTAGAGGTGATGTTGGACCAAACAGTCAACAGGTAAAAATCCTCATGGGAAATTTGATAACTGTGGGATGATGGACGAGGGCAGGCAGGAGCAGCAGTGGCAGTGTCCTCGATAAATTTAGATGCTGACCTTGCCAGCACTTACAGCCTAAGACAAGTGTGATTGAAGGTCAAGAAAACATTTAAGAACATAATATTTTCAAGAGCATGACTTGTTCTTAGAATTATTCTTAAGAAAATAACTAAGAAAAGAAAAGAAGAGATTTCTGAAGACGTGGTTTTAAGAAGAACGATTTCTCGCTACTTTTTATTCTTAAGATGGATTTAAACACATTTAAGAAGATTTTCCTTTTTAGGACAATTCCATAAACCAGGCTGCAGATTTTCCACTTTCCGTGTGTCTGCGTTTTACCTTTATTACTGCTTCCATTCTTTTCCTGATGGTGGTCTGGGGTGTCTGTGGTCTAGGGTGTTCCTCGATGTACCCTGATTTTCTTTCCAATGACAGATTGAGAGGTTGTAATTTAGATTAATCAGTCCACAAAACCTTCTGAGATGTCCAACTTTTGGTGTTCTACAGCAACGTCTATTCCTTTTTGTCCGTTTCTTCTCTTGACACCTTTTGGAAACTCTGACTTCGCCCTTTTTAATGCAGATTATAACTAATCTCAGTAATATCTTCTGAAAAATGAACAACTTGTACTTGATGGCAATTTTGGCTGGGAAGTAAGTAAACAGAAGTGTGGTTTTCTGACTTTCCCACAGTCCTGTATTTTAGACACTCACTCATCTTACAACATTCAGGAAGATTTGACCAATGTCCTGCTCTGACATGCCCCTCTGCAAGCAGCCCTGATCTAAAAAAAATCGAATGCACTCCAGAAATGACCAGAAAATATGATTAGCTGAAATTCGTATCACTGCGGGGCCCCAGTGGGCAGAATTCCCTGTTTTTTACGTAACATGTTTATTGCCCATTCATTCCAAAAGGCTTAAATTGTCCCATCCTCTATGAGGTTAATGCCACACTGTTACGTAAATGCTAACTCATCCTGTTCATCTGCTATCAAATCCTGAAAAAGCCCCAGCATTCTCAGCATATGCCAAGCGCTTATAGGCTAACACTGTATTGGGGGAGGGAATCCGAGCTGTTTTTGTGCAGACAGCCATGTTATTCTAGAAGAGTCTAGCTGCAAAGTGTAAAGGAAAGATTGGGATGGTAATCCAATATTACTATGATTGAGTTGCAACAGTTTCCATATAGGTAACGTAGATTTCTATACATTTTTAAGCTATGGAAGTTGCATCAAGGACAAGGGCACTTTATTTTGAGCTCTCCCAAATGTAGCATTCCTATTCTGTTATATTCTGGATCACAATTTAGCCATGCAGTTGCTAATTGGAGAGTTGCATGCTTTATTTACAAGTTAGGTTAGCTTTACTGCCAAGTGTCAGCATAAAGGGTATAAAGCCTCCCAGATGTGGGATGTGGATCAGTGGAACTGTGCTCTATGGAAAGAGGGAGCACCTTTGGAATGATTTGGAGTGCTTTTGATCCAGAAGGGATCATCTGTTACTGACCTTTGACATGTATTGCATTGCCAGGCAAAACAGCTATTAAATGCAAATTATTCATTTTTCAGAAGATATTTCTGAGATTCTGAGAGTTGCACAACAGAAGGGGAAGTCAAAGGAAAATCAGGAGATTCCAAAACTGAAGTAGACAACAACCACCTGCAAGATCTGGTAGACCACCAACACTGCCCCCCAGCACTTAAAGCTTTCATCTTTGAGAGAGAGGAGAAAATCAAGCTGCTTCAGATCTGAAAACATCCACAGGTGTTTCTGTCCATCCTTCCACTGTGAGAAGATGACTCAGCGCTATGGGTCTGAAAGGACGTGTAGCTGTTCAGGAAGAACCTCACTGAGGACAGGAAACAGACAACAAGAAGAACCTTTGCAGTAAAACACCAAAACTGGAATTCTGAGATGTTCAGTAAGGGTTCTATGGATTGATGTCTAAAACCATCAAGCATGGTGGAGGATCAGAGCAAGTTTGGGGATGTTTAACAACATCTGAAGTTGATGGTTTGTTCTTGATGAACCCTCTCAGGTCTGAACTGCACTGTGCTTTTAGAGACTTTGTAAAATACATCCATAATGACAAATCCAACACTGAATTTATGTTGATTACTTATGTTTTTCCATGTTGAGAAGAGTTGTCGTTGGGGCAGTCATGGGCTGGAGGTCAGGGAACCAGCCTCGTGACCGGAAGGTTGCCGGTTCGATCCCCAGAGCCGACAGCACATGACTGAGGTGTCCTTGAGCAAGACACCTAACCCCCAACTGCTCCCCGGGCGCCGTGGATAGGGCTGCCCACCGCTCCGGGCAAGTGTGCTCACTGCCCCCTAGTGTGTGTGTTCACTAGTGTGTATCTGGTGTTTCACTTCATGGATGGGTTAAATGCAGAGGTGAAATTTTCCCGTTTGGGGGACAAATAAGGGTCACTTAATCTTAATGTGTGGCTGTTAGCCATCCACTGATGCCTTGGGTTTAGTCTATGGACCAATCAGAGCCCGTGTTCCTGACTTGTTGCCTGAATAACACTAATCTGGTTGTTACTCTGGGCAAAATGAAAGTACGTTTCCAGCATGCGGCATTTACAGAACATTTATTTGTTTATTTCTGACTTCCTTAGATGTTGCTCACGACATTGTCAACATGAGAAGATAAGGCAAAATGAATGCTGATGAGCAATACCATCTGCACAATGTTTGAATGGGAAGAAATTCATTCCACATCAAGATAACGACCCCAAGCAGATTGCTTAGAAGATCAAAATGATGAAACAAAGAAGCTGCTGGTGGTCCCCAGAACAATGGATTGGCCACCCCAGAGTCCAGCCCTGAACATAATTGAATCTGTTGGGGGTTACTTGGATCATGAGAAGCAGAAAATGCAACCGACTTCAAAGACTGAACTTTTGAAGGTGTGGACAAACGTCTCTGTAGATATTTTGAAGAACTGAAAGCAAGGAATCAAATGGGTTCTCTAATAAAGGTCAAGCACTGGCACATTAAACACTGAAAAATGTGACATATTTAGCTGTTGAGCCTTCTGTGCAGCTTCCATGACTTGTTGGCTCTACTAGGTTCATAGCTTCAGACCAAGAAAGAGCTCCAGACGCCACACATATCTTGGCTGATCAGTTAGATTTGGGATAAATTTGATTTTACCCAAAACTCCTGCTTTAAGGCCAGGATCCACAGCATGACGATGCGTTCATGGCTTTATTTTTAAGCTCAGCTACATGAACAAAGATGCTCTTTATGAATGAAATCTGGATGACAAACTGGTGCCTGCGCACCACAGCAAGCAAAAAAGTCATGAATGAGTAGATAACGATCTCCTCAAGCACTTTTCCAAGAACCCAGCTGTATTTTTGGGCTTTCTGAGGGGCATTTTCTCAGGGGATGTAGGGCAGTGCCCTTTCAGGGTTAATCATGAGGCAGGTTCAGACTGAAACACATCAGAGACATGAGTCACAATCAGAAGAGAGAATCAGCACCGCGAGGCAAGATGATAAAGAAAGAAAATAAACTTGCACCAAAGCCAAAGCGAACAAGAAGCCCCGACGTGCTAAAAAAAGACTACGGCTAACTGACTTTGAGATCATCGGATGAAAACATAGCCTCTGATCTTTTTGCGGCTGCTTGTTTCAGGGCTTGTTTCCTCCTTCAGCTCAGCTTTTGAATAGTCATTGTGAATTCTGCAGATCTGTGCTAAAAACAAACAAACAACACAGTTAATTACATAACTGGGCCAGTTATGTAATTGATTTGGTGTATCCGAAACACTTTAATGGAGATTAGATTAACCAAAATTAAACAAAACACAGAACTAATCACTGGTCATATTGTGTGTTGGTCATAAGGTCAGTGTGACCGGCTTTTCAGAAAAGAAGGTATCATGCGAGTAAATTCCACTACCCTAATGTACAAACACTGGAGATGGACCCTCAAAGGTAAAACATATTATGGTCCATTTGTCAACCTTTAGTGGGGTTTAAGGTATGTTCACTTTCCTAGAGCAACTGAGTCTTAAAATAAAAAGCTCATAATCCAGATTCTGAATGCAACAGTTGCTCGGATAACGTACAACTACGATACCGAAGATATAGCCTTAAGAGTACCACCATAGTGAATTATTTACTAACATGTTGTAACACCTGACCCAGTACACAGAAAAAAAATGTATGTTTACTGCAAAAGTACCGTAAAATTTGATGGTCAGTGCCTATTTTCTAAAACCACTTAAATTGCATGGTTGTTGTTAATTTACAGTGGTAGAATATAAATCTACATGCAAATGACATCCGTGCTTTATTTGAATGGTTGTTATTATCGTTATTATTATTATGGTAACATATTGTACAAATTTGATTCCATCCATCCATCCATCCATTTTCTAAACCGCTTCTCCGTCAGGGTCGCGGGGGGATGCTGGAGCCTATCCCAGCAGTCTTCGGGCGGAAGGTAGGATACACCCTGGACAGGTCGCCAGTCCATCACAGGGCAACAAATTTGATTGGTTTTTGGAAATTGGTTTTTGGCCCACTTTGAATTTGATGCCTGAAACACATTGCAAAAAAGTTGGGACGGGCCCAAAAAAAGATGGGTAAAGTTGTGTAATGCTAAAAAACAAACAAACATACAGACAAGCAAACAAACAAACAAACAAACAAACAAACAAACAAAAAACAGTGGTGTTTAACTGTGAGGGTCCTGGCAATTGAAGAACAGGTGAAAAAGGGGGCTAACAAAGTACGCAGAGAAACAAATTGATTTCAAGCAGTAAGTGCAATGGATAAAATTGACAATTCAATGGTGCAGATTCAAGGACGTCTAGTTAGCAAAGTGGCCGGACATTGTATATATACATATTTAACAATTTACTCATTACTGCAGCATGTGTGGGGGGGTCTCCAAAGACTCTTGCTTCCAGGGGTGTTGCAAGATGATCCATCCCTGATTACTGCCAAAACAGGGATTTGAACCCCAGTCCCCAGGACACAAAGCCAGCTAAACTTTCTCACTTCCATAATCCTGTGAATCAGATCTGTTAAGAGCTTTTAATGGCTGGAAATAGCTTTAAACGCAAGCCCCTTCATTAATGCCCCTTCCTATCAACGTTAAATGTGCTTGGTTTTTAAAATAGCCACTTCATGCAGTGTGGCGTTTATAGACATTATCAATGCTTAGGTCCAGCCCTATGGTGGGCGGCACATCTATGACCCGGCACAGGCAGGGGCACTGCACTGGAGGGGGCGCCCAAGAGCAACGAATTTCATTGAACCCAAGCAGATCATGAGCTCTATTCACAGAGTGACACCAAACTTGAGCAGAAATAAATAATAATAGCCATGTAAAACACATTTCTTATACATGTTGACCAAAAGGGCACTTGAACAGTCTGATTTTGGTTTTTCCGATGCATTGTTAATATTATTAATTCCACATGGGAATCAATTGCGTAGATGCTTTGGCAGTAAGACCTCTCTCCTGTCCTTGAGCCGTTTGGCGTTTCCTCAATTGTGCATGACCTTTGTTTTTGGTTTATTAATAACTTATACAAGACTCTGAAATGAACTGAGCTAAAATGATGACATCATTCTTTCTCCGTCAGCACCTTCACACAAAGAGCTACAACAGCTCTGGCACACAGCGTGTTGACCTTTTAACCATGAGCAAATAACTAAATCTGATTAATGGAGAGACTCAGCCATTATTTACAGATACCGCACCTGGTAATCCATTAAACTGCATGGCCAGGACTTGAATTGGTATTTGAATCATCATCAGTGTAGATGTTTGCTAACTTGCCAAGGTTTCCTGCACTTTTACATCAGTGACATTTTTGAATTTGGTCATAAAAGTGGTGGCAGTTCCACACCCACGATTTCAGGCTCAGAGGCTGCTAGTGTAAATTCCTTCAGTGAATTTCGGCCTTAATTTTTCACTTAAGTGAGCTGCGTGAAATCACTTCATGGAGGTACTGATGTAGAAAAAGTCAAAAAACTCTTAAACTGAAGTTTTTGATACCGGCAAAAAGAAAAACACTGGTTTTAAAATTACTTATGTTCCATTATTTTCAATGGATCCACAGCGGAAAGTTCTGCCACCACAAGCGGCAACGTTCCACAGACCACAGCGATACGCAGTCGAGAGTTCAATCTTCCCAACTTTTGCTGTCGAATAAATGGTTGGAATGAACTGGCTGCTGAATCCATGGATTCTAAATGTCTTGTATTTCAGTTACAAATGATCCCAGTGTTACATAACAGCTAGTGCAGTGTCCTCCTGACTTTAGCCCAACCCTACATAAGCAGTCTTCACTGATAAAGCTCTCCTCTAAAAATGGTCTATTTTTCACCGCAGTCGCCATGGCAACGTTTGTGTGGCTTTATGCCTCCATTGGCTCTGCACTTGTGTGTTCACACAGCAGGCAAAAGTGACCCAAATCAGATTCTCATCAAACCAGATTTTTTTTGTTTGGCTGTTCACAATATTTTCCAAATGTAGCCTGTATGTGAATTAGTCTGAACAGATCAGCTTCTAAACTGACCCGCATGAGCACATTGCTTCACGTGGCTCATCCAGATATGAACAATCTTAAGCGCCAATGAACGGCAGTCGCTCCTGGAGGGTTCAGCTTCTCCTTCACCAGCATCACCTGAGCCACCTTGAAGCTTCATTGACTCACAGCTAGGCTCCTCACCCAAAACATGTTCCAGCTCACTATAAAACAGGCACAGTCTCTTCTTTGGTCGGTGTCCTCAGATTTTTTGAAACCTTAACGCTTAACTGTTCTTTGACGCTGCAGCCTTGGTCTCCTATGGCCACGTTCAGATATCTCTTTGAGCATGGCGGGGTTTGGACAAGACTCTTCGAATTTTTGTTCAGACACATCAGCCTAAATGTTTGAGGTCTCAGCAGCGCAAAAATGATGACGAATGTCAAGTTAGGTTGACGTAAAAGTCGCATGAATTCCAATCTGGCTGTTATGATGAATCGCGTTGCCACATATTGGATATGTCTTGGATTTCAGTCCCACAAATGAAAGCGTCTCAGAATTGAACATGTCAATGAAGATTTTTGCTGTTCACACTGATACACAGATAACACGTCATAACTCGGCATAAACAGACAAAGCGGAACTGCTGTAGGCTGAATGGGTGGGCATATGTAGATGAATTCATCATAAAGATTCATAGCAAGGAAAAAAGCTATTTTGCAGCTTTTTCCCCAAATATGGACTGGAGAGTAAATAATGCGTTTTGAAAAATGAGCAATAATGACAAAGAGCATCGGACTCTTTTGTGTACCAGTTTTCTTGAACCTTCCTCCACAACCATGTCATGAAGACGTTACGGCAGATGACAAATCATGTTCAGTAATATAACAAAATAATGTTACCATGGCCATAATAATAATAATAATAATAATAATAATAATAATAATAGATGTTATGATGGCTTCTATCACATGCTCGTTTTTGCTGTGTACTAGTTTGTGAACATGATATCACGCATTATGACATCTGCCTTGGCTGTTAATGTCAAATGATGGCTTCCATAACATGTTAATGGCATTGTTATTTCAATGTTATGTAATTGGGTAGCTTGAAAAATGATATGGACCCATTAAGAACCTCAATGCAATGTATTAAAGTACATCTTAAGGATTTGACCATCAAAGATGCTCTGTGCAAGCAATGACTGGCCTGCCGCAGAGGTGAGGCAGCCGCACCAAGCTGATTTCCAGCCCACATTGATCGACTAATGGCCATGGGTCAACGAGGCAGCAAGGGAGTATGAAAGGGAAGATTGTTTCTAGCCAATAAAGCGCTACAAAAGGAGCTTTTTCCCCCGTTTCCCTGCTGTCGTCACGCTGCTGACAAACGTCCGGTGGGAAGCAGCCAAACGAATGGACGGCTAATTTTAGTTGTGACGACTGTGGTGGCTAGCTTGCTCATGATGACCATGCCACCCACTGGCTGGCCCAAGATGGAGCTGATGAAGCCCCTGGAGGACTGAAGGTCATAGTGATTGAGAATAAATTAACAAGACGGCGTTCAATCAGAGAATGGTGGAATCAATGATGGTCATGTATTAAAGCCTTATCTCATCAACTGACAAAAGAAGGGTGAAAGTCAAAGGGTCAGGCCACACTTAGAGAAGATATACCACTGCAGTCTTAATTGAGTCTTTTTCACAAAAGTCTGTCCCATATGGACCATATAGGAGTAGAAGCAGGCATGGTTAGGTTTAAATGTTGCCCATACTTTTGTCCTATTTGCGGATAAGACAGTGTCATTAACCGCATCAGTACGTCTATTAGAGACTACACCACGCCACACAGTTTGAAGGTACATACAGATAAACAGAGGTCATCTCCAAAATTATGACTTTACAGTAGGGAACAAAATCACCATGACATTTTGTGTCCATGTTTAGGTTTTTGCAGTGTTAATGGTCAAACTCTGTTTTGTTTGCTTGACAGATGATGATTTGTTCAAATGGCAGATGGTAATCCATGCAAAGCTATGAGGAACATTCACTTACAAAGAGTTTGAGGCTTCAGTACTGCACCCCGTTCACGTTCATGGCATTTGGCAGACGCTCTTCTCCAGAGCAACTTACAGTTTTTGATCACTTTACACAGGCAGGCCAAGGTGGTGTTAAGAGTCTTGCCCAAGGACTTTTATTGGTATAGTGTAGGGGGCTTGCCCTGGTGGGGGATTGAACCCCAGTCTGCAGTGTAGAAGGCAAAGGTGTTACCCACTACACTATACCACACCAATCTAGATACAGTGTTGCTGTATCTATATCTGTAAAACCCTTTGCGTAATGTAAAAACATTTCACAATGAGCAGATCTATATAAATTGTATATATATATATATATATATATATATATATATATATAGCTTGTTCTCCAAGCATGTTCAGCTGTCACACGAGCCTTCACCTCCCAGCCTGGTAGCATCATGACTCATGACTCAACTGAGAAAACCAGCATCCTCTGGTAATTCTTTCAGATTAAATTCTCAATTCATAGCTCAGCATTAACAGTAATAAAACCACACACATCTACTTTTAAATAACACTTGCTTTAGATCAATCAACATATACAAACAAGTGTAGGTAAAAGTTCAACATTGTCGATAAAGTGGTTCATATTGACGAGAAAGGTGAATACAAGCAAGCAAGCAAGCAAAATTTATTTATATAGCGCTTTTTACAACAGATGTTGTCACAAAGCAGCTTTACAGAACAATCAGTATTACAGAGAGAAGAGAAAAGAAGAAAGAAAATCCGGGTCCGAGCCCCCATGAGCGTCGCCAGCGGCGACGGTGGCAAGGAAAAACTCCCTAAAAGAGGAAGAAACCTTGAGAGGAACCAAGACTCAGAAGGGGAACCCATCCTCCTCTGGTCGACACCGGATAGCAAACATTATTAGTATGAAGTTTTATAGTAAAGTGGGAAAAGAGAAGATCTGAGGGTGAGGACTGCACAGCGCTGTACAGCAAGAAGCTCAGTGGTGGTCAAACCGGTCCAGAAGGCTGGTGAGCAGCGGCACCAATACACCAACAACTACTCTGGGAGTTATTGCTCATATCACTAACATTAGCTAGCAAGGCTGTAGCTAAGAGAACTCACTTTCAGGGAGGCCCTTGCAGATGTTAAGCTGTTGTTAAGGATGTTAAGCATCCCAAGCTTCTCACTTCTGATCACAGTCGAATGCAGCTTGGCCAGATGGTGGAACTGTCCACAAGAATATTGACAGCTAGCACTGCATCTTGGTATTTTCAGTTTTAAAAAAAAAAATTGCGTTGACAGACGAGATTTATAGGTGAAAACGTATATTTAAAGCAAGATTTCATTCCAGACCATTTGAGACCATTTCGACTAGGTACTTTGAATGTCCGTGAAGATGACTGAAGGCCAAAGATCTGCTGTCTGATAAAGACAGTCTTTTAGGCTGTGGACACGACAGGGTGGCACTTCCTCTCGTTCTTGGTAATGAAAGCTTGTCTCCTGGGGCCTCTGATGGCTAACCCACTTACTGATTATGCAAGTCTCTACCCTTATGCAAAAGTGACATCTAGATGACCCTTAATTTAGTGGATGTGGCTCAGAAGACTGAGGAGCGTTGGGACTATATGCTTTTAGAACATCCCAATTGTGCAGCAAATGATATAATACAGTCGGAAATAACCTGGTAATCAGATAATTGGTTTGAATCCCTCATGGCTGTTCACTTTAAAATACACTAGCTCATTCACATGCGCACACTTTTATAGAGACTCATTAAACCCAAATCTATAGACTTACTTAACTTTTGGCAGTCATTTCAATTTACTATGTTAATCATGGGTAATGACATAATTACTACATAGTCTTATATGTAATATTTACTGCATTAACTTTTCATCTCCTCTACAAACCCAACTCCAAAAATGTTGGGATGCTGTGTAAAATGTAAATAAATGTAATTAAAAACAGGATACAGTGATTTGTAAATCTCATAGACCCACATTTTATTCACAATAGAGCATAGAACATATATCAGATGTTGAAAGTGAGACATTTTAACATTTAATGAAAAATATTAACTCTTTTATAACTTTATGTCAGCAACGCATCTCAAAAAAGTTGGGACAAGGCCGTTTCTACCACTGTGTAGCATCCGCTCTTCTTTAACAGCAGTCTGTAAACATCTGGGAAGTGAGGATTAAGATTAAGTGACCCTTATTAGTCCCATAACGGGGAAATTTCACCTCTGCATTTAACCCATCCATGCAGTGAAACACCACACTAGTGAGCACACACACACTAGGGGGCAGTGAGCACACTTGCCCGGAGCAGAGGGCAGCCCAATCCGCAGCACCCGGGGAGCAGTTGTGGGTTAGATGTCTTGCTCAAGGACACCTCAGTCATGTGCTGTCGGCCCTGGGGATTGAACCGGCGACCTTCCGGTCACGAGGCTGGATCCCTAACCTCCAGCCCACGGCTGCCCATGATGACCAGTTGCTGGAGATTTGGGAGGGGAATGTTGTCCCATTCTTGTCTGATGTAGGATTTTAGCTGCTGATGCACCAAATGTTTTCCGTTGGTGAAAGGTCAGGCCTGGAGGCCAGTCAGTTCAGCACCTGAACTCTTCTTCTGTGAAGCCATGCTGTTGTAATGGATGCAGCATGTGGTTTAGCATTGCTTTGCTGAAAGAGACGCTGTCTGGATGGGAGCACATGTTGTTGCATCTAAAGCATTGATGGAGCTTTTCCAGATGTTTAAGCTGCCCACAACATAGACACTAATGCAGCCGCAGATCATCAGAGATACAAACTTTAGAACTATACACTGTTAACGAGCTGGATGGTCCCTCTCCTCTTGCTTTCCAAAATTAATTAGAATTTCGATTCATCTGACCACAGAACAGTTTCCCATTTTGCCTTATTCTGTTTCAAATGAGCTTTGGCCCAGAAAAGACGGCAGTGTTTCTGGATTGTGTTGATATGTGGCTTCTTCTCTGCATGATACAGCTTTATCTTGCATTTGTGGATGACATGGCGAACTGTGTTCACAGACAATGATTTCTGGAAGTGTTTGATTTCCAGTACAGAATCATGCCTGTTTTTAATACAGTGCCACCATTTGCCCTTTTACACAAGAAAACTGCAAAGAGTTTTGCTGCTAATTCACATTCAAAAGATGCCTTCAGACAGGAACAACAATACAAGCCCCTCACAGCCAAAAGGTCTGGAGTGGTTATTAAAACACTCAGTCACAGAGATGGATGATAAAGCTTGACTGTAATCTATAATCTTTAATCAGTCTTTGTCATTAATAATGTTGTGAGTACACAGGAAAGAGTTGAGTGGGTTCTGAAAAAGCTTCATGACCTTCTTTTATGTAAATGTGAGTTTGCATTAGAAGCCTCTCGCACATTCAGACGGGACTCAGAGGGTATAATAAAAAAAACATCATCAGATCTCAATGTATTCCAAAAAAATCTTTTATACACTAAAATGTGTAATATACATTTCTATAATATGAAATCAAATGCAAACAAGCAGACTTACCCTTTTAAACTCAACAATAAGTGCTATTAGATAAGTGTTATTAATATTAGATAAGTGTTATTAATATTAGATAAGTGTTATTAATATTAAAAACAGTCCTTTAACAAACACTAAAAAGTCATATGCACTGCTGAAGAAGTAATACATACAAACAAATAGAGAGAGAGAGAGAGAGAGAGAGAGAGTGACAGAGAGAGAGAGGAGGAGAGGGAGAGAGAGAGAGAGACGAATGCAAGAGGAGAGATGGAGGAGAGAGAGTGAGAGAGACAGAGAGAGACAGAAAGAGAGAGAGAGACTAACACAAGGGGAGAGAGAGAGAGGAATGCAAGAGGAGAGATAGAGAAAGAGAGAGAGAAACTGACACAAGGGGAGAGAGAGAGAGACAGAGATAGAGACAGAGAGACAGAAAGAGAGAGAGAGAGGAGGAGAGACAGAGACAGAGAGAGAGAGAGTGGAGGAGAGACAGAGAGAGATAGGAGGAGGACAGAGACAGAAAGAGAGAGAGAGGAGGAGAGACAGAGAGAGATAGGAGGAGGACAGAGACAGAAAGAGAGAGAGAGAGGAGGAGAGACAGAGAGAGATAGGAGGAGGAGAGAGACAGAAAGAGAGAGAGGAGGAGAGAGAGAGGAGGAGAGCGAGAGAGAGAGAGAGACAGAGAGAGAGAGGGAGAGAGGGAGAGAGAGAGGAGGAGAGAGAGAGAGAGAGAGACAGAGAGACAGAAAGAGAGAGAGAGAGGAGGAGAGACAGAGACAGAGAGACAGAGAGAGAGAGTGGAGGAGAGACAGAGAGAGATAGGAGGAGGACAGAGACAGAAAGAGAGAGAGAGGAGGAGAGACAAAGAGAGATAGGAGGAGGAGAGAGACAGAAAGAGAGAGAGAGGAGGAGAGACAGAGAGAGATAGGAGGAGGAGAGAGACAGAAAGAGAGAGAGAGAGAGAGAGAGAGAGAGAGAGAGAGAGAGGGCCTCTTTCCTTCAATGAATTTCCACCCAGACTGTCAGCCTCTCTCTTTGTCTCTCTCTTTCTTTTCTTTCTGCCTCTCTTTCTTTCTCGTTCTCTCTTTTCTCCCAATCTCTGTTTTTCTTTCTTCTCTTTCCTTCTTTGAGTCCTTCACCAGCTTCACATTCTCTCATCACTCCTCCATCTGCAAACCCTTCCCAAATGCTAAACCACAGAAAGTTCCTGTTTACAGAGAAAACACCCAGTTCTGATTCTGTAAAGAACCTTTAAAGAACCCTTCATGATGAGGCACTCATTTACTGGTCTAGAGTGGTCTGGAATTATTACGGTCATTTTACAACACTATTCATGTGTAATGATACAAGTAATTACACAGTTATTACATTTACATGCAGTTAACATTCTCCGCTAGCACGTTCATGTCTGGACTCTGCTTTGTTTGATGTCAAGTTATGAGTTATAAAGTTACAAAAATTCAGTTGCCATCTAAATTCTTATTGACGTGTTCAGGTTCGCACACTTTGTTGATTTTAACGCCAATAAGTGCCAAAAATGTAGCAAAACACAAGTGTTTCTATTTCTGCAAGACAGGAAGACAGCATTAACATTTCATCTAGTCATAATAAAATCTCTCTTTCTTCTGCAAAGTAACACAAATGTGGTCTGGACTGAAAGTTTAGAAGCCCTTTCCACACAATTTGCCAGCTTGTTTCAATAAGCTATGAACATAAAAACAATCCAACACACTCTTGTTATTTATAGTGGCTTAAGGGTTAATGCTCCTCTGTAGTCCACGTCCACTGTGGATTTATTGTGGAATCAGAGGGTTCTGGGAAGCAGCTCTCCTGTGGGCCGCCTTTGTCTGTCCCTCATTAATACTCCTTACTTCTGACGTGAGAATAGGCCTCAGCTTCTGCTGTACAGAACCAGAGGCAGCATTTAAGCCATACGTCACAGTATTATGACTCCACGGTCAATGAACCCGAACTAGAGGGAGGTGTTTGTCTTGACTTGTAGAAGGTATGTGGTGATGCGTCTCGGTTCCACTCTATTGGGCTTGGACCAGCTGAAGACTGCATATGAGCGACGGCCAAGGGTATTCCAGCTGGAACAGCGTTCATCATGGTCTTCTCAAATGGATATTAATGAGCAGGCCAAAGGAGGAAAACAGTAAGGAGAGATGGAGAAGAAAAAAGGGCTAGAGATGAATGACTGGAAGAATGGAAGATGTGTAAAATGAGGGTTATTATTATTATTATTATAATTTTTCATATTTGTTGTTTTTCAGTTTGTGACATTATTTGAAAATGCATCCTGCCCTGTACGTTGTGTGTAAATTCCAAGATGAATGGACAAAAAGAAACGGCCCAACATGACTTGGAAAGAAAGTCTGGTTCCATTGACTTGCATTGAAAAGAAAGTAGGTTTCCTCCTTCTCCTGTAAAGTTCTCAATTTGGAGATACAAGGTTGTGATCGGGCAACAGCGACACATAAGGATAGTTCTGGTTCGAACACCTGACTGGCTTGATTATGGCCTCACAGCAATTGAATTAAGTATTTTCTGTATTATGTATAGCTCTTATAGAAGCGTCCACATGCATATGAAATAAATTTGCTACATAATATGTGTATGAAATGGTTTTCTACATTAGAGCTCAGTCCTCACTGACATCTTGTGCACCAGATATAATTTTCCAGATTAACATTTTTTGAATTTTTTTGTCTAATAACTGTGTAATTACACATGAATATCATATGCAACAACAATGTAACTACTGATGATTTAGCCAATGTTAGATATGTATTACAGAAGTCCAGCCTATGTAGTTACACATGTGTCAACCTCAGTTTTGCCACATGTAATTACACAAGTATTGTTTTGATTCACTACAGATCGCACGTCTTTTCCAGCAGTTGAAGTATGTTTTACATAACAATTACTGTGGAATAAGTGTGTTGTAACAAGGCTGTAACATGGTATAAAGGTCATCATATCACACTGATTAATAGCATTCTGTAATATACTGTACACTGTATCTACATAGGATCTTTCCTGTGGTTTAGTGTTAAAGTTACACTTTAAAATAAGTGGACAGGTCCTGTGTAGTTATTATATTACTATCACAAGGTGCTGCTCACTACTGGAACCTAGAATTAATAAAGCTACATCAGGGGGGAGAGCGTTCTCATACAAAGCCCCCCAGCTCTGGAATAACCTTCCTGTTAATGTTCGGGACTCAGACACAGCCTCAGTCTTTCAGTCTAGGCTGAAAACTTGTATAGTCGAGGGTTTGGTGATCAGTCTTCCCTGTCAGATCTGGACCTGCCGGAGTCTCTGCTGCTCTGTTATACTGTAATCTGTGGTCAGTCATTCTTTACAGAACTGACTCTGTGTTTTTCTTTCCTTTCTCTGCCGAGCTGATCAGCTGCCCATCATGTGCGTCTGATGCTGTTGCCTCTTCTGTCTTGATCAGGTGCCACTGCTCACCAGCCCTCTGGACCAGCTTGACCACCACGGAGCTTCTTGCTGTACAACACTGTGCAGTCCTCACCCTCAGATGCTGCTGCTGCTGATCATAATCTAATCTAATTAACCAGTGCCCACCTGTTTTTCCCGCTTTGTACTGTAACACTATAATACTTTATACTAATAATGTTTGCTGTCCGGTGTCGACCAGAGGAGCACGGGTTCCCCTTCTGAATCTTGGTTCCTCTCAAGGTTTCTTCCTCCTGCTCTTAGAGAGTTTTTCCTTGCCACCGTCGCCACTGGCGACGCTCATGGGGACCCGGATTTTCTCTTCTCTTTTCTTTCTGTAAAGCTGATTGTTCTGTAAAGCTGCTCTGTGACAACACCTGCTAAAAAACGTTAAATGAATAAACTTTGCTTGCTTGCTTGCCTGTAGGTACTGTGTGAGAATGGAGTGCTAATATAGACACCGCTTTGGGTTAATGCAACACAATTAACGTCATAAATGTTACCTGTTAATATAAGCGGTCGTCTGCTGTTCTGTCACATTACAGACTGGCTTAAAGCTGAAACTGGTTACAGTATCACTGCACTGGCAATATAAATGCTGGCTGAATGTGCCGGAAAGCTGACAGATCCAGTGTAATAATGTCTTAATGTCAGTTATTACACACTTCCTTTTACTGCTGGAAAAACTGCTGTTCCAGTCTGTTTACCAATGTCTACTTCTTCTTTCAGCTGCTCCCTTTAGGGGTCGCCACAGCGGATCATCTGCCTCCATCTTGCCCTATCCACTGCCTCCTCTACTTTACACCAACCATCTCCATGTCCACCTTCACTACATCCATAAACCTTCTCTGAGGTCTACCTCTTCTCCTTCTACCCGGCAGCTCCATCTCCAACATTCTTTGCCCAATATATCCACTATTCCTCCTCAACACATGTCCAAACCATCTCAACCTGGCCTCTCTGGCTTTATCTCCAAACTGCTCCACCTTCACTGTCCCTCTGATCTGCTCATTTCTAATCTTGTCCATCCTTGTCACTCCCAACGAAAATCTCAGCATCTTCATCTCCGCCACCTCCAGCTCAGCCTCCTGTCTTTTAGACAGAGCCACAGTCTCCAAACCGTACATCATAGCAGGACGCACTGCTGTCTTACCAATGTAATTACATTTATTTCATTACCCTTGTGTTATTACATGATAATAGGCTGTTACAACTGTTAAGATACACATGTGTAATTACAGAAAGCATACTTCTGTAATGCACCTATAACAATGACCTAATCATTAGTAGTTACATTGATGTTGCATGTTATTCATGAGTTACTACACTGTTATTAGAGATAGTTTATTATTATATAGTGAGTCCCATTATTTTGTTCACTACCCTGAACTCACTCGCACCATCACTGTTGTCTCTGGTGTTGGCATTGAGAGACCCAAGACCAAGAGTCCCAGAAACTGATAAGTTTGTCCTCTAATTGGTGCTAGAGTCTCATAATCAGCTCAAACTGAGTTACGCACAACAAGTCGATCTGTCTTTCATTTTCTGAATGAGGTGGTGAAATGCTTTCACTTTTCCAAAATGGACTGTAGCCCACCCAAATGCCACTGATTCCCGGTTTACGAGACGCAAGAATGTTCAATTTATTACATGTTTCTTGGCATAAGCAGCATATCCAATTTCCAAAAAGGGTTCATACAATCAAATGTCAAAGGGGGACATTTAAAGTGAAAGTAAGCTGCCATGGCCTCTACAAGCTTAGCTGCAAATCACTGTTGTCAGAACAAAGCCTTATATCTCCATTTTTTTCCGATTTTCAGTTTTTGCCATAGTTTGAAAGCACGTGTTGCCCTTTACATTGTCTGTAAATTTTATTATGTATTGACCAAAACAAACAGCCCAGAACGACTTAGAAAAAATTCTGGTTCCATTGACTTGCATTAAAAGTCAAGTAGGTTTTTTCCTTCTCCTGCAACATTACCAATTTGGAGATATGAAGTTTTGTCCCGACAACAATGTGCACAGTTTCGATTTACTTGCTCAGTTTAACGTATTGGGACAAACGAAACCTGAAAATGTGTATAGGCCACAAGTTTATATTATATATATATTTTTATCAGTAGCTATGCATTAGAACGTGCAGAGGTTTGTTCTTTGTAGAGGATGTTGGCAATTATCGCTTGACCCCGGGGTGCCAAGTCGTTTGCACACGACTTGTTTTCTTGCATCAAAAAAAAATAGAAAGCACTTTTGGCTCAGACAGCATAGAACTGCACTGATTCTTCTGTGTGTCATCAGTTGTACTTCAGCAAATGTTTCAACTAGCCCCTCAATTACAACATGGGGAAACATTACTATTTGCACTTGTTCACAACAGGTAGGCACTTAAAGCAGTGTTGAACTAGCCCACCTTAATATGCTCTGTGTAGTGCACCGTACGTCGAACAAGGGATAATTTTGGACATTTTGTCCCTGGAGCACATGTTCATGATGACATTGTTAAGTGAAGAGCCCCATGACTCCTTAATGTTTGTGTATGACGTGATCAGGCATTCATTAAAGCTGCTTGTTGTTGCATGCTAATGCATGAGTGGGAGGCTAATATAAAGCCCCACAGCCCCCAAGAAGGTCCACAGATGCCTTTGAGTGTCCTTGTAAATGGACCATGAACATTAATCACTCTTGCACCACCAGCTCCATTTTTACAGTCATTCAATGGCTGCAAATGTGTTTTTGTCCCAGTTATCACGAAACCTGCTCAAAACCAATCATGGTCTTGCTTAATGTCCTTCTCTGGAAAGGGCACTCATTACCGGGAAGACACATTTTCAAAGAAATGGAGACAACGGTCTCAGCGCACAGCTGGTTTCTGCAGGATTCTGCCATTCAGCCACTGAGCTAATGCAAAAATGAACCTACTAGTATGGATAATTGAGTTGTGGTTGATCATTCCTGAATGACACTATAAGAAAAGAAAATCACCAATAAATTCTGTTTATCATATCATATATCATATATCATATCAACAGCATTAGCTGAATGTAACAGGTCAGCAGAATCCAGACGCTTGCGGATAAAATGTAGAAGATTGGGTTTATTATCACAAGGCACAAACGTGGTCAAAGGACAGGTGTGAGGTCAATACCAAAAAACATAGAAGGACTCAAATGGTGATCACAACACCAGGCGAACACTACACAAGGGCAAGGCAAAAGACGTGGTCGAAAAAGCAAGCAAAAAGGATCGAAAACACAAAACATATCACTGGTAAAAGGGTCGGGCAAAAGGCAGAGTCAGGGAAACAAGGCAATGGTCGTAAATCGTGAAAATCAGGAAACACGTACAGTTAGTTCAGGAAGCAATGCCTCGCACCGAAGCTATAAAACCCGGGCTTATATACTAAGCTGTTCTAACCGAATGATAATGAAACACAGGGGAACTATTTAGTACTCTGGAGATCGTGATCTCTGATAGGTGTGTGAGAGAGTGTCAGAAGTCATGTGATTCCCCATTGTATTGCGGGCAATTGAGTCCCCCTCGGATTCCAAGTCAGAGGGTTACGCTGTCACATGACCTCACACAGGAGTCTGGGAAATGAAGTCCATCTCAGTCAGAGAGTGCGTCAGATGCGTGATACTGAATCACTGATCTTTGCTGTTTATAGTGGTTTGATGTGAAATGCTCCATTCTAGAAAATAACCTTTCTGACATGTGAACTTTCTGATAGCTTTGAGAAGATTTTAGCCAAAAACATATTTTTTAAACCCCTTTATGGTGGAAAAGTACATGTAGAAAGAAAACCTAATTTGTTTAGATTCATGAATATTTTACCGTGATTTTACATATAAAATACAGCACATAGAAAATCCCAAGCCACAAAGGTTCATTGGTCATTGTGGAAAGTAAATAAACTGGTCCTTTGCCTGTATTCAGTTAAGCATTTTTGATGAATCTGCTGGTGGGTTTCTGATTGGTTGTTGCTGTCACATGACAAACTGAGGGATTCTGGGAAGTGGAGTCCACAATGGAATGAGAGTGTGAAGGATTAAGATTAAGTGACCCTTATTAGTCCCACAACGGGGAAATTTCACCTCCGCATTTAACGTGCCAAAAAGTGTTAAAGCATGTAATGACTAAAATGAAAGCAAGGTCATTTTATTTTGGCTGTCTTACTGATAATAATATACTTTTTCAAGTAAAAAAAGTCAGAATTTTACTTAACACAATTTCTCTCAGTAAATTGACGTAGTAGTCCATATTCATATCATGTAATGTTGGCTTGAACTATGTATAAATGTTTAAATGTTGATTTAAACATTCGTGAACCATGTTATTAAGTGTTTATGTAAGATGTTATGAATGTGTTATTTACATGACTTCTTTCAGGTAAAATGTTACCAAGCTTGCTTGGTGGAACAAGTCCTCTTTGGACTGTTTTCTATTAGGTGTTTCAAGATCTAAACCAGTTTGTTTTCAATAAAACTTGATGAAAACAGAAGCAACAGGGCTGAAGATTCTATGAAATAAAAATGAACTAAAGACTAATTTCAGACACGCCTAGAAAACATTAGCCCTTGTCTGAAGGTCTGAAAGGCCCTAGGGGTTTCCCACAGTGCAGTAGTCATGGCTGTAAACATGAGGATTGATTCCGTTGTGGCTGAAGTTATGAAACTGCTCTCTGGGGGCAACATCTCACTCGCTCATGCGTTGCACCTTAGTAATGGTTTTCCAAAGCAAAAAACAGCAAAGAACTATAAGCATCCATAAGAGTGAAATTTGATCAATTATTAATAATGAAAAAATTACATATTAAATAAACTACAAATATTGTTTTATTTCTGTTTAAAGTCATGCCACAAATGAGCTCATCTGGCTCCTGTTTGTTCAAGTGTAACCCAACAATATAGACACTGTACTCATTTTTTTCCCACTCCAGTGAGTTCATTTCTTGATTCCCATGGACATTGGTCTATTGCATAATTCCAGAGGGAAAGTATAGTGGCCAGATTTTTCATAACGCAGTATTTACAAACTTTGCTGCCCAATATCCAGCTCTGTTTAAAATGAAAACACACATGCAATGTCTACTTTCAGTAGGCCAACCAGTAAACAACATGACAGAGTTCTAGATAAACCACCATAATCGAGCTAACATATTTTCATTGTTGTCTGTCCATTTGAAATCTTAAGCTATCCTTTACATGGTGTGAAAATTTCATGATAAATGGATCAACAGAAATAGTTTAAAATGCTGTCAAGCATGTTTTTCCTGCTCCTATAAAGTTCGTATTTTGAGATTTTACTATGAAAGACATAATATTTAGACATCTTATACTTGAAGAAAGAATCAAGTAAGTAGTAATATCTCTTTCTTCCTTTGTAAATAAACCCAGCTCTATCATGTGGAGGAACCAAGCACTCTACATGAGTACTTAGATGTTGGACTCTGGAGCTACACCTGTGGTGTTTCTCCATGAAGTATGTATAAGCCCCTATTCACACATGGAGGAGCTGTGTGGCATCTGTGCCCATGTGGTGGTAATTTATAGACAGACTTGTTGAAATTTTGTTTTAAATGACCTAACCAGGCTCCACACAAACACACAAATGCTTTTTTCTTCATTTCTCATAATATACTCTTAATTCCTTATGATATGGATGGTATATCTAGCTTATTTTGGTTTTATTTCAGCTCCTGAAGACATCACATACTGCTTTCTTTCTTTAATAGCTTTCCAACAGTGGGTGAAGGTACCAAGTCAACCAGCTTCCATTTAGTTTGTGTCTTCAAGAAAACCAATGTAGAACACATTCATTTCGGTTGACTGTCATAACTGCTATGAGAGCTATATTGTGAGTGGCAATCATTGGGGTCCAAGCACTTATTAGGTCCACTTATTTGTAGAGCACAAATAATGGGTTTTTATAAAGGTCTTCATTTATAATACGTTTCAAAAGGAAAGTTTGGTAAGCAAGCTATTTTTGACACAAAGCACCATACCTAGAAAACAGTATGCTATTTAGACAAGATTTGTACAGAATTTTTGACCTCATTCCACAGCAACCATTGCTGAATTTACGTATCAAAGTGCACCAGAATACTCTAGTAAAATCACTTAAAGTGTCTCATAGGAACAAGGCTCCTACCTGGGATTGGCTTCTGAGCTTGTCACCTTTCTCAATGCTGATGAATTTTCATATGTGCACCACTTCATACCACCCAGCATTTTGCCTTGACTTATTTAAACCCAGAATGAAACCACAGAAAGCCATAATAGGTGATGTGAACTGGAATTTACACCAAGAAAATCAGGAAACCTATAGTCTTTAAGATAAATCGCCAATGGTAATTGTCTGTTACCTCAGCCAACATTAATATCTTAGCCTTGTTTTTGTGAAAAGTGTGAAAACACAGTAAATTCACTGAATGGAATATTTATGTTTATGTCTGTTATGTCTTATCTGGTATGCGATGCTGCATGGGGTGTCCAGAGTTCAACAGTCTTAACAATAGCTATGAAAGAATGCATTTGTGGGTGGAACATGAATTACCAACTGTGCAACTGTTTTGAAAAAATAAATTAATTAACAAACATTGTGTCCCTCAAAGCAATAAAAGAGCAACAAAGGAAGCAAATAAAGAGAGGAACAAATGAATGGCTTTTATAATTGTTTCATTGTGTATATGTGTGGTGGGGGCATCTGTTTGGGGACTGGGGCGAAGCTGGGCATCAGATGGGCCTGTTCTTTCTTTGTCCACCGCAGATGGGATCACTGTTACACAACATGAACACACACTGGTTGAGACTCTCATCCGGTCGAGCATCTGGCTAAAACAACGTGCTAACTCATGCTGAACTGATGAAGGCTACCAGACTATGAATAACACCTCACAAGTTTGTGGCTAACACTTCAGAATTGTTAGAAATCTCTCACTTGCCACAGTGTCTCTCTCACCCTCTCTCTCTCTCTCACTGTCTACCACACTCACCCACATATTGATTTCTTATCAAGCTATTAAGCTGTGCCACTCTTTCTGGATGTTGTCCTTTATTTCACACTGTAGCCATAAAATACTTGTTTTGGAGGATTATTTTTCTTCAATAAAGTTGATGAAATGTATTCGTATGATGGAAATGTGTTTGGATTTATAAAACCAGAAGCAAGATGGATTTTTGGCTTCATAGCTGACCAAGCATGCCCCCATCACTCACTACCAGCTCAACAGAAAGACTTCACAGCATTCTAGCTAATCTGACAGAAATATTTTACTTTTCAATTTTATCGATTAAACATCAATTCAATATACAAACTTTCAGAATGGCCACTAGGGGGCTGCACAAAGAGGCTCCATGTACAATCACAAACAGGCTTGCATACATGTGTTTTGACACTGTATGTCATACTTTTGTCTATAAAAACAGACAAAAATATGAATAAAGAATAGCCAAAATTCAAATTCAAATTCAGCATAATGTAATCTTTTATAAATAACTATGCTATACAGCTTGTTAGCCACTTTAGCCTTGCAAAGTTGTTTGACATTTTGTGGCTAACACCTTCACATAGCAACTCAGTCATAGTGTGATAGTTTAAGTACAAAGAATTAAAGCACTGTAATGCTTTCCATGAGAGGTTATGTTTCAATGACAATATGATAATGATGTAATATGTAATATGATGTATCTTTATAAATGCATTATTGAAGGAAAGCTTTGCAATAAATGCTCAATTCATGGTTATTTATTTTATATATTATATTATATTATATTAATATATATATATACATATATATAAAATAAATTTTATTTTGTGTGTGTGTGTAATTCATAGTTATTTTATGTTTTCAGTTATGTAATTAATTGATTGTACATGGCATTATAAGTTTCTACAGTTCATTACACAGTTATTGGTTATGCTATTAAGTAAATGGTCATTTGAATGGAAACATTTATTAATGCACATGTAATTTTAATGTTCTTATTACATTCATAAACAAACTATTAGACAGTTATCGAGTCGCTGTTGATTAAGGCCTGTTATTATCTTTATTATCTATATTATAGCTCTTAGATTGCTTCTTCCTCTCCTTTCTATTTAACAAAGCAATGTTGCTATAGTAGGCAGTTGCTATGGTGTTCCGGGTGGTTACTAAAGTGCTGCTTGGAAAATGACCACATAGGCAGCTGGTGCTACCGATCTACTTGATGTGCAGTTAAAACGGAGCAGGTTACCGGCACGATTTGCCCCACTCAGTCCTGTCCATGTGTTCGTGTGTTCTTTGTTTTGGTTTTTCAGTCCAGCCCCCTCATTTCGTGACTCCACCACTGATTGTTTCCACCTGTGTTCCCACCTGTTCCTCGTGTATTTAAAGCCTGTGTTTTCCCCTGTCTGGTCACTGGTCTTTGTACTGGTCAATGTTCTGTTGTTTGTTCTGGTTGTACTGTTTGTATGTTTGATTCTGGTTTGTCTGTCATGTCTGCCTCCCAATCAGTCCATGTTGGCTCTATGACCCTGGGCCGTTTAGACTATGACCCTGGATTTGCCCATAATAAACATTGCTCATCTCCGCATATGCATCCGCCTCCTCGCTCCCAACCACTACAATTACAGTCAGTTGACTTAATCAATTCATTTTATTCATGATCATTCATTTTGCTTATGATTTTGGTGCTGAGCATGAGGTAAATCTGCATTTAATATCAATACCAAATCATGAATTGCTAATGATTTCCTTAACCATGATTTTAAAAAAAATGCTGACCACATTAGGAGACCTGACAACTTTTCCTCAAACATGAGTCATAACACATGGGTCAGCCAGTGTCCTCAAAACAGCAGCCATTGTCCCCATTAGCCCAGACGTCCGGTGTGCAGTAGTGAGAAAACTCAGTTGTGTCCGATAACATTTCATGCCCATGACACTATGGATATGTGGACAGTTTGATATTATAATGTAACCTAATGGAACACACCCTTTTGGGTAAGATTTCCCTCCCCAGTCTTTCTCTTCTGATCAAATAATGGGGCCAAATCTAATCTGGACACATTTACTGAATGGCGCTGATCTAATTCATTCTGAAATTTCATCCGGATGACGGCATCCCTGAGATTTATTCCCCCTGAATTTTTCTGGGGTCATTTAGGGTTTTTTTTTTTTTTTTTGCTTGTTTGTTTGTTTGTTTTTTTCACCAGATTGATATACACACTTACACAAAGTTGTAGGAGAAAAGTTTTTAATACTGTATAATTATGGGGTTGTGGAGTAAGCAGTACCGTCAAACATGGTTCAAACTGTCCCTTAGCCAATGCCAATGAGAGCCATAGGAAGCACGGAGGTCCCTTGAACATTTGGCTCCACCTTCATACCTTGCACAGCACAGTTCAGCAGCTACTCTTCACAAGTGTTATTTCTTCATAAAGATATCAAGTTGATCAATGAAGTTCCAATGACTGGCTAGCATTAGTGCTACATATTACTTACAGTGATCATTGACTAGAATAAGATCCACCTCACTGGTGATCAGTTTGTTCTTTCATGTCAAGTTGCCTTCAGAAAGCTCACTATGAAAATGTTAAAGTGGTTGCTAAGGTGCTGCTAGGCTTTAGTATTCCAAGGAGTGCCTAAAGTGTTCCCAGGCAGTAGCTATTTTATCCCAGATGGTTGCTATGCTATCCCCGGTGGTTGCTAAGGTGTTGCTAGGCAGTTGCTGTGGTAAGGTTTTGCTAAATGGCTGCTATGGTATCTCAGGTACCTCAGGTGGTTGCTAAGATACTACAATGGTAACACAAGTGGCTTATAAGCTATGTTAGGCAGATTCCAGATTGTTGATTAGGTGTTGCTAGGAGGTTGCTATGAGATCCCAGGTAGTTGCTTAGTGGCTGCTACACTATTTGACATGCTTGCCAAGGTGTTGCAATGGTACCTCAGGTGGATTATAAACTAATGTTAGAAACTAATGTTTCTATAGTATCACTGGTGGTTGCTAAGATACTACAATGGTAACACAAGTGGCTTATAAGCTATGTTAGGCAGATTCCAGATTGTTGATTAGGTGTTGCTAGGAGGTTGCTATGAGATCCCAGGTAGTTGCTTAGTGGCTGCTACACTATTTGACATGCTTGCTAAGATGTTGCAATGGTACCTCATGTGGTATTTCAGGTCTCTCAGATGGTTGATAAGGTGTTGCAATGGTACCTCAGGTGGATTATAAACTAATGTTAGAAACTAATGTTTCTATAGTATCACTGGTGGTTGTTAAGATGTTTCTAGACAGATGTTATCATATTCCAGGTGGTTGATAAGATGTCTCTATAGTATTCCAGATGGTTGATTAGGTGTTGCTAGGAGGTGGCTATGGTACCCCAGGTGGTTGCTATGTCGCTGCTATGGTATCTCAGGTATCTCAGATGATTGCTAAGATGTTAAAATGGTACCCCAGGTGGTTTATAAGCTAATGTTAGGAGGTTGCTATAGTACCCCAGGAGGTTGTTAAGGTGTTGCTAGGCATTTGCTATGGTATTCCAGGTGGTTGATTAGGTGTTGCTAGGAGGTTGCTATGGGATCCCAGGTGGTTGTTAAGGTGTTGGTAGGTTGGTGCTATAGTATTTGAGGTGGTTACTCAACAGGTAATTTACATACTCAAATTATTACATGAAAATTGATAACAGATTTGCCAAGGGGGATTCTCGCCTAAAGTAGGGTGGCATCTTACACTGATAATAGATCTTTAATTTAGTAATGCTTTACACAAACTACATATATATGAAGTATTGATACAATATTCATTAACAGGAACACACCATTAATTGTAACACACCATTATATTACACATTACATTACATCCAGAAATATGTGCTACATAGATTCCTTAATGAGTAATGAACATCAAGCTCATCTTCTGAATGGAGCATTTTATTGAGACTTTGTCCACTCTAACAAGAAACCACTTCATCTTTTTTTTGTGGTCATTCTGGTCTATTTAACAGGTAGAGTCACAGCTTGCCTACTAAAATGGCAGTGGGGTGTTCTTAACTCCTTAACATTCCAGGTTTATTTCATACAAAGGCTTATTATTCATTAGCTACTGGGACTTTAGTGCAACCTAATGGAATTATATTCAGGTTATAGAAGTGTGGTAATAACAGTTTGGACTTGTTGGCACGCCCATGGCTTGTTGAGGAGCTAATTTGACAATCAAATACCATGAGCACACTAAACATCATCAGTTCATTACATTTTACATTACATTCGTTATTAATTGTTCATGAAGGGGTGTAAAGCATTGTGCTTTAAGCTAAAATGATTGCTGGAAATATGAGGTTTACTTACAACAGCAGTGACAAACATCAGTAAAGATCTGCAGACAGTCGTAACTGAATCATTTCAAACGGTAAAGGAGTCGCCTTTTTAAACCTGTGAGAACTTTAAAGACGTTGCTACAGATCTATCCTGCAGAAACCTGTTGAAAGTGGAGCAGGAAATAGAACTGAAGTCTCCGGCTTGAACTGTGGGTTTGCAGCGCCATTCGTTTTTATAACCACAGCCATAATTTCATGGAACGGTTTCTGGTTCCATTTTAAACATCATCAAAACCCCTTCACTGGCCGCGAGAGAGGATTTCTGAAGGCCAAAGAATCTAAATGTGCACGTTTGCCCAACAAACAATCCAAATGCACTGGGATGATCCATCCCTGAACACCACTTCTTGGAAGCGGAACAGGAAGCTTTTAGTATGGCGGAATGGCTTTATCCTCTTCAGACAAATGAAAAGCTTTCAAGCCACTATTGTAAGAGCAAGTTCATCGCTTAGGAAGTTGGGAAACAGCTTAAAAAAACAAAACAACAAAGATCTGAAACACATGGTGGGAACAATCCTGGCATGTGCGGTTCCACTAGTGACTGCAAGCACAGAAATGCCGAGCTATTTAAAGTAGAAAGATGCCTGGTTTATTGTGATTGCAAGCTGAACCAGAAAACATTCCTTTTTTTAATCTTCTCAAAATAATGGTGAATAATGCAGTTGGCCAAAATGTGGCCTTTATTTAACTGGAATAAAACATCCGTGGATCCGTAGCGGTGCAAAGCATCATATATTACTATGTCAGAATCCACAATTGTAGGCCTCACATTCAAATGCAGCTTTTAAATGCCTTGCAGAGTGAAGTCTTCAACACCTTCAGCAGACCATGCTGGACAGTCGCAGGAAAACTGTTGATAAATCAAACAAGCAGCACTGCTGCATCTGATCCACTCGTACCAGCACGACACACACTAACACATCATCATGTCTATCACCATAGTGCTGAGATTGATCCAGCACTCATACCTGCTCCTGAACATTGAAGAACTGGGTAAAAGGGGGCTAAGAAAGTATGCAGAGGAACAGAGTCTGCAACTGTAGAACTACAAAGTGCAGCTATACAGTAAGTGGAGCTGATAAACTGGACAATGAGCGCAGAAACAAGGAGGTGGTTTTAATGTTTGGGCTGATCGGTGTGTGTGTGTGTGTGTGTATTATATATATATATATATATGTGTTGTCAGAAGAAAACCTTGTATCTCTATTTTTGACATTTTCAGTTTTTGACAGAATTTGAAAAAACAGGTTACCCTTTACAATGTGTGTAAATTTCATGATGAATGGAATAAAAGAAACGGCCCAAAATCAATTTGAAAAATGTCTGGTTCCATTGACTTACATTAAAAGTAAACTAGGTTTTTTCCTTCTCCTGTAAAGTTGCAATTTTGTGTATTATATATAAATATATATAAATGTACACATGTACATATTACACCATAACAAAGGAGGAATGTCATCCACATCGTCATGTAATGACCACATTGGCCTCAATGCCATGCATGAACGAGGTCTAGTGAAGTGGAAACAGATTCACAAGTGCAGGTAGTGCATCACGCTTTTGTCTCTTAAATTGGACTTCTGGTGGTCTGCAGCAGCAGAAACAGGACCCCATTGAGCTTTGAACATGCCACAGCCATTGACCTGAATCACGCAGAGTCTGAGGGACTATTTTAGCTCCTTTCTGCTGTATGCCTGGCCTAGTTCTCTCCAGGGGGCAGAGACAGAGAAGACCGATACGGAGCGGTTGAAATGGAAGAACTGAGGGGTCTGAACAGCAATTTGGGGACAATATCTATTTTAAAATATATATTTTATCATTTGGTCATGTTTTTCTCATTTATTGATGTTGAAAAACACAAAGAAAAGAGAAAACATGAACAGGCTCAAACTTGTCAATATAGAATGTACATGAATGTGTAATTATGTAAGTACAAACGAATAGGACACCCAAAGCAATAACTCTGGATATCTAAGGGTTAACATTTCGTTTATCAGCATTCACTGACAGTATACATCATTGGCCAATAATTCCTCCTTCTATAGGCTTGACGTACATATTGGTCGGTCAATATTAAGATTATACAGGCTTATTGGTTAATATCGCCAATAAGACTACCATCAACCCCATTAAACATCTTAAAATGGTTAATAATAAAAGGGTCATATTAAACATTTGGACACTTCATATTCATCCTCTTCCACTGATTAGAATCTGCAGAGTCATTGCTGAGTGTACTTGTTCACACTGGTCATAGAAAATGTATCAGCATATGCAACTGGAGCTTTCCGTGTGCCACGGCATTTCCTATCACTGTATAAAAGAAGCTCCAGGTTTCCTTTATTGTTGGATGCATTGCTACTGCTTTTAATTCATATTACTATGGAAATGGCTATAAATCACTTCATTAGAGTAACAATAAAAGGTCTTTGAAGTGCATCCATAGTTCAGTTGACTTTAGTGCCTTTATTAGATTGTCTTTACAGGGACTGCAAAGTTGAGAGGCAACAATTGGAACCTTTGTCACAACAACTCAGTGATTATAGTAATATAATCTAATCTACTAGTAATATAATATAATCTACTATAATCAGTGATTATAGTAACTCAATAAACTTGAACTCTTGCCACAAAAACATAAATAAAGCATCTAAAACATTGAATACACACCAATGAAAATTAGAATGAGAATAATATGCTAAAAGTTGTCTTTTTTAAACCGGAACTTTATGAATTTTCATATCAGCTGGACCAGAGGTCAGCAACATTTGGCTGTTTTACTGCCCTGTTGCGGCTCCACAGCAGGATTAGATTTCTAGGTAAAACTAAAATAATCCTTCTTTACAGTAAAATTAAGCTCTGCTGGTTGTTCAAACATGGATTAAACTGTAAATGGTCTTAAACGCTGGAGTTAATGCTTAACTGCTGGTTCACCCTTTAACCCTGAAGACTGGCATACAGACTGCTGGTCACCATAGCAATACAGACAACAATCTCACCTAGATAACAGCTAATAAAAAAGGCAAGGAGAAAGATTTAAGATGGACATCGCTACTTTGGAGAGGAGTTGACTAATTTGCGTTTATAATCACTCCAGCTGGTTTCCTGATATGTTTGATCTACAACAAGAACCTTTCAAAACAATAAAATGTCGTAAAGCAGAAGTCAGTTTCTCATTCACCAGAAATTTCCCCATTCCACCTTAAATGGCGCCTCAGTTACATTCTGGGGCCTCCATTTCGGGTGGAATAGGAAAATTCGACCAAGAAGCTGGCTTTGTAAAAAGTTGAACATTAAGAGACATTTTACCAGAAATTATTTCCACTTTTGTGGAAAAGTTTCCTGCCAGAGATGTGAGAAAAGCAGCTTTAGCTGAGCTAAATCTTAAAGTAGAGCAAAGTGAGGTGGTTGCTTAGATGTTGCTTGACATTTGCTATGATTTTCCAGGTAATTGTTAAGATTTTGCTTTGGCAGGCCAGGTATTTGATAAGGTGGCTGCTACGGTATCTCAGAAGGTTGCTAAGATGTTGCAGTGGTACCCCAGGTGGGGTATTGATAGGTGGGTTCTATGGTATCCAAAAAGGTTGTTAAGGTGTTGCTAGGAAGTGGCTGTAGTATTCCAGATGGTTGATTAGGTGTTGCTAGGAGGTTGCTATGGGATCCCAGGTGGTTGTTAAGGTGTTAGGTTGGTGCTATAGTATTTGAGGTGGTTACTCAACAATTAATTCACATAGTCAAATTATTATATGAAAATTGATAACAGATTTGCCAAGGGGGATTCTCGCCTGAAGTAAGGTGGCATCTTACACTGATAATAGATCTTTAATTTAGTAATGCTTTACACAAACTACATATAAAGGAAGTATTGATACAATATTCATTAACAGTAACACACCATTAATTGTAACACACCATTATATTACACATTTTGCTTTTTGTGTGTGTGTGTAATATTTTTTAGCCTTTACTAGCACATCAGCACATACTGAGACATATTTACAGCTAAGATGGTGAAATGATACTTCAGTAAAATAGACATGGAATGTTGTGCCTCCCAGGCTGTTTAGATTTTTGTTGAAACTTGACAAAAATGGCTCTTCTTAACACTTGAGTTGTCGACCCCTGGGCTAGAGTGAAAGCCAAAGGAATTGTTCGGACTGAAATGTGTAACGATAAGGACTTGGCAGATCAACAAAAGCAGAACTAAGGGGAAAAAGTAGATCCCTACAGTTAATATAAACATATTCATACTCAATGATGAGATTTCACAAAGAAGAAAATGAAGCCAAGATGTATACGTGTGCAAGTTCAAGCCACAGTTGTCAAAGATTGACAATGGGTGGTGCTGGAGCTGCAAATGGAAGAGTCCACATGGAGTCAAACACACGTAACACTAATTCTGCAGCTGTGTCTGCAGGAATGTATCCATTCTGTTGACTTAAAAGGAGGAAAACCATCGAAAATGACTGGATATTTCAATGAGACAATACAAAACTCCTCAACTCATCTAGCAAGGAAGTGGTTTGAGGAGGAAGAAATTTGGGTGAATTCATAGCCCCACAAGCTCATTGAGAGGTTGTGGAACTATGTTATGAAGTGTATAGAGAAGAATCCAGCCAATACGAATGAATGGTCTGTGGAGAGCAGTGAGGAATGCGTGGGAAGCAGCTTATTTAGATCGAGGCTGCCGAAATTGTGGCCTGCAGGCCAAACTTGGCCCGTTAGGATGTGTGATTTGATCCACCAGACAATGATCCTAACCCCACCCCATCACCCACTGAGAGAACAAACATTTTTATATTATTTGACTAAAAACGTCTTTAATTCCCTTCTAAGACAGAATTTGACTGCCATGTTGCGTAAGGTTATAAAAACCATTTTTCCGAAATGTAAACACAGTTTAACTTTTAGTCATCCCTTAGATTTGCATTTAATGTTTTGTTCATCACAAAAACACTGAGTAGTTATTTTGGACTGGATTTAGTGGATTTGACTGGATTTAGTGGATTTTGTTTTTGGCAGCATTTAATAACCATATTTTTGGCCAGTCGTTCTTTGTGCTTTCAAAATTGAATGCCACCCTTTCACTGCAGATTAGGGTTTGTTTAACTTGGGGAAGGAGAAAAAGCAGGTTTTGTGTGGTAAAAAGAAAAATGTAAGACAACAAGCTTATTCAACTTCTTCAGACAAATATCCATTAAAAATAGTCACCCAAAATTCATATTTCCAGTATCTTTCTACTAGTTGCAAACTGTCACTAGAGCTAGGCCATTAATTCTGGCTATAAATATTGATGAAAAAAATTAGATAAAATACTTTCCTTTGTTGGCACCCCTATAGGATTTCTAATAGCATGTTACCAATAAGCTAATGGTTGTGAATATGGGCATTTTTAAGATTTTAAGCTTGGGCAAATCATAATTGGTTGCTTTCATTGTCACTTTCTAACTGGGTTCATATGTAAGGCTCCTGAAGTCCTGAAGAGCTCACTTGTCTGTTTAGAAACCACAGGATAAAAATCTGATTGCAATTTTTAATTTTTTTTAAAGATTTTAAGCAATTTGTTTCCAAATAGAACAGAGGTTACAAAATAGGTGGACCATAGTACACGCTGTCGTATGCGGACCTGGACCCATAACCGGTTTACTTTTTAAGAGTAAAAAGATTCTCTTGTCCAGTCTCTTCTTGCTTGGTCACTCACTCTTTTTCTCATCCTTGCTTTCTTTGATAACTTCTTCACAGTCTCTGGCATGATGTCCATGCATTACCTTTTTCTTATATCTTAGATGAGGACATAGTTGTTGATGTGTGACATTGTGCCAATCGTTAAGCACTTAACTGAGAGTCCTTGTGACGCTCCTCCAAAGTTACATAGTGGTATAGCAGGCATCCCGAGCCTGGAATGGCAATAACCAAGATGCCATTCTCCCTGGTACAAGTCAGAGTGTCATGAAAATCATTTTAAGGCTGTTATTTTTAGGTAAAAATTTAGGTTTTAGGTATAAATTGTTAAATAATTTTCCTAACAATTCTGAACAGCCTCATCTTGACAGTGGCGACAGTATTTGTCAACCGTTAGCAAAGAGTGTTTTTACTGAAATTAATATTAGCATTAGCCTTCATTTGACTGATCTGTACTGATGTTATTTGTATTAAAACTGGATGTATTCAGAAACATTTATTAAACATTTAAGCTATTAACAAAGCATTCTAGGCTGAATTTGAGGCTATTTGAGAATATCTGATTCCTACAAGATCTACCACTGGTAGTAGCCATCTTTTGATTGAAGTATTGATGATTTTTATGTTTATTTTTATTGAATGTATTCCAAAACATATTCCTTAAACTTGTACAGTTCATTTTACCGGATGGTGTAATTCTTGTGTGGCCCAACATGTAAGTGTTTTGTGTAACATTAATGCCAAAAGTCCATGGCTGGAATTTTGCCTGTTTTCCCAACAAAATGAATCATCCGCCAGACACTGTGGCACCAAACTTACCAAGCGGAAGCTTTGGATACTGACGCTATATCAAATTTCAGGGGTTTGCTCATGACTAATACTGATACTGGCACCAGTTAGCGTTGCAGTCAGTTGGGTGAGTAACGGAATAACTAGAATATAATGGTGTGTTTATTGCCAATACCTGCAGTAGTCATAGTGCTCCTTTACTTTAGTGCCCGTATGGGGGCAGATACTAAAATAGCCCCATTCCTTTAGCCTCTCTCACTCCCTATCTTTCTCTTTCTTTCTCTCTTTCCCAAATGTTATTTTTGGCCTCGTTCAGAAAATCTTGTAAACTATTTTGCAAGCGCTTTGCCTCATTGTTGGAGGTAATATACTGAAAATACATCCCAGGCTAATAATAAACACACAAGGGGGGATGTCATTCAAAAGGTTTCAGGTGTTTGGCAAATATTTTGCTTTGGATTTTGGCTGCCAAACATTGCTTTTCCACTTAATATTTCCTGGCGCCAAAACCGGAGAAGAAGCCCAAAGTTGACATCTCAGATAAATCCAGGTGAAGGAGGGGAAAAGAAAGACAGCAAATCATGTGGAGCGCACATCACATCTGGCAGCATGTGATCTTATCCGTAAAGCCACATGCTGTTTTGTTTGTGGGCAGCCTCTCCTGGCTTGCCTTAGTGCCAAGTGAGAGAAGTTAAATATAGACCATGAAGGATTTGCCATTACACAGCAGGGCAGCCAGCGCTACAGTAGATTTGAAACAGCTGACTTTCAAAAAGCCACACTAATTCTGTTCTTAAAAAACCCAATAAGTTCAGGCTAACTAGGGAAACGTCTGAGTCCAATTTGGATGGGAACATCATAAATATAGTGTAATTAGTCCAGGACTTGGCCTCATCTAACAAAACACCACTGTCTGGTCCTATTACATCTGAGTGGAAACAGCACGGAGCTGGCTGCCCTCAATCTCTGACTTTCACTCAATGTTTTTCCCATCCGTTCTTCATAGTTTATCTTCTTGTGGGGCTGTAGAGAGGGCAGGCTTAAAGATGTCTCAATCTTTGATCCTAAATATTGGTGTTGTCACAAGAAAACCTTCTATCTCCAAAATGGTAACTTTACAGGAAAAGGAAAAAAAAAATATATATATATATATATAAATCTGCAGCCACTAACAATTAGATAGATAGATAGATAGATAGATAGATAGATAGATAGATAGATAGATAGATAGATAGATAGATAGATAGATAGATAGAGTGACAGTGATAGAGTGATAGACACACTGCTATGTAAAAGTTGAGTCACTTTTCATAATGGAGTGTTTAATATTTCAAGTATGTTCTGAAGTGATTTATTTTCTCAATTTTCTCATTTAGTTAGTTAGTTAGTTAGTTAGTTAGTTAGTTAGTTAGTTAGTTAGTTAGTTAGTTATTTGCTTCCTACTACTTCTGATCAGTGGCTGTTTTATTAATTTGCAAAAAGAATGATTTTATGCATTTTTACACCACCATATGGTTTCAGATTCTCAAAAATCTTGATCCAAAACTTTTGAATACGCAGATTTGTTTTACTTTCAGTCAAAAGTGTCTTTTTTTAGAATCAAAGGAAGCAAGTGCATAGAGAAAATGACGGAGCCTCAACAACTAATATCAATACAATATGAATTTCTTCAGTGTTTACTGTGTTCACTCCTTCATTCTTTTCACAAGACTCACTTTCAGTTCTTCAAAGAATTCTGCCAGGAGATTTCAGGCTTAGATGCTGGTTATAATGTTGGTTTCTCTGCTTTTTTAACTTGC
>NC_051233.1:4997344-5179844 GCF_015220715.1 Pygocentrus nattereri | reverse complement strand
ACTGTGAGAAGACCACTCAGTGCAGTGGGTCTGAAAGGATGTGAAATTGCATTAAGCACTTTAGATCAATCAGACCAAGTTCTGCTGCACTTCCTTTACTGACATTTAAGGTAAGCTGCTGCTTAGGTGGTCAGAAGTGCAAGGGGGGTCTGATTAGAGGGTCTGATTCCATTGATTTACCTTAAATGAACAGTCGGTTTTGTTCCTTCTCCTGTAAAGTTACTATTTTAGATACATGCCAGCAGAAGAAAATGTTCTAATGTACATTTACTGCAGATTTTGATCTGGTATTCACCTTTAAAAGCCCTGCAGTCCAACCTCCTATTAGCAGCTCTGGCCTACAGACCCCTTTCTAACTTGTTGGGAAACCACCATGCTCCTGTTAATCATACCCAGTCTATGGCTATGAGCAAAAGTAGGATTAGAGACAAACTTGTATTGATGTTTTACATTTTATATGCAGAAATGATTTCAATGTATAAAAGCATGCAGCGTTCACTTAAGAAGAAGCATCTTTCTTAGCACTGGCAGTAAAATATCAGCATGCCCATTGGTAGCTTCATACTTCTTCCTCAGATTTTCCCTGGAGGATGCGAATGAGCTCTCACCTGCAGACTCAGTGCACTGATACCACACGCTGAACACGCCAAGCCTGGCCAGATTGCATTGAAAACTGTAAACACCAGGCTAATCTGAACACAACGTGAGCATGTCAGCTTTCACAGGTGGTGAGTCACATGATCACGGTCAGTATTTACAACTGGCTTTAACCCACTGAAACCCAGGAGTCTGTAGGAGGGCCTATACTGCAAACAAACGATATCTACATTCTGATGAAAGACGGTTCTCTGGAATTTCTTTAGTAAAGAAACTGGTTCTATATAGAACCATGAATGCATTGCATGATAAAGGGTTCTTTGCATCATGAAAGGGTTCTTCAGATTGATGGAGAATGCATTGGTGAACCTGTTTGAAAATGCTTATATGCAATAACCAATGAGGTTTTGCCAATGTTGCAAGCTTGATGTCACAGTGCAAGAGCCCTTTGGCATGAAGTAGTTCTTTAGATTGATCTGATTGATAAGCCTTTTGTATGTACAAGTAATGTACAAGTAACAGGGTTGAACACAGAGCTAAAATTCCCCATTTAGTGCATATTACACTGTAAAAAGTGCTCAAAGTTCAACCTAAAAAATTTCCTAAAATAATAATAAATGGTAACAAGCGAATCAATTAGTTACAGTATATTCAACTCCAAAAAGTACATTGATTGAAAGAAACCTTCAATCAAAGTGTTTATTCAGGCTGTTTATGATGAGCAATTTATTACAGTGATCAACTAAATGGGGAATTTGAGCACTGTGTTCGCCCCTGTTACTTGCACCAACCCTGTTATTCAGTCATGTTTTTGTCCAAGTACCTCATATAGTTTCTAATTTGACAGCCTGATGTGGGAAAATAACATTTTCTGAAGATTACGCATTTACTTCAATCAATTATTGGCCAAAATACACTGCAAAAAAGGGTCGTTAGCTTCACTGAGAAAAATTACATGATATAACAAGTAAAGCAGTAAAGTCATCAGAGGTGGATGTAGTACACAAATCATGTACTTGAGTTAAAGTAGGTAAAATATTCCTCCAGTAAAAGTAGAAGTTCCTCCCTTTAGACCTCAACTTGAGTAAAAGTACTAAAGTATTTACCTTCAAATGTACTTAAGTATAAAGTAAAAGTACTAAAAGAGTAATTCTGGCTCTGATCTGGTCCTGTTATCATTTTTATAACCAGACTGGCTTCATGAACTCATTTCAGGTGAAAGTCCTCCAGCGTCTCTCTTGGTAAACCAGTCTTTTAACTCATCAGATTACCTAAAAGCATCACATTTACATGCACTTACATGTAGGAACAAGCAGTTGAACTAGTTTTATCCAGCTCTGAACGATTCCTTCAATCAACGTAATTCATTCACAGTATTTATTTAGGTTGAATTAAACTAGTTATGATGAGCCTTTTTTGACACCAAGTTCAGATGCAGTGACGTGATGAGGGAAAAACACAAAGGACTCAGTAAAAGCAACTTTATGACTAAAGTGTTGAGAAGCAAAGCTGAATAAAGTTTTCTGGGAAAGGAAATCATGTGCTGGCCAGTTGCAGCACAATCTATTTCCAGTGGCCAGTCAAACAGAATTCAAAATGATGTTTTCTCTGGCTGAGCATGTTTTTTTTTGTTATTGGTAATAATGCCATTGCTCATATATGAGCACCTCCTAAGGTACAAGACTGAAAGTTTTTATCGCTTACTTTTTCCTGGCAACATCACCATTTTTTTGGGGACATCCTGTGCTCAACGTTATCTCCTCGGACATCAAATCCCAACGTCTTCATCGAGCACAACACGCCTCTTTTTTACTGATGTCTCGAGCAGCTGGAGATAGTTTATTAAATGTGTTGAACCTATTTTAAACTGAATGCACTTTCCTCTCCCACTCAAAGTGGGATGAGTTTAAGCCCACATGACAGCCACACTGTAATCAGAGCAATAGCTGGTAAATTCCCTGCTGGTTCACATCTGACGTGATCGGACCACAAACCCTCAACCTGCAGCCACGGCTCATTTCTGTCATTCACTCTGGAGGCGGTAGGAAACGTGGGCAGTTACTGTGCATATCAACACAGTAGTGTAACTGCTGACTTCACCCACCTTGTACCTACAACCCATTTCATCAGAAACACCATACAGGTGCACTTTTTAGGTCTACAATTGACTCATCCATGCCCCGCCCACAAATGTGTTCCTTCAGAGACTGACTGTTCTGAGGTTGGACAAGCTTTTCCGAACGTTGTGGAAAATCCTATTTAATAAAAAGAGTATTTTATTTGGATTATTTGGATTATTTTAGAATGGGAAAGGTTTATGTAGCATAAAAGTGTGGGGGAGGGTTTATAAAGCCTTAAAATAATGTATAAATACTATATAAATATAGTTTCCCTACTTCGCGGATTTCCGTTTATTTTTCGATAAACGAGGGAACACTGTACATATATTTTGTAAGTCCTGCACTACAGTTTCTCTAGTTTGGGTGATATTTTTCCCAGCGTTCCATAAAGCTTATCCAACTTTATATGACTAACTATGAAAAGGGCATATTTGGGGGTGGAGCATTCACTTGCCATAGCCAATCAGTTGCTGTGCAATTTATCAGCGCCATCTACCACATCCATCCATCCATAAAAGAGACCACCATTGAGTCTCCACTGACCATATTATTATGGTCACCATGGGAACCTCTCTCAACACAGCAGTGACAAAGGTAGTATATCACTGGGATTTGCATCGCTGGGGTTGCAGTAGGCTGTTGTCCATCAACCAACATTGGTACTCTAAGCAGATGTATTCCAAACTGGTCCATGTGCAGCGAGTTTGGTTAGTGTGCCTGCCCAAAATAACACAGGATAAAGAAGCAGAGGGGTGAGGGGTGCTTTGTATATTTTACATTTCATGCAACACCTCCAACAGCCTAGCAACCCAGAGGCCCCTCGGAGAGAAACAAGAAACAGAAGCACAGATACCGATGAGGAACAACTCTACAGCTTCATCCACACAAGTTAGTAGCAGCCAGTGTCAAGTTGGCTAGTAAAACATAGACTTTACATGCGTGTAACTGTCCAGACTTGCACACCTTTCCAGTCCCAGCATCTTGTCGATCTCAAGATACAGAAATCTTTACCTTGTAAGCCTCCATAAAGCACAAGAGTAGCACTGCTGCTGTCTTTTGCTCAGGCAAGTCATGTTTGGTGTCTGAGACGTCTTAGTGCTGTAGTGGAGCTGGGAAGCTAAGATAGATAACAAGTAATACAAGCTTATTGTGCACTGATTAGATTTGGGTTAACTGTATGTCTAAATCATCACACTTGCCAAAAGCCATGTTGACTTGTTAATTCATCTCGAATAGACTTGCTTATGCAACGCCTGCCAGGATGATATACTGCTATTGACAGACATGAGCAAAAGTACAAGCCAAACTCAGGCAGTCACACTTTATATTGGGTTTCCAATAAACATGTAATTACATGCAAACGGCATATGCAACAACAATGTAACTACTAATGCTTTAGTCACTTAGAGATGGATTATAGTTCACCTTATGTACTTACACAAGTGTATCTTAACAGGTGTCACAGCCTATTCTCTCTTATGTATTTACATAAGGCTAATCACAAATGTAAGTACATTGGTAGTCAGACTGGATTTTTTTCCAGACATTATTACAATGTACCTGCCAGCTTTCCTCACATTCAGCCAGCATTTATGTTGCCAGTGCCGTGATACTGTAACCAGTTTCAGCTTTAAGCCAGTCTGTAATGTGACAGAACAGCAGACGGCGCCTTATATTAACATATAACTGTTATTATATTAATTAAATATGTTGCATTTAAACCCAAAGCAACGTCTATATAAACCACTGCATTATTACACAGTAACTACATAGTAACTACATAGTAACTACACTGGAACTGTCCACTATTTTAAAGTGTAACTAACACTGCACTACCGGAAACATCCTGTGTGGAAGAGACACTTGTGTAATTATATAGGCTGTACTTCTGAAATCCATCTGTGACATTTACTAAATCATCAGTAGTTACATTGTTGTTGCACATGTTATTCATGTATAACTACATAGTTATTAGACACTTAATATAAAGTGGGTCCATTCAGGTTTACAGATGGCTGCTAGTGCTTTTTTTAGCCAAACAGCTGCCAAAAGTTATACCTTGGGAAATAAAGTAATACTAAACAGTCAGTATATCAATATTTCACTTGTTCACTTGTACATCTCAGTACCTTTAGGCAGGGACCATAATTGCACCATAGAGTGCAAGAGACAGATTAGTGCCTTTTTTCTGAGGGTGTAGGCCATCAGATGCTTGTGGAAATAGAATAGAAATAGACATGCAGCTTGCAATGCACTGAACAACTTCCCTTACTTGTTAGCTACATTAGCTTCAGTCCAAAAAGGTAAATTCAAGAAAAAATACTTTATACACTGCGAAAAAAAAGGCAAGTGAAATATTGATATACTGACTGTTTAGTATTACTTTATTTGCCAAGGTATAACTTTTGGCAGCTGTTTGGCTAAAAAAAAAAGCACTAGCAGCCATCTGTAAACCTGAATGGACCCACTTCTCAGTACCTTTGGACCCACATGGACCCACATCTCAGTACCTTTAGGCAGGGACCATAATTGCACCATAAACCATAGAAATGATGTATTTGAAGTTCCATGAACACCCTTTGCATGATTAAAGAGCTCTTTCCATCGCGAAATGGTTCTTCAGATTGATGGAGAATGTGCTGTAAATGGTTCTATACTGAACCTTTTTGAAATGAGTTATAGCACCAAAGCAGGTTCTTCTAGTGTTACAAGCTTAATACTGTAATAATAGTATAGCACTTTTTGGTGCTTTATAGAACGCTTTGCTACAACCATATGCAACACATCCTCCATCCATCTGAAGAACACTTTCACAATGCAAGGAACAGTAATAGTGCAAATGGTTCTATATAGAATGATGTTCTTTACTGAAGAACCCTTGAAGAACTATAGCTAAAACAGTCAAACAGAAGCTGCTACTGTTTTTAGCTGTGCACGTTTGTCCATGCGTATAGATAACAGTATCACACAATGTCAAACCACATAACTAAGACTGCATGAGACTACATAACAACCCGATACTGTGTTAAGACATGCCCAGTGCTAACCTTCCTAGTATAAGCTTCCACTGTTTGTGAGCTACATTCGCCTTGTAGCTCCAGAACAAAATCAATGAGGCAAACTTTGGACACCAAAGACGTCTTGACTGATCAACTGCGTTTACAGAAAAGGGGGGAAAAAGAACTGTAAGATTTGTGTCACACTATTTCTAAAAGCATTCCAGAGATATAAAACGAGTTCCTCACTGTGGAGCAAAAAAACGAGTGAGATGAAAGTCTGTCACACAGTCCATCCAGTGAGGGATGCAATATCCTGAACTGAGCAAACCAAACAGCCCGTGCAAGAGTGAGGAACACACAGTATGTACGAGATAAAACCACGCAGATTGTATCACTGCTCAAAGTGTCAAACTTGCAAACTGCTGCAAAACTTGTTCGCTGGCAAGTTTAAAATTAACTCCAAAGGCTGGAAACAAATACTGATAGCTGCTTGACCAAACCCCCCCCCCCCCCCCCAACTTTTTCAAAAACCCACTCCAGTTTTGTGCAGGCTTTTCCAGGCTGCTTTTTAACCCTGATGATATATGGTAGAAAGTGGGGGGGGGGTGAAGCAAGATTTCCAATCTCTGGTCTAATTTAGAGCTGGACAGGAGAAAGAAAAAAAAAAAGAAAAGGAAAAAGCGTTTCTGGCTGGACTGGTGGAGATAAACTAAATTGGTTGCTAAGAGACAGATAAATGTGAACATCATGTGAAATGAAGAGGAAGAACGGTGGGTGACTCAGTGACCAACGAGAGCCATCTGGAAGTCCACATTCATTAAGCACCAGAAGAAGTGAATGGTGCCGAATGGACTCGGCCCAAGTTCTCCAGAGGCCCATTTAGGCCATTAGTTGGCAAGCAAAAACGGTGGACATGGACTTTTTCACAGTGACGCCCAAAAGAAAAACATGGTCTTTAGGTCAATGTGTAAATCTTGCAAAAAAAATGGGGGCAAGCTAGTGAATGTGTCTTGAATGAAGATATAAATCTACTCTCTTATTATAGGATTATAATAACGTTCAACTTATTTCTAGGCACACTGTAATCGGTTTATATCCTACAATTTAGGTCTTTTGCATTTATGTGCCAAAAACGGTGGTTATTAATTTTTATATGACCATTTTCCAACCTTGCTTTATCCTTTAGGATTAGACAGACTGTTTTTATTACTGTGCCTTTAAGAATGCTAAACATAATGAGCATCCTGATTGGCTGTCCTGTATTGTACCTCATTCAAAGAAGTAATCCAGGAAGAACAACACTCCTTATAACTTTATCATAAGTGGGTGGGGGGTGGGGGGGTGGGGCTAAACTGCTGCAGGCTGAATAGGCCTATTATGATTTGTATCAGGCTACCTACATAAGGACTTTATTACACATGAATTATCATTGAATAACATTCATAAAGCAATAATTGAGCATTTATGAACAGCTTATGTTATTAATCGCAAGATGACAATGTTTTATGAAGTAAATAACATTATACTGACACAAGGGACCTTAAAGTAAAGTGAGGGACAGTTAGTTTCATTTATAACACTGTTGTAACTGTTCTCAAGTGATGGCACTTATACAAGGCTATGCAGAGGATTAAATAAAAGCACTACATGAATTGTATACATTATATTATAAGTATGAACGTTCGGTTTTTAAGCTGTTGCTAGAAGAAAAAATGTCTATATCCTTTAAAATGCCAGGCTTAATACATACTTTAAACATCCTGTGTCATCTTCTGCTTAGTGGCATAAAAATGGCTCATAAGTGCTCAACTACTAACTTCATAAGAGCATAATTCAATGCTTATTCATCTGTTATGAAGTCCGTATTCAGGTAGCTTTCAGAAAGTGTGATCATGATATTTATGTTTGGGTTTTCATGAAGTCAAGTGGTTTTTTTGCAGCATGTTTATATATGGCACGAATGTGGTACGTAAATATTGACCAACAATGTAACAATGTTTACATGCAACGTCAACCTCGTGTGGCTTTCCATGCTATAGTTCTTTTGTAGTTATGAATTAAAGTCTGGGTGGAGGCCCACGCCTTAAGTTCCTCCTTCCAATCAAGCATCCAATAAATTTCCTTCTGTTTCCTGTGACAAAGTTTTCACACCCCGTCTCTTTACTGATCTTCAGCACTATCTCTTCTAGGTCTGTTCACCAAAAGTGGGGCCCAGCCTTCTAGATCAAAGCCAAAGCTGCCCAGATTTTCAGCCCACGTTCTCAAAGCTCTTCCCCCTCCAGTGGTCATACAATCTCCACTCATACTACAACCATACGTTGAAATCATGGTCCAACCAGCAAAGCCATTTTATTGACCATTTCATGAAATATTGCTTGAAGTAAGTAAAATCACCAGCCGGTCCAGTGAGGTAATTTGGTTGGATAAGATCACCTTGTGAAGGCCAAAATATCTAGAAAACAGCTATTTTAGTCTTACAACAACCTCATCTTGAGAAATAGAAAGGCTGCTTACATTTTCAGATGCTTTCACTCATAGTAGTGAAGGCCTTTAGCGCAGTGTGTAAACAGTCTGTCTGGTGAACTGAAAAATCTCAAAAGTGGAACTACAAAGCAAACTAAACAAGACCCGCCAAGCTGGGGAAAAAAAAATAAAAATAAGTAAAAAAAAACATGGACGTGGCTCTTCAAATGGCCCTATTGTTAGCTGCCCTTAATAGCGGTGGGAGAATAAAGTGGGCTGCAGAAAGAAGTTCAGCCTGGGTATCAAGAGAGTCCTAAAGGCAGAGTAATGAGCTTTCCGTCATTCCAGCCACGACACACACACCGAGAGGCCAGAAATAGTGGGAGCAGAGCTGGTTGCTCAGGCTGGGCTGCGTCACGCACTGCACACAGCTGGATCTCTGAAAGCCCCAGATAGAGCTCCATTCTCATTAACTCTCCAGTGACGCAATGCATGGGGCTGATTTATAACGCGGCGCCCAAAAATAACAAAGCTGCCTGCTTCAGGTGTTCCTGCACGGTACATTTCAGAGGGTCTCAGAGGTTATGGTGCTGCAGTTCGGTATGAGGCAATACGTTCTGAATAATTACGGAGTTCCACACCAGTGGAGTACACACTGTAGTGTTGTCATTGCCCTAATGGCCACTGTGTCTCAGATCATGTGCTATCCTAGTGTACTAGCCCACATAGTGCAAGTGATGTGTTCACTTGGGAAATGCAACAGAGCATACCATGTTAAGACCTGGATGAAATCAATAGTGTAGATATGCATTTGGTATAATGGTATCATGAGGCATGCAAATGTAACATTAGGAGTCTCTTATTAGTATGGAATGGTGTACATGCCTGGGCGGGGCATCAAACCCCACATTGTGTGGGGTTTGAACCCCCACAAAACCCATAACCTGACAAAGGAAATCTCTATTTTCCCCAGTTCTTCTTTGTCAGTTCCCACCCACTAGTTATGGTTTCCTAGATCTCACAACTGGACCAACACATGCTCTGTTAGTGTAGTGGCCAAGGTTGGCATGGCTAGGATTCAACTAACAACTTCCCGATGGAAGAACTCTTAGACAGTCATATATTGTACACCTTTCGTTTTAATTTTGATGACTAATTATTGTATAATTACATCCACGTTGTCCAATCATCATTTAATCCTTTACATGGTACTTTGCTATAGGTAGGTCTAAAGTTTTATTACATACTTCTATAATCTAAGAACAGCTCAGCTGGTTTGCATTGATGTACCTGTAGTTACTGAATAACAACCCTTTATACATAATAGGCCTGGGTTTTTAAGGGGTAAACAGTTATCCAATAAAAGGCTCATTTTTTATATTAAAATGTTGTTTTAAATTATGGGCAAGAACTTCAATAATTGTCATGAACTGTAAATTTACAGCAACTACACTAATTCTTAAGAAATGAAATTGATGTAAATGCATTTGATACAGTATGTATGAATTCACATTCATCCAGTACTGACTGCTATAACCAGTGAGCACTTTCATGCACTCAAAAACTTTGCAGCAGGCTCTTATTTGCATTATGAAAATATCAAGTTGATATTAACTGAATTAACCTACTTTTAAGATGAACTTCGCGTTAGTACTGAAAGACATCAATTATCCCAAGTCGTAAATCAAATAAAAAATGAACAGAGAAAATTGGGATCATTGGGAAAATACAAAGAAATTATGCAAAGAGTGTGAAATTCCTTTTTTCACAATATGTAGATTGAAATGGTATAAGCTAAACACCAAACCATCGAGTATTTTCAATACCATAAGTCATAAAATGCATTTAAATTCTAAACTACATTTCATGCCGTTTATATTTTTCCCCTTAAAGCTAAAACAAGCAAAATTGTCTTTACTTTCTATCAGCTTTCTTGTAAAAGTTGAAAATCGGAAGTTGAAAAGGACTAGCATGAGAATCATTTCGTACATTTGTTTTACATTACTGAATACTTTGAGCGCAGACTTTTAAATGATCGTGCTTTGTGTGGTAAAAGAACCCATTGTCATGATACTTAGACATTCTTGGTACACCTTTCCTTTCCCTCAGCAGAGCTGCTGTTCCACTGTGACGTCAGAGCTGGTGGATGGTGTGCGTATAGCTAAATCTCTGAGGTTTTGGCCTATAGCAGCTGAAAGGTCACACACACACACACACACACACTCACCCACAACAAGAGCAGGGATCTTTCTGCTCCTCATTGGCCCCTCCACACCCACCTACACTCTATCACTCTCGCTCTGACCTCCGATCTCACGCGAACACTTCATTCACTAAGCATGAGGCCACTCTGCTCTGTGGCTGGTGTACTCAAGTGTACACTGCACTGCATAAATCATATCACTCATATCGCGTCTGCCTGGAAATGTCATGAAAAATGTGTCACAGAACCAACACACTTAAATTCAACACTTCTAGCAGCTCCATCCTTCTCAGAAGACTCACTTTCACGTTTTCAGGGATATTTTCCCATACCTGCAAAGCTCAGTCTAAGCTGGTTGCATTTATTTTGGATCCCACGATATACATTCAGTGATGTTGAGGTTTGGTGGTTTGTTAACACAAATAGCTAATCAGCCAATCACATGACCGCAACTCAATGCATTTAGGCATGTAGAGGTGGTCAAGACAACTTCCTGAAGTGCAGACCGAGCATCAGAACGGGGAAGAAAGGGGATTTAAGGGACTTTGAACGTGGCGTGGTTGTTGGTGCCAGACGGGCTGGTCTGAGTATTTCAGAAACTGCTGATCTGGGATTTTCACACACAACCATCTCTAGGGTTTACAGAGAACGGTCCGAGAAAGAGGAAATATCCAGTGAGTGGTCAGTTGTGTGGACGAAGATGCCTTGTTGATGTGAGAGGTCAGAGGAGAATGGGCAGACTGGTTCCAGATGATAGAAAGGCAGCAGGAACTCAAATAACCAACCAGAATCTCTGAGGAACGTTTCCAACACCTTGTTGAAAGTGTGCCATGAAGAATTAAAGCAGTTCTGAAGGCAAAAGGGGGTCCAACCTTTTACTAGCAATTACTATTAAATTTGAGGAGTGTTTCAGTCCAGACTGCTTTTTCACTGGGGTGCAATAGCCTTTCAGAACAGAGCTTATTTACATATTTCATTATTATTAGTTTTTTTTTGTGAGTTTGTGAGTTTGCACACTGTGAAATTAGACCTCTGCATTTAACCCAGCCGTGCAGTTCAACACCCACATACATGTATGCTAGTGAACACACACACTAGGGGGCAGTGAGCACACTTGCCCGGAGTAGTGGGCAGCCCTATCCACGGCGCCCAGGGAGCATTTGGGGGTTAGGTGCCTTGCTCAAGGGTACTTCAGTCATGGACTGTCAGCCAAGGGGATCGAACCTGCAACCTTCCGGTCACGGGGCTGGCTCCCTGCCCTGCAGCCCATATTGTTCTTTAAGGGCATAGTGACAAAAATCAGCCTATTTACATAAAACTATATATTAAAAAAAAGACAAAACATTAAAACAGACTACATGGAAAAGAAATAAAAGCTTCTGGTGCTACTATGCATAATATCCTGAGTAAATACACTACAAAACATCAACAATTCCAACATATATAAGTAAACTGTGGTTATCTTAGGCATTCCAGCTATGTTTTGTAGATGTTTATGGTGAGAAACTGGTAATTAAATTTGAACCATAAATGCATTAAACTCACATGGAATCACCTTGGCAAATAGAATCGTCTTAAATCTAATCAATATATCTAATTATTCTCACTTGAGACTGTGGTACGAATGATAAAAGCCAGTGATATATTCCCAAAAATGTCAGCCAGAATTTTAGGTCCCACTCTAAATTAAGTGTCCCTAATAACTGTGTAGCTATGTGAACAACTTATGCAACAACAGTGGAACTACTAATGTTTTAGACACTGTTACAGGAGCATCACAGCAGCATGCCTTATGTATTTACACATGTGTAGCAACTTCAGTTGTTATATAGGTATAGAGCAGTTACAGAGTGGCAATTATAGAATGGCAATTAATGTGATGTGATTAGTTACCTTGTTATAACACAGTTATTCTACAGTAATTATGTAAACCAAATGTAATATGTAACTTGATCTCTAGTGTATCAAAAAGATGTACTTGTGTAATTACAAAAGGCAAATATACATGTGTAATTACACAGGCTGTACTGCTGTAATCCATCTGTAACACTGATTAAATCAGCAGTAGTTACAGTGTTAAAGATGCTATTAATGTGTCACTACACACTTATTAGAGACACTTAATATAAAGGGGGACCAAATTTTACTAGATGCAGGTATGTAAAACAAGTTCATAAACCTACTAAATAATCTTATAGTATTCATACACTAACCTCAAAATGAGAAGCTTTAAATGGTCATATGCACAAGTTTGGGCCCTCCAGTTAAATTGTGTTTTGTTCATTTTCTAAATGATAAGTTGTTAAATCCTCTACAGAGAACTCATTTAAATATGCCTTATAAAATGTGGCCTGTGTAAAAGTTACATTATATTTTCTTTTTCCCCCCATTATGTTATATTAAGAAAATAAATAGGGATTGTCTTAAAATGTGCCGAAATGTGTTCTCTGTTGAGGAAAAAATTGACAGTCATTTTACTGGAGTGCCCAAACATGTGCACATTACTGCACACAGAATACATTTAAGATTTCAGCTGCAAAAATAAAGTAAAAAAAAAAAAAAAGGTTAGGCAAAACAGCCGTTTTGTTGACTGTTGAAAGGAAGCCTTTGACTTTGACTCTCTGTCTAGCAAGTGCTACCAAATTCCATTCAGAATCCAAAATTCGAACAGGTTTAATATAGACCTACCCCAGCTGGCCTGAAACTGGACCAGGAGCCGAGTGTATACTTTATTTTCTATGCCAACCGTCCACTCCGACTGCCCCAAAATCTGCAGACCAGAGCCAGCACAAACTGGCCAGTCTCAAAAAGAACCTGTTAAGGGACTGGAACTAGAACTGGGTGTGATATAACCCAAGGCTGCATTAGTCGTCATTCTTTGTTGACAATATTCGCATTAAACTGCTACAAACACAGTTGCAAAAAAGTTGGGACAGTTTGTGAAATACTCATAAAAACAAAGTAATGGTTATTAAATTCAGTCTGACCAGTATTAAATTGAAAAATGGTACAAAAGTATATTTAATGTTTTAGCTCATAAACTTGGAACTTATTCCAAACCCAAGTCTACAAAAGTTGGAGAATGTTTAACACGGTCATATTTTTACTTTTATAAAGCTAAATTTATCCCTTGGTGAAGACACCAACTGATCCTGTTTCTAAAGCAATTTTTTTTTTGTTGCATGTTTTCAGTAGGAAGGAGGTCTGGACTGCACACAAGCCAGTATAACACCTGCATTAATTATACAGCCATGCTGTTGCCACACTTGCAGAATGTGGCTTGGCATTGTCTTGCTGGAGCAAGCTGGGATGTTCCTGAAAAAGACGTCATCTAGAAGGCAAAAATGTATGTTTCAGCTTTAATAGTGGCTTCACAGTTGTGCAGTGCCATGGGTGCCGACACCTCCATACCATAACAGACTCTGGCTCTTGAAATTCATGCTGGTAAAAGATTTAGATCAGGGGTGCCCATGCTTCTGTGGCTTGAGATCTACTTTTCCCAGTGGACAGGTCAATATAATCTACTTAAAAATTCTTTTTTAAAGCTTTGAAACTTTTCAATGCACTTTAGTGGATTGATAGTCAGCATTACAGGGCAAATGGCTGAAAAATCACACTACCTTTATTTTATCATCATCGAAGTTTGGCTATAGTTGAAAATTAAAGAGACATTTCATGACAGTCAATCACCTTGACTTGTCCACCATCAGAAGCAGTAAGAAAGTTTAAATTAATTAATTGACCCTTATTAGTCCCACAATGGGGAAATTTCACCTCCGCATTTAACCCATCCGTGAAGTGAAACACCACATACACACTAGTGAGCACACACACACTAGGGAGCAGTGAGCACACTTGCCCGGAGCGGTGGGCAGCCCAATCCGCAGCGCCCGGGGAGCCGTTGGGGGTTAGGTGTCTTGCTCAAGGACACCTCAGACATGTGCTGTCGGCTCTGGGGATCGAACCGGCAACCTCCCGGTCATGAGGCTGGTTCCCTAACCTCCAGCCCACGACTGCCCAAATGTAATAGCTTGTTTAAATCAGGCGTGATCTACCAACATGCTCTGTGCAATCGACTGGTTGATCACAGTTGATGTATTGGGCACCCCTGAGCTAGATCATCCTTTACATCTACGGCCTGGAGAACACAACGTCTATTATTAACCTAAACAATCTGAATTGTTGGCTCGTCAGACTCCCTCTGTGCATGAGTCCGTTTCAGCCCAAACCTCGAGAAGTTGGCGGTGTTTCTGAATGCTGTTGATATATGGCTTCCACTGTGTGTAGGACAATATTAGCTCTAATGTTTGGGTGTAGCTGTTAATAGCATCTATTGTCAAAGTTTTCCCCGGGACATGCAGTGATATCCACCACAGAAGCAAGCTGCATGTTAATGCAGTGCCATGTAAGGGATTAAAGGCCACAGGCAGCAATTTCAGCATTAATGACCTTGTCTTTTTATTAAAATACAGGTCAATGCGGTTTGACAATTCCCTGCATTCGGCTTTTATTTACGTTTTACCCACTGTCCCAACTTTTTTGCAGTTGGGTTTGTGCAATAGCTACTAGATCACTTTGTCTGTAGCTTATTTACTTCTCTTAATATGTGATGGGGACTTTCAGTATGAACTGAGTGTTCATTATCAGCCTTCCATAGCGTGCCCTCCCTAAATATCTCTCTCACTACAGACTGTCCGTGTGTGTTTGAGCGTGTTTGTTCTGTCTGCTTCATTCATCCCGGCTCTCCACTCCCTGCTCCATCTCCTCCTTTCATCCGCTGCTTGTTTGCCTTTAATAGCCGTGCTATGTTCACAAGCCGGACCCGCTGTGTCACAACAGAGCCTATCATCCACAGTGGCTTTGAACTGCCGGGATCAAAACGTCCCTTGGCAGAGCTCAGCAAAGCCCGGATGACGGCAGGCCCAAGACCGCCACTGTCTACAAAAAGAGCCTCACTCATCCTCGCTCCGTACGCCCCATACTCCACATGAGTACACCATTCAGCACAACTGGAGCAGGGTAATCCTTTCAGTCTCTGCTCTGAGTCATGGCTTGGGAATTTTCAGCAGATTTAGGGTTGCAACTACAATTATCGTTTTAATCTGGAATCTATTTCTTTTGAGTAATCAATTAAACAAACTAGCAAAAGTGTTGTAACATACCCAAGCTCACTTATTCTAACCCATTTGGAAGAAAAATGTATGTGTATATATTTGCATATGTCCGAAATATACGTAATATAAAAACGTGTCACTTTGTGATGACTTGGAATTCAAATTTCAAATATATTTTCATATATTGCTGCTGTCAGAGCTATATCTCCATATGTCAGATATGTCATATCTCTATATCTCTATATGTCAGAGCATTATATCTCCAAAACAGTAAATTTACAGGAGAGGGGAAAACCGACTTTACTTTTAATGTAAGTCAGTGGAACCAGAGTTTTATCTGAATCATTTTGGGTCATTTTCTTTGGTCCATTCATCATGAAATTTGCAAACAAACAATGTAAAGAGCAACAGGGACTTTCACACTATGTCAAAAACTGAAAAATGGCATTTTGGAGATACAAGGTTTTCTTCCAACATCAGCAATGTGTCTTACCAAATGTCCAAAAAATTATATCCAAAACATATATGCCCAAGATATGTTGATATATGTAGTTATACAACACTAAAATTCCAAATATATGTTGATGGTAAGTAAATATATTATATTACATTACATTATGTTATGATTATACATATATACATAAAATTATACATATATGAATTTTAACATTTACGATATGCGTTTCATATTAAATGCACTGCGTGTACATTTGTGTTTTAAAAATATGTGCAGTTTTAAATATTCAAAATATCCATATATGTACATACATTTCTAAATTACATGGAACAATAGAACACCACATTAGCACAGATTGACATATTTCCTTACAAATAAATATTTCTATTTATTTTCAATATTTATACAAAGTACTCATTTTAAAATTTAATGAACAGTTTTTTTTTTTCTGTCACTGGGGCAGTACCCTTTTTGTCACAGGGGTGGGACCCTCAGGGGTCCATCTCAGTACCTTCAGTCAAGGAACATAACTGGACCATCATCCACTGAAATGATCTGTTCTAAACTGTACTGACTCCACATGCCCCGCCTCGCCTCCAGGCTTTTTATGAATGGTTCCGTTTTGAAACATTAGTTTATAAAAAGTTTACATTTAAGGTAGATAATTTATAAAAACATTTAAGGTAGATAATTTGACCTTTAAACCACTGTTGCACCATTGAGGGTACACTTACACTGTTTGTACCTTGATGAATGAATCATGTACCTGCATGGTACCTTTATTTCTAACGGTGCAGATTGTAAATACAAATATAAGAAATTATTCATTATAATTTTTATAATTATAAATATATATTTATAATTATTAATTATAAGCAATTTTTACACATTTTTCACATGTATGTCAGGAATACATGTGAATATATTTCTCATTATCATCTACATTTACACAAAAATATATGTGCATCTCTCAATTGGCTTTTCATCTTCATAGACAAGCAAGCAAATCAACACTTCTGTCACTTAAATGATATTTGTACATGATTGCTTAGTATCCAAAAAGCCTAGATTGTGCCGTTATATTAAGATATTTCCTTCCCTTTTGAGGGGGCATGCAGAAAGAGGGTACTTTCTTTCTGGGGCACGGCCTTTGTGTAAGTCAGGGAGCCCTGATTTGATAGGTAGCTGGTTGTGGTCTCTCTATAGTGTTTAAAAAGGATACTTTTACTCAGGAAATTGTTTGTGGCTGAGAGGGCGAGACATTTTTTTTGGTAAACACCAGCACTGATCATCTCTTTCCTGTCACATCGTATCCATTTTAGCATCTGAGCACAATGAAAGCAGCAATGTGGTCATCCACACAGGCAGACTGTGACCACAGGGAGGACGTGCTGCACGAGGGTGTGGATGTAGGACACTATGTAGTCTATATATGTTTTTAAATATCCCTCATACAATGCAGCATCTCAGCTTAAGAATGTACCCAGGCCAAAATAGGAGATTTGCTGGTATTCTTAGAAATACAGCCAAAGACCTTTCTGTTCGGCTAAAAACAGCAGTAGCCAGACCATGTGAGCATCACAGCTGCATTAAGCTTTGTTCTGTGATTTCGTTTCCCGTCATGCCATTACATGGTGATATTAGCCTCCAATGCACATTTATATATACAGTATGGAATTCCAGACTGGCTGTCATGACCTCATGCCATGACACGTGTAGTCTAGGATTTGTGTTGCATTTATTTTCTTAACTAACTTACTCACTCATAGTTTTTCCTCCACTGGCTAGATTTCCCCTTGTACATGGTGCTAGGATAAAAGCTAACACTTGCCTCCTCCAGGCCACCCCACCTTTCCAAGCTGCCACTAACATAACATCATTGGATGGCTCAATTAAAAGAACACCAACTGCTTATTTTCTTACAACCATTGATGACCAATTATGCCCTCTTGGACTCCTGACTACAGATGACTGTGGCATCCCCAGGGATCAAATTCAAATTCCCCTAATAAAAGGACCAATGGTGAGCCTTCATACAAGTGTAATTTCTCAACCTATTACACATGTGGGTCCCTTTTTGGTGTAAAATGTATGTAATAACTGTGTAATTACACATTAACAATGCATGTAGAAACAAAGCTACTGACATTCACTGTTGCAGATGAATTACAGTAGTACAGCAATTACTTTTTTGTATCACGAAGTCTGAAAAATGTGAGTAATCACACATCTATTATAATTAATTTTACTCAGGTGTAATTACAGATTATAGAAGATAATACATGCTGTCAATCATGCCGTTTCAAAATACACTTGTGGAAAAACTGAAATTGACACATGTACTAACATAAGCTGTACCATGAAATACTACCATAGTTACATTGTTATAACTTAGTAGTTACATGCATTGTTAGTGTAACTATGCAGTTAGAGACATGTAATAGAAAGTGGGAGCCACATATGTCGTTACAACCATCAAGAAGCACGGAACTGAAGCTGATACACGTGTCCGTACATAAGCAATACTTCTGTAATCCATCTGTAACAGTGAATGCATAACCAGAAGTTACATAATCAGAAGTTACATGTGTTACTACACTGTTATTAGCGATATTAAACAAATTGGGACCAAAACTTGCACGACAATCGAAGAACCAGGCTGGGACATCTGCAACAGCCCACAGGAAAATGGAACAGATTTACATCTTTCCAAAGCGAAACTTTCCTGCCCTGTGCTACCAGCTCAGTCTGGTGACCCTGAAGTGAGTCAGGCCTAGTTCTCATCCCCAGCCACATTCCACAGCCTGGGAAGGTGTGTAAAGTGGGGCAGGTATTTCTGGGTGAGCCAGAAACGAGTCCCACATGCTGCCTCTCCTCCCCACCAAACCCAAGGACACCAAACCCTGCGCTGGTGTCTGTCAGCGCCCTGGCCTCCGGTGGTTGCCATGCAATGCTGGCTGTGTGTTTGTATACACTCAGAGAGAGTACAGCGCATCACTCGTTCCATAATGGGGCAGCAGCAGTGCGTGTGAGCCACTGTTGTGCAAGGTACCCTTGGAGACCCTCGGTTTATTACCGTAAAATAAGTTGCTGCTGTCACGGTCAGAACGCCATTGACATCATTGACTGGCTAATGGAAGATGCAGCTGATTGGCAGGAAGTCCAGTGACGATGATCGCGGACAGTGTTTATCGTTATGGTGTTGGAGTGTTACGGTTAATGATGGCGCTAAGGGAAGATCTGATGATGCGGCAAATGATATCTGACCGTGCATCAGCTGATGGGTTGATGCGCCTGCCTATATCAGTCATAATGGCTCTGTTGCTGCTGTAACTTTGGCGTGGAAGCGCATTTGTTAGCATATAAAGAGTGCATTAGGGGTTTACAGGCAGAGCTGAGTCAAACGCACAGTTATGACGACTGCATGGGCATCAGAGTGGGACCATATGACCTGTAGCTTTTGTATCCAGTAGAGATGGAAGGCATGAGGGGTGAGTCGGAGAAGAAACCCAACTTGCGTCAGCTAAACCTGCCCACTCACATCTCTCATTTACTTCTGCCCTTAGAAAGACACCCTGGTGAATAATAGCCTAAAGTAAACAATAAAGTTACAGCATATGCGTACACACACACAGGTTTTACTATCTTTAGCACTTTGTTGAGCAGAGTTAGTTTTACATGTGGAGGTGTGGTGGTGTAATTCTTTCCAGAGTGTCTCTGGGAATTTGGTCCCATCTGTTTCTGTCAGTATTACATCATTACCTTTTCACAGGCTGTGTGTTCCCACGATCCCTCATTCCCATGAAAGATTAGACCTACTGTACTGTGAAGTTTGGAAATAATTCCAGGTTATATCAACCCCAATCAATGTTAGTAAAGGCTGTGTCATTTCCTGTGCAGAGGCACTTACTTATGTTCTCTTTGGCCCAATCAAGTGAATAAGTATAGGCCTAAAGCACGTATGAGCAGAGATGGATCCCAGGGCAGCTTGAGCCTTTGCCCCATTGCTGTCAGCCTGTATAAGTTCCTGCAAAGTGATGTGTAAAAGACAGTCACTGTACATGCTGACCAAAGAGGACACTGGTATGGTTTGACAGGTTAAGCCCCCCTAAGGTCTATCTTTCCACTTAGGGACACCATATTCAGTTTCAGCTCTATAAAATATACCCTTCAATATGCACTGCCTGGCCCAAAAAAAAAAGGGCACGCTAATATTTCAGTGGCCTTTACTTTTGATTATGGCACAAATTTGCTGTGGCATCGTTTCCACATGTTTCTGCAATGTCTTAACATTTTTGTCCAGCGTTGCATTAATTTTTCCCCAAGATCTTCTCCAGCACATCCCAAATATTCTCAATGAGGTTCAGGTCTGGACTCTGTGGTGGCCAAACCATGTGTGAAGATGATCTCATGCTCCCTGAAGCACTCTTTCACAATTCGAGCCCAATGAATCCTGGCATTGTCATCTTGGAATATACCCATACCATCAGGGAAGAAAACATCTATTGATGGAATAACCTGGTCGTTCAGGATATTCAGGTAGTCAGCTGACCTCTTTCTTTAGACATATAACGTTGCTGAACCTGACCAACTGCAGCAACCCCAGATCACAGCACTGCCCCCACAGGCTTGTACGGTAGGCACTAGGCATGATGGATGCATCACTTCAGCCGGCTCTCTTCTTACGCTGATGCGCCCATCACTCTGGAACAGGGTAAATCTGGACTCATCAGACCACATGACCTTCTTCCATCGCTCCAGAGTCCAATCTTTATGCTGCCTGGCAAATTGAAGCCGTTTTTGCCAGTTAGCCTCACTGATAAGTGGTTTTCTTAAGGCTACACAGCTGTTTAGTCCCAATCCCTTGAGTTTCCTTCATATTGTGCTCTACCTTTCACTATTAAACACGTCTCTGAGTTCTACTGTTTTTACGATTTGATTTCACCAAACAAGTGATCGCCGATCCCAAAGATTTTTTTTTTCCCGACCACATTCCTTCCTCAAAGACGATGTTTCCCCACCATCCTTCATTACTAATAATGCGTTGGACAGTACTCAAAATGATTTTAGTAGTTTCAGCAATCTCCTTAGATGTTTTCTCTGCATCCATGCAGTAATTGTCCAATGGGAAGCTCTTACCTATCTGCTTACTTAAATCCAGGTGGTGACCCCATTTTGGCCAGGCAGTGTATGTGTGGACATTATCGTGCAAGTTTGAGGGCATGAGCTCATACATTGTTATTGACTAGGCCTATGCCTTAAAAGTTATATTAAGTGGGAATGATGATTCATAACAAAGTTATACATGTTGGACACTTTGGCTAACCCCTTAAAATCCCAGGCTTATTACACACTAAAGCTTATTATTCAGTAACTACAGGGACTTCAAAGCAAACTGCCTGAGCCAGGTTATAACATTGGGTAATAATACTTTGGGCCTGCCGAGGGGCTGTTTAAGCAGTTAAAGTCCATTTATGTCAATAGAACAACATGATACATAACACCATGAGTCTGTCATGAAACAGGATGCTTATTCCAATAGGTGTCAATCAAATTTAGCTCAAGTTGCCTTTACAAATAACACCTATTGGAATATGCATTAAAAAATATTTTTGTAGGATTGTCAATTGTGATAAGCTTACGTAGGTGTCATGTAGTCTTATGAACAGCATGATGCAGTAAAGTGTTACCAAAGCATCTTAGCAAGTGACAAATACATTATTCAATGCTTATGCATGCGTAATGATGTTGCTATGTAGGTAGGCCTCAAACACAGTAAACATTGGTCCATGGATGTATACGGCGAAGGGTCATCCCATTCAAACAGTACTTTTGTGATGATGAAATGCCCTCATGATAATAGGAAAGTACTCAAAATTTGACAATTTGGCTGGATCAATTTTACTTTTATCTAAAGAAAATTAAGTCTGAATGTTTACTTTTTGTTTCCTGCCATAAAAGCGTAGGTTCGTATGGTTACGGAGCTGCTGAGCTACATAAATGCATTGATCAGTGGAACCAGACTCTGAAATTAATATACATGCATAAGCATAAAATAAGCTTAAATTGGTGGCCTACTTTTCCCCACATTTACCTTTACAAATTCAAATGTCCAGCAGTAGTTTTGGCTCAAAACTCCATCTTTTCATCGCTGCGCTGAACAAGCAAAGTTGAGGCTGCTGTGTGAAATCAGTAACGCAAGTGAAGACTGTAACCACATCCGGTGACCACGATTAAGCAAACATGCAAGACATGCTTCTGCAAATCCTGACTTACTCAGCTGGAAATTCAACTCTGATCATCCAAAATGTGGCTGATGTCACGTCTACAGGGTGCAGAGGATTAGTCATATTTTCAGTTTCACGCATCTACAATTAACGATGAACTCAGGCACACTGGGTAGGAGCTCCAGACAGTTGTATTCAGTCTCATGAAAACAAGTATACATAAAGCACGAAAACTCAATATCCTTGGCATTAAATGTGATATCGACTGGAGGACCGTCCTCAACGTCAATGGACATCTGTTCATTATTGATATAATTGCCTGCGGCATTGTTTTTTCTTCTCTCCTCCATGTGCAAAATGCGCTCAGGTGGTGGAAAGCAATGCAGAATTAGGAGATGATCTCCATGGCCTTTGAAGTCTAAATCCACCAAATTTGGCAAGGTCTATTTTGAGTGGCATGGAGAATCTGTTATATCACCTTTCCATTTTTCCCCCCCGTTATGGATGCTGGTCACGTTGTGATTTATCTGCTTCCCTTGACTTTCCTTAAACAAGACAGAGGAGTGATTTATCAGGTCCCTCTTGAGATGTTGTCGTTTTCAAACTTGCACATGGAGATTTTAAGTCAGCACGCAGGACAAATCCTTAAATGCTCAGCGGTTCCACTGCGTAGCAAATAGCATGTTGTTTTTTCCTCAGTAGTCATTGGTAATGTCCAGGTCAGAGAGCTGTCACTATATAAACAAACACCTTCAAAGCAAGCGGTTCCACATTTAGATGCTAGTACTGATAAGACTCCTACAGTCCTGACATGACGGAAAACAGTTATTTGGATTAAGACCGTATTTTATAACAAAAGATGTCAGTCATAGGTACTACACTGAAGGCATAAACAAAGTATAACTAGACATGATTAATACCAGTAATGCTAGCAATAAAAAACATGGACAGTTAATAATGTGTTGTTTTTCTAAATAGCAATTAAGTCATGTATTTTGGCAAAAATGACCCTCTGAGCAAAGCCTGTCTAGAGTGAATCTTAACCACAACAACAATAATGATAATCATAATGAAAGCTTTATTTATAAATCAATTTTCACACACTTCGCTCTTCAGAGTGCTTTACAATGAAACAGCAAGCTTAAAAGGAAAAGCAGAGACACAAGATGAAAATAGGAATAAATCTGATGTGTGAGAATGAAATGAAATGAGATAGAAGGCAAAAAATAAAACAACAAAAAAGGTTGATTGTGGTAGAACTTTAAACAAAAGATGAAATGATTTGTTTTCAGATGTTTCATAAAAAATGTGAACTTGAATTCTTAATCGCAAAATCGCAAATCAAAATTTGTTGTCTTGCTGCCTAACTTTTCAGGGATTTTTCCTAGTTTAACAATAATAACAATAATAATAACAATAATAATAACTAATAATAATTTAGAAGAATCAGAAAACTAGCAAGAAACAATTTTGAGAAAATCTGATGCATAATTTATTAGCCTGTCACTGAGTCTTGACTTTTGTATATTGCCAATATAATGTATTACTGAAAATTTTCAATATAGCTACAAGACCTTGTCTCATGCATCCTGATCACATTTTCTAGAGATAGCAGAAATCAGCTGCCCTAAATTAGAACTTTGTGGAACTCCAATGGCAACATTTTTAAATATGAAAATTCAATCAATATAATTTTTTTCAGAGTGAGTGCAAGTACACATGTGAGTGTATGCTTTTTAGTGTTTCCAGATACCGAGTCGGATTCAGTAATGAATTAAGCTGCATATTACAAAGAAAAAAGCCAAATTGTATGAAAACATTCCATCCATGCTACATGAAATGTAGTCTTTAGAGACAGCTACAGACAACAACTGTTTACAGTGGCATATTGACAGTTTTGATTGATGCTCTTTCATTCAAAGTAGCACGGTGCATCTTGAGTACTGAGCAAACACACGTAGAAATGAATTAACCACACTAAAATATACATGGTAGGACAGTACAGTACAGTCTGTCTATAGCCTATTTTACAAAAATAAACATACTTGGCAATTCTATTCAGTCTGAGTAAAGTGGCATATATAGACTTTGGAAGAAAACGTTGACTTTTTCGCCTCCGTTTTACTAGCCTACATGTGTCCACAAATATTAGGGAAGAGGCTCTATATATTCAGACCCTTCATTGCTAGCTTGAGTTGTCTGTTCCTTAATCTGGCAAGGTGTGTTCACTTATGCTATCGAATGTTATTACTGGTACATTTTTATGAGTACAAGTACATGAGTATAGTATCAGGCTGATACCCAATACCAGTATTGGTATCGATGCATCCCAAAAACAGTAAAAGTATTATTGCATTCCTAATTGAAACCATTTGAATGGTGTACCTGTAATGCTTCAGAATGACAACTGTACAATAAACTGATAAAATGATAAACTGCATCAAACTATCCAAAAATGACAAAAGACTACACTGAAAAAAGTGATGTGTTGAAATTTCCTGATTCAAATGTGTACATCATTTCCAAATTAACTCTTAATCCAGGTTTACATAGAACAAAACTTCATTATTCAGTAACTACATGGACTTTAATGCAAACTAATGGACCTATTCTTAGCTTATAAAAATGTGTAATACATTTTGAGGCCATTATGTGTTGTAAAAGGGTTAATTATGTATTTATGAAGCAAGATCTGTCTTTCAGTTTACTCACTTGTGGTAATAACTGCATTGTGCTGCCAGGTTCAGATACTCGTCTTACACGTATCTAGTGCATCGGTACATGTTTGGGGTGTGTATGTGCGCAATGGAGAGTTTACACACCTTAGTTTCAGAAAACATGGGTCGTGTCCTAACTTGCTAAAAATTCCAGAACCTCATCTCACCCAACTCTCCATTTCTCTGGCGCAAAAATAAACCTGTTCAATGTGTCGTAGAAGCCATGAGGAGACACTGAACTTGGTTTTGTTGTGCATCCCTGTTGGACACACTGCTGTCTCTATGGTTACAAAATATAGGCAAAACACACCCGGAGGCCAGAAGGACACACAGAATCTTTATGTCATGCACACTGCACACTGTAAAATTAAATGCATATGTTTTCTAATTATGAGTCGTCATGGCCGTTGCAGGTGGAGATTAAGTAGGAAAGGCTGCTGTAATCCACTTACTGAAATTATTTCGGTCCCTGCCCTTTAAAAGCAACGTAATAACATATTGTTTGAGTCCCCTTTGAAGCACTGGTTTAATTAGGCCGAAATCAAAAGAATGACATAGAGCACTGGAGTTTAGGAAAATAGAATGAAATTATAGAATGAAAACAAAAAAAAAAAAAGAGGTTTCCTAGCAACCATAACATGCATTATTTATAAGCTGTGTAGTAACTTATACATGACTATGATGAAAGGCTTTCTAGTGAGTCAGAGATTTTGCCAATTCTATAAATATGTCTGTCCACATAGACATTATGTGCCAAGTACTACATATAACCGCCAACCTTATGCATTTTTCTTTGCATAAGTAGGCCCGTGTGGTTCATTGTGCAAGAAAACCTCAAACTGTGCACATGCTTCTGATCAAACGGGTGATAAAAACGGAAAAGCAACATTTCATCACTAGTTCTTGCCATTTTTGGCAAGCGGCAAGCAATTGAAACCCCTGAATCGTGAGCCGCAAGCGATGGCACAGCCAAGATCAACCACGAAACTTGCTATTCCCACGCTGAAAAAGCCCTAAACACAGCTTGACACAGGCCATGATACATTAGTCACATTCAGCAAGAAGGCTAGCATTGTGCCTGCCAATCGTCCTCTGCCCCCCCTCGACACCAGGGCTTCCTCTGCAGGGAGCTTCCTCTTTCCTCTTGTGCCAAAAGCCGGGACATATGGAAGATCGCATAATAACTACTCTACGGCCCTGTCCGAAAGATAACAACAGATTCTATTTCCATCCCGGATTAGCCTTAACCCAAAAATTCCAAGGTCCCACATTGCAACTGGCAAATGGGCCATTTTCTGACCAAGTTTCCATTGAGAAAATAGTAGGGTGCTAAATATAAGCTTTATGAAGCCCAAAACATGTTTTTAAATATCTCACTGTGGCAATTTACAATCAACTAATAATAAATCATTCTATTTCAATGTGATCTATCATGCAAAAGAGCCAAGTCAGGACATTCATTCCTCTTGATCTGCACAAAAGAGATCATCCTTCAACAAATAAAGTAAAACTTTCCCGCAGGGGTGACCTAGATATCAAAAAGACTTGGGTTCCTAGGTTTGTCTAGGCCCAACAATTTGGAACATATGAGAAATCTGCTTGTGTAGCACAACTTGAATAGTGTTCAAATGTCTGTAGTGCACTGCTCATAAGTCATCTTGACTTATGGTGCATTTGGACAGACCCAGAAGAAGCTGTGCTCAAATGGCTCTCAAAAATTGTTCACACAAAAATGACAAACTTTATAATTCCATGGTTGCCAAGTTCAAGAGCTGAGATATACACTGAAAGTACAACGGTTTGTAGACATTTGCTCACATAACTTCTAAAATCAAGCGCAGTTTGTTCCCTCCTTGCTGCAGTAACAGCCTCTACGCTTCTAGGAAGGCCTTACCCAAGATGTTAGAGCATTGCTGTGAGGATTTGATAACATTCAGCCAAAAGAACTTTAGTGAGGTCAGGTACTGATGTTGGATGGTTAGTTCTAGATCAAACTCATCCCAAAGGGACTGGCTGGAGCTCCATTACTCCGGAAAATGTAGGTCCCCTGCTCCACAGCCCTGTGCTGTGGGGGTTTATACCCCTGTAGGCAATTTGAGGCTTTAGGCATGGTGACTACAGAAATTATACAAGCCGAGTGTGCGCAAATTAGAAGTGTTGTCCATGAACTTCTGGAAAAGTAGTATCCCACGCCAACACTGACTGATACCATGGTAACAATAGACCAAACTGGCCAACAGTGCACCAAGAATGCATTAACAAGCACAATTTCTCTAGCAGGATAGTGTCTTTGCTGCAGTGAGTGTCAATGGTCAGTTAAACATGTGTTGTTCATATGATATTTCCATCAGCTGCAAATGACCACCTGAATATATATATATATATATATCCAAATTCCATGACAATTTTCCATTGACACCACTAGACAATTCATTGCCCTGGATGATTGGCATACTTCACTACCTCCGTTCCTGGGTGGGCCACATTTCCCTGCTCCAGCCCCGGGCTGTTCAATGCAGTGGACCTCTGAGGTTTTGAGCGTGATCCATCTTCTCTCAAGACACTTTTCCTCATCATTTTAAATTGCTAAAATAATAGCAGATTCATAACTTCAGCCTTTATGACATTGTGACCTTTCCTGGCTTTCTTACAGAATCAGTCAGTGTCATTATCTCAGCTATTGCCTCATAGCATGGTTCCCCTGATATCCACTTAATTCATCTATTGCACAATGATTTCACACACAAAGGCTGTCTTAGTATTAGTCTCACATTAATCAAATCAAGCAACCTGTGTAAAAACAGCCAGTAACAGAGTTTGGATCTCTACAAACATAACACACACAAAGACTCTTTGACCTTTTTCACAAGTCAGAGACTTCCAGTGGAAGTTTCATCCAAAGCCATCGATTCATCACCACATGCTTAGTAAAGGATCATAAACTTTACACAACTGACTAAAGATTGATATGCGCTGGCCCTCCGTGTCTAAACATTTCTCTTTCTAAAAGAAGGTTTTTCTATCAGTGGGGGTTGATGGCCAGATGTGTTTCTCAGAAGTGTGCACATGTTGCTTTGAAACAGTTAAGGGAAAATGTAAGGTCTTTCAAGTTGGGCTGGAAGGAGGAACATCAGACGTTTCAATTGCAAAAAGGCTGTAAAGCTAATAAAAACAGAAAGACATGAGTAGTAAATTCTATTTGGCCTGTATTAAATGGAAAAGTTTCAGAAGCACGATATTTAGTGGTTTAGCCTACTTACACCACATTTCAAAAAGTTGAGATTTGAAACTGAATTTTGCTCTTCTACCATTAAGTCTTTAACTGTGCAAACATACAGGGCGTTTGCAATCTTATTTCATGCCACATGTTTTCTATAGGAGACGGGGCTGGACTCTAGGGAGGCCAGTCTAACACATGCAGCCATGCTGTTGTAATACATGCATCAAGAATAGTCAAGAAGGCTCATGTCATGTTGAAAGCATAGGAGTCCTTGAAGAAGACGTTGTCTGGAAGGCAAGCATCTCGTTACTGTCCAATGAAAAGCATGTCTCCAATTTTTTTAGCAATTTTCATGTTTCTGCATCATTTGAGTTCAACAGCAGTCCTTTGCATAGTGTTAAAATGAGAACTGGACCAACAGAAATGCTCCAAACTTGTTTAGAGTAAAATCTATTTCCATTAACATACACTGAAAATAAAGAAGGTTGAGGCCCCCTCCTGTGAAATTACGGTTTTGAAGATTTTCTTTTGACAGCTATGATGTGTTATTCCAAATTGTGTGAATATCTTTCATCATTAATGGTGTCTTCACAGATGTGCAGGTTACCCACAACCCCCCACCCCCACCGACCGTGGATTTCAAACCTTGGCTCAGGGAATACAATGCATTTCTATAAAAACTCACAAACAACATTACACATTTCCACTGTGCATCAGTTCACTTCAGGTGAGCTCAAGGCCAGACAGGTCTGAGCCTTTGAGAAGTCAAGGTTTGTATCACAACACTGTTTGTACCCCTCCTTTAATTATTTATCTATCATCCACCTACTAATCACACCCTGTATTGTGTGGATTTAGTCATACCCGTTGACACACCCGAATATACAGAGAAACTGAAGGTAAATCCTGTTGATTTCCGCAGTTTTGTTTTGTTTATTTTTCAATTGAAACACAACTGCACCACTCCTAATTATTTTCCCTGATGCATCCCTGAAAATATTTAGAAATCAGAAGTTCAGGATTAAAAAGGCCATGTGGGAAAATAGCTGGCTTGGCATTCAGACCCGTTTCATGCACTCATAAAAGGTCAAAGAATCAAACAAAAGGCATGACGGAGCAAGGCTGTGCCCAAAGCCGACTCTTGGCCGGTATAGGAGAACCTCTGAATCATGTTGCTGTAGTAACGAGGCCTAATGTTTGAAACGCCAGGCCTGCTATGTTAGGACTGACTCAGACATGCCACTTTCCCCAAGACATGGGTTTATCGTTGGAAAAATAACAGAGCTTTAGAAGCCTAGACGCATCACTGCTGTATATGAAGCGTTGTTGGGATAACTAATAAATGTATATCACAGTAAGGTGTATGTATACAATTTACTAATTTACTAACTTCATAGCTCATTAGAAAGAAAAAAAAATCAATACTTTACATTAAAGAGAGGCATTATAGTGCCTTCATAATGTTATCAATAGGCCTTAAACATACTAATTACTAGCTGCTTATTAATAATTTATTAACACCATTACAATACCCTCAATGCTTTTAATGAACCTTTTTCCTGATCACTGGCTATGCATTACTCATTTATCATTCATTAATTATGATAATTTCAGAACTTTACAGAGTATTTTAATATCCATCCATCATCTTCCGCTTCTCCAGGGTTCGGGTCGCGGGGGCAGCATCCTAAGCAATGAGGCCCAGACCTCCCTTTACCCCAGCCACGTCCACTAGTTCCCCCGAGGGGATTGCGAGGTGATCTCAGGCCAGCTGGGCAATATAGTCGTGCCAGCGTGTCCTGGGTCTTCCCCGGGGTCTCCTCCCAGTTGGACTTGCCTGTGACACCTCACAAGAGAGGCGTCCAGGAGGCATCCTAACCAGATGCCCGAACCACCTCAGCTGGCACCTCTCGACGTGGAGAAGCAGCGGCTCTACTCCGAGTCCCTCCCGGATGACTGAACTTCTCACCCTATCTCTAAGGGAGAGTCCAGACACCCTGCGGAGGAAACTCATTTCAGCTGCTTGTATTCGCAATCTTATTCTTTCGGTCATTACCCAAAGCTTATGACCACAGGTGAGGGTGGGAACATAGATCGACCAGTAAATCGAGAGCCTTGCCTTATGGCTTCTTTACCACAACAGACCGGTAAAGAGCCAGCATCACTGCTGGCCCAGCACCAATCCACCTGCCAATCTCCCGCTCTGGGAGCGGGAGCGTTTTAATAGTGCAGTAAAAATAATCTGGTGTTGCATTTGGTGACTAGTTTGGTCTTTTCTTTTGATTTTGTTCTAAACCACCAATTACCTCTAAATAAACACAAATAGACCCTGTAAACTTGTTTAAGTTAACATTACTCCTAAGAAAGCACTAATTCAGTCTAGTTATGGCTTCATAAAATAGTAATAAGCAGCCAATTATTACTTCTTTAATGTCCCTTATATCAAGGCGTTAACTAGAATTTGATTGAATTCAACTTCCTTCACACACTTGGGGTGAAGCAGCTTGTCACTCAAGAAGCTTCCCAGTGCTGCCAGAGTCTCATGAATGGGATGGGAGCTGTTCTCCAGCATGGACACTAGTCTGGCTATCATTCTCTTGTCTCCAAGCACCTGCACTACATCTAGGGGTCTTTCCAGGACAGAGCTGGCCCTCTTAAAGAGTCTGTCAAGTGTCTTCCCGTCCATGGAGATGCTGCTACTCCAGCAGATCACTCCATAAAAGATGGCTGATGCCACCATGGTGTTGAAAAAGGTGCTCAGGATTGCCTCTGCACTGCAAACGACCTCAGTCTCCTAAGAAGGTCAGTCTGGCACTTGTTTTTTTGACATTGAAACATTCGTAAAAGATGACAGAAGCTAAATAAAATGTAACGTAATTCATTATGTATCGAAAGTATGTAATTATGTACTTATTATGCAGCAATGCTTTCTGGGCAGGAGCACAAAGCTATGGGACGTGTAGCTTTAGACAAGCTTTAGATACAAAACCAGAGGACAGAAGAGGGAGGAGTGCACCACCACATTACATAACCGAGTCTGTCTGTGTACACCAGCTTCATTCATCTATGGTGAGCCACCTGCAGATGTTGGACACATAATCCAAGAATAAACTTCTATTGATTAGTTTGTATGTGTTGGGCCAGGAGTGGGCAGTAGGAGCCATTTGTTACCTCACTGCTCTCAGACTGAAGGGGCTGCTAGATGGATGGTGCATTGAGCTGCCTGGCATTTTGTGCCCTACGTACCTTTTTCCCTACCACGCCGCTCACTACCTGCATATTAAACCACGCGACAAGGCCCAAAATAGACTGAGGATGGGTGACGGGCAATGAATCATAAGCCAAGACAATCGATTCAAGCTCTGCACAGCTCTTAGGGTCATTCTGAGGCCTGATGAGATGCTAGTTAGCATCTGATAATGTTTTCCAAGCTGCAATTAAGCACTCGCGTGGGTGTGAGTAAGCCGAGCCTTTTCACAATCCTTGAGAGATTTAAAGGGGGCTATTTTCTTTTTATTTATACCACCATTCAGAAACAGTGTTATTTCATATTAGTTTGGATCAGAATCCATTTACCAAAAAGGTACCGTAGCGTTCACTGCTATTGAAGAAGACACAGCTGATGGACAAGTCATTGGGCTTTATTAAAGGCTGTAGTTGGCCACTACAAACATCTTGCTTCTTAAGGCCTTAACATTAGATGAATGCAGTACTTCCTAATGTAACGGAACACACTAGGGTGAGTCCGGCCTGCACAACGAGAGTCCTTGTCAGAAAAACTCAGAACGAATAGTAAGACTACTATCACTATAAATGATCTTTATGAGCATTACGATTGGTATTAAATGATTAAAATTGGGTTTTTTTGTCGTGCTATATGTCTCAAGATTTGATCCCTACTTCTAAAATGTGATGAATTCTTCATATCAATTTTTGAGAACATTGATATACATCTTTGTCAAGAGCTTGCTACAGATCTGTTCATGAGTCTGGACACACCTAATAGTCCTTCATTTTCATTTACAGCTTAGAACTGCCCTACTAAGGATTTGAAACCTGTGAAATTGTAGCAGATGAGAATATTCAAGCAATTCTTTTACACTTGCCTGTAACTAAGCTGGTTTTATGTCACTGCAAACACTGATTCCAGGTTTTAAACAGAGATTCCATTTACAGTACAACTGCAGTTTAACATATTAACCTCTTCACACACTTATTTAACTAAATAATTTAATGTTGTTTTCATTGTAGTTATTGAAAAACGTTCAAAAAAATACTTGGCGACTCGAATCAGCGACTGAGACAGTTGACAACTCGAGCTTTTAGCTTAAGAAAATAGCACAAACTAAACTGATTCAATTAGGATCACCAACTTTAATGAGGTAAATGAATAAAACCCTTCATAACTTTGACTGTCAGTTTTGTTATGGTCAGTTATCACTGCAGTGCTGGTTTCCAGTAGCTTGAAGTGGCATCAGGTTCAAGACAGATGCACATAGCAAGCCTCTCATTACAGAACATCGTTCAGTCTGATGGACAGAATGAAGTGCTGTGTGTAGTAAATGCTCAGTTTTAAAAGAAAGATGCACAACAAGAAATGGTTGGCTAGTGTAAAGTTTGGAAACCAAGAAGTCTTGCTAATGCAGTAATCAAGTTGAAGTTGTCAAGTTACAGATCACATTCCTAAAACATAGCATACTTCTACAAAGCATGCAAAACCTAGCAAGCAGATATGCTATATAAACTGCAGACTGACCAACCAGCTCGAGTTGTTTTTTGTTTTACTTTAATGTTTCAGTTCTGTCCTTCACACTGAAGGTTTATTATCAGGAAAAGATTTACTTTTGTACAAAGCAATGTCTGCAGCTAATAACAAGACCAAGTTTAAATTCCCTACTAGACACTCAGGACTTATGGTGATACATTACTTACGTTGAGTAGATGTTTTGTTAATTTATGCAAAATGTTAATTATGCAAAACCTCAACTAATCAATCTTACCCAAAACCTAATTTTAAACCTAACCCTGGCTCTAATCCTAACCTTATCCTTAACTTCAACCCAAAACCTAATCCTAACCCTCATATGTTCTGGACATGTTACTGAGAGCCCATTGAGTGTTTGTTTCATCTAAAAGGACTCCTCAACATAAAGTGTGACCAAAACATTGTCTTTTAATCTGGTGCCTGGCGGTGGTGCCTTCAAACCCTCAAAATATGCAATCAGTGACTGGTTGAGAATTTTCCCCCCAAGTTTCAGAAAGGCCATTACATCATGGATTGACGTATTTTAATCTTAGAAACATCTTATTTAAGAAGCATTTGAGTTGGAATTTAGCAATAATTGTGGTGGTGGTCGGGCCGACTCTTGTAAAGTCAAAGACAAACATCCCACTCGGTGGTGTTTCATTTACAGGCTTAGGAAGTGCTGCTGAAGCAAAGCCTGCTGCAAGGGGCATATTCGTTATTGTGGTCTACAGCATTATGTCAGCTTTTCCCACCACACCCTCGCAGATGGGTGCGTGTGACGCACCAGACAAATGAAAAAAACCTGCAAGACAAGAGGGAAGAACGACATAGGAATTTATTAAACACCACCACAAACCAGCAGGCCAGGGTTATGAACGGAGAAATGAAAATCCCTCCTTACAGACAGATATGTCTTACGCCTCTGACTGACATTTAGGACTCGGGGACCGCAATGTCTCCATCTGACCTGACTCACAGAAGTGACATCAGATGTATATTACTTTCTTGTGGGACAGGGCTCAGAAGGTCTTAAATAATCACATGTCAAGAACATCTTGAGGTACTTCAGGTAAAAGGTCACTTTGTCTGAAAGTGCTATTTGTACCTTTGGTTATCTTCCTACTCACTTGCTAAAGGGAATGGTGACAGCCTGGTGCTGTTTCTACTCAACAGTGATGCCAGTACCCAAGTGTCACCATTCCACTCAGATATACAACCAGAAAGGTGGGACTTTAGTTAGACCTATTTCAGAGTAACGCCTCAGTCGCTCTAGACATAGTTTATCTTGTTGGTCACCTTGATGCAACAAGAAGGTTGGAGAAAAAATTTTGCAATGAAAAAACATTCCTTCATCATGCAGGTAGCATGGCCTTAGCATTTGAGCTGCACATTGCAATGAGTCCAATCCCTGGCAATGCCATAGACACTGGGGGTTCAAGCAAGCATAATTGACCACACATTCTTTCATGGTTAACAACTCAGCCCTGTAAAATTCATGGCCAATTTTGATAAATGACTTGGTTTCTTTAAAATGCATTGGAAGGATAGCTATGCTAATCTAAAGTAGCAGATATTTGAGCCCAATCTTCTCAATAATCATGGTGTGTCCCACCAACAATGCACTATTCCCAAGCAATCATCCCTACATTGAAGGTAATCACAACCAAACCCATTCTTTGTCTTTGATCGTTTGGTTGGATAAAAAGAAGGTAAGACTTCAAAAGAAATGCTGACCTGTGAAAATGCTTGGACATATCAAAGTCAAACCAAAATCCTGGAACATCCAGGGAAATCTTGGATTGGACTCTCTCTGGGTGGGTAGAATGGCCCTCCTTCTACCCACAGTAGTTATGAGAGTTTAAATTTCTCAGGAATTGTATTGCAGTGTTTTTTGAACATGCCACCAGTTGTGCACCCAGCTAGCAAATGCAAAATTAATCCAAAACTAATATAGGAGACATAACTGGGTAAAAATCCTGAAGAAGTTCATAAATGTTCCAGAAATCTCTTTCAATTGACAGGAATGTAGGTTAATTTGACTTTCACTTTCAAACAATAGCCCTACGATAGTTAGGCATGAACATTTCTAAGAAGAACTACTGGTGAACTAAAACATCAAAACTGGTCCACTTGTCTTCATCCTCTCAATGTTATGCAACACAAGGAAGGCTGAACAGGAAAGTTGGCGATGAAAAATTTTCAATTTTGATAAAGTTAGCTTGTAGCTGGGGGTCCAAGAAGTCATAATTGGCCTCATGTTCTTCTATGGTTGACACCTCAGCTTTGTAAAATTCATCCAGTTTTTATCAGTGATTTTGTATCAGTGACGTTTTCCAAAATTCATCAGATGGGTAGCTGAGCTGATCTAAAGTATTAGATGTGAGAGTCTTGAACATGCCACCAGTTGAGCACCCCAGCTAGCAAGTGCAAAACTAAAAAAGGAGACCAAATGCAATAAAAATCCCAGTTCAGAAGTTCATAAAATGTTCCAGAAATCTACAAGAGGGGAAAAAAAGTCCATTGACATGAATGTAGGCCAATTTTACTTCCACTTTCAAACAATAGCCCTAGGATAGAGAGGCATTCATAACTGGTTCAGTTGAAACCAAAGTTTCTTTGAAGAAACATTCAGTCCAACAGTCCAAGAAGAATTTAACAAAGAAACTTTCAGAGGAACCAGGAATCGAGAAGTCATGCATCTCCTGGTCTACTGCTGCACTGATGCACCAAAACTGGTCCACTTGCCTTCATCCTCTCACTTAGCGTTATGCAACACTTGGCTGCCTTTCTTTTGGAGATGCTGTCTTGAAGCAAGCCTTTCATCCAGAACATAATAAGACAATAAGCCAAAGAAAGACATTGAGAGTCCACACTGTGCTCTCTTGCAGTGTTTGGAATGCATGATTTAACACTCCATATTTTGGTCAAGCGCTCCAAAGACTTAAGCCAGAATGTAACTGGAAATCCCCCAAAGCACTGGAGAAAGTTCTTTGGGTCATCTTCCGGCCTTCTTCCCTAAAGCTTGCGTCCAGATCTGTAAACTCAGTTATTAAAACAACCTGTTCATATTAAAAATATTACTCTTATTCAATATAAAGAGTACAACTACTAATTTACAGAGTACTACTAATAATAGTGACTATTACATCAAATGAATTCTTATGGGTTTTTTTTTAGCCTTCACCATTCTCAACTTTATCTGCACTTGAGCTAATCAGATATTTGGGATGTACTACTACACAACATTCAAACTTACTCGGCCTCAGTTTTTCAGCTTTGATTGCAAGGTGGGGCGATATTGCAAAGAAATAACATCACAATGCATGATAAGCATCAAAGTATTAAGCTTCTGTAAGCAATTTGGGTGAAGAAAATGCACCAGTAGTATTAATGAAAATTGTAAGTTGTATACATTTTATACCATATTTAATTCAACATTTTATGTTTTATTACTGAATAAAAAAATGTCAATATTATAGGCCAGAGGTCAGCAACATATAGCCCTTTTACTGCCCTGTTGCACAATTGGAATTAGATTTTTTAGGTAAAAATAAAATGAATCCTTCTCAGTAAAATAAAGCTCTGCTGATCGTTCAATATAGTTCAACAGTAAATTGCCCTAAACACTGGAGCTAACATAGCCTATATTTGCTAATTCACCAACTTTTAACCCTTAAGATTGATTCACTGGTGTGCTGGTCACCATAGCAACGCAGACAACTCAAAGACAAATCAATTTGGACTTATTTGCATTTATAAAATCACTCCAGTGGGTTTCCTGACACGTTTCATTTGAAACAAGAAACTGTCAAACTCTAAATTCACAAAGCTGTAGTCAGTTTCTCATTTGCCATCTTGATAAAGTTTTCCTGCTCCTCATTAAGTGGTGCAGAAGTTGCATTCTGGCATGACAGGCACCATTTAAGGTGGAACTGGAAAATTCAAAAAAGTCAAACATTGAGAGATTTTATAAGAAACTGTTCTACTTTTGCAGAAAAAGTTTCCTGCTCGAGATGTGAGAAAAGTATCTATAACTGAGCTAAAGCTTAAAGCAGAGCAAAGTAAGTCTTTGTTTAGATTTTTTTAGTCTTTCCTAGTACATTAGGGCAGACGGAGACATGTTTACAGCCAAGACAGCAATCTAGACAAATTATTGTTTCTCCCAAAGTGGTTTAATTTTTCTTGAAAGGACAAAATGGCTCTTAACATTTGGGTTGCCAGTTTCTGGGAGAGGCCAACACCCAATTACTGTGTACTTTATACGATTACTATATGCTGGCTGTTGCTGTTGTACACAAGCTCTATAATTGGCTTAAAGCTGTCGTTTTATAATACATGCAGTGATATGAATGTACTGACCAGAAAAATATATGTTGTAACACAATGCATGATGAGTCATTTCCCCCAATTTGAATGTCACTGTGATTGGCTTTATGCACACATGGGGTAGTGGACAGGAGACAAATTTTAGCTGCTTCCAAGGTCGAGCAGGCCACAGATCTCTCTCATTTCAGTCTACTGCTCTGTGTTAACCTGACATTCTTAAGTGCAAGAACATTTGCCCTGTCTATTCTGCAGAACTGTCTAAAGATACTAATCATGCATGCTTTAGCCCATGATATGAAACACTACTAATAAGAATTACTAATAATTCACAATAAATGGATTGTGGTCACACTTTATATTGAACACCATTCATAAATGTGTAGTTACACATTAACAACATAACTACTGGTGATGTATTCATTGTTACAGATGGAATACAGTAGTACAGCTTGTGTAAATACCAGTGGTGGACAGTAGCTAAGTCAATGTAATTCATTACTGTACTTAAGTAGTTTTTTTCTGTATCTGTACTTAAGTATTTTCATTTTGGGTGACTTTACTTTCACTCCACTACATTGAGAAATCTGTCATTCCTTTTGGTTTTTGTGTATAAAAACACAACATGTCAAAACAGAAGAAGTGCAAAGCAAAAACACCAATGATGAACTAACCTAACTGTGTAAATACAGCACAATATAGAAATATGTCCACATATGCAGTCGAGACTGACGCGGCTTTTTTCTGAATTTCTACAAACACCATTTCATTTTATAGTAAATGAGTTTGGGCTGGTTTATGTTTATGAACAGACGCCTACAGATCAACATAGTAAAGGAGCTCATCTGTGATCCTGAGTTTAAAGCCAGTTTTTATTCAACTTAAACTTGGAACTAAGTTGTAAATAAATCTGAAACTGAAACTTTGCTTGTGTGTAAAAAGTGATTTCAGAGCCACTCGGTTCTCCCTGATGGAAACTGTTTACCTTCAGTGTTTTGTGCTTCTGATCATTTTAATAGACGTCAGCGTCACTAATTAATGACGTTCTATTAAAAGACTGGTTTACCAAGAGAGACGCTGGAGGACTTTCACCTGAAATGAGTTCATGAAGCCAGTCTGGTTATAAAAATGATAACAGGACATCAGAGCCAGAATTACTCTTTTAGTACTTTTACTTTATACTTAAGTACATTTGAAGGTAAATACTTTAGTACTTTTAACTCAAGTTGAGGTGTAGAGTAAGGACTTCTACTTTTACTGGAGTAATATTTTACCTTGGGTATCTCTACTTTAACTCAAGTACATGATTTGTGTACTTTGTCCACCTCTGGTAAATACACATGTGCATCAACTTCACTTTCCACTCATGTAATTGCACAAGTGTATCTTAGACAAGAGTATCTTAGCATATTTTCTCTTAGATAATTACACACGTGTAAATAGATTTTATATCAGACTATGATAAAGTGTTTTACTTTACAGGTCAGAGTCCTGGTCAGGGATTAAATCTAGGCCTGGAGTACATCTTCCTTTCAAGCTCCAGGATGCTGTGTACTCCTGTACTAGGCTTAAGCCTTTTCTGGAAAGCTAATAAGGGCTTAATACCATAAAACATGTTCTCAATTAATCAATTCACATCACAATTTCAGTACTTAATATCTACCATACATCAGTTCATTTGTCCACATTTGATTGTTAAAATGGGTTCAAATTTATTTAAGATATTCCCAGATTGTCTATAAAGGAGCCACAAAAACGTTCTTTACTTTAGAGTGACCACTTTAGACTCTTTATAGCTTCTAATCAGTGACAACTACTTTAGAATATGGAACACATCTTGACGTATTAGTGACTTATCAAACTCTTACTAGTCTTAGTCACTTGACACTACCTTGAACTCATGGGAGGCAAAAATTGCCAATTATATAACTGATAAGATGTGAATTTAGATCAGTCATTTTCATCATTAATGTAGTCATAGTGATTACTGTGCATGATTACAACTAATAATGCTAATAGAAAATTAATAAACCATTTAGATACATCTAATTTTAATTAACTTTATTAGAAGGAACGTATATTTGGGGGTTAATTAAAAATAATGTTACCCTGATTTCAATGACTGATGCTTTTTGCATATTTCAAACCAGATATAGTTTGTTATAAATAGTACTTTAATAACAAATATAATGGTCAGTTATTATAGAAGATCATACTAGTTCTCAGACCAAAACCTTAAAAAACCTGAGTTCTTGAATAGTTTAATTATTATGGCTCTCAAAGTAAATATATTAAAATTACGGCACATTTTTAAAAATATTGTTAATGCATTTTCCTAGTTTGACTTCAGTCCATTCGCAGTACTACAGGCTAAGTCCAGCCACAGCATGCTGTATGTTGCTATAGCATCTGTACTTGTAGCCCTCTCACTCAGATGAAGATATTAGATGACATTTCAAGTGAATCTTACAGTGGACAGGAGACCTATAGATAAACCAATGAGCAGCAAACTAACAAAAGCAAGAGGAAAGTGGCCTCTATAACAGTGCATACACTGACTGAACGAGAGTGAGAGGCTACAATCAAATACGAGTTGAACCATTCACTGTATATATGATAAATATGATATATACACTCATTGGTTGGAACATGCACACACTTTCTCTTACTGGATGCTGGTGATGAAAACTGAAAACTTTTTTTTCTATTTCTATCGTGTTCTGTGCTTTTAACAGGCAGTGCCTTAACACCCTCCTCACTAACCAGCCCCCTTTTCTGAAACCTGTCCCCCGTGGCTGGGAAGAAATGTCAGGAAATTAATAAATCAAGTCAACTCTAAAAATAGACCCCTGCAAAATGAGATTCATTCTAAGTGAGTCTGGCCTCATGTGATGCCTTTCTTGGAAAATGCTGACAAAGTCCATTGTCCAGAAGGAGCTGCGACGAGGGGCCAGCTGAGGTGACGACTCTAAACTCTCGCTGTCAGACACTCTGAGACGCTCACGTGTTATCTGAAGGCTTAAGGTGAAATTTCAGTTCAGCAACTATTAACATAATGAAGAGGTTGAGCACAAAAGCAACAGCTGTGATTGGTTAAAGAAGATTCACGCCAAGCAACATTAGCAGGCCTGCCTGTTTTGCTTTATTCTGACAAGCTCTGCTCAAACAATCTAGGGGTTAGAAGACTTCCAGGAATTAGTATTATAATTCCTAGGAACTGTCTGAAGATCAGGACTATATTTGTTCAGTGCCATGCAAAATCAACGATTTGCCTTCATTTGTTTAAATTTAAATTTGTTTATTATAATATATAATATAATATAATATAATATAATATAATATAATATAATATAATATAATATAATATAACATAATATACACACACATATACACACACACACACACACACATATACACACACACACACATATACACACACACACACACACACACACACACACATGTCTGTCTGTGTCTGTCTGTCTGTGTCTGTCTGTCTGTGTCTGTCTGTGTGTCTTTTTTCAGAAGACACAGAAACGATGCACTGAACTAAAATCCATATTAAAGTGTACTCTGTAGATGCATCAAATTATTTTACTTAGAAATTCAATAAAACATTTGACCAGGGTGTTTCCAGTTCTATATATGACTGGACATATGCATTTCTGAGTGTGGAGTTTATTTGGGTTTCAAATACTGAATAAAAACATTGATTCTAGAGTTATTACTACTTTGGTACTTTTACTACATGCATATAAGTATGTAATTACATTATAATTAGCTAGATAGTAGCTAGTGCAGAATTGCATTTCCATTCGGAATTCATTTCCATTCTGTATCAACAGGCTCAAATTTCAAATGGACAAAAAAAACTAAAGTGTCAAGATGTTTATCCTTTCTGCAAAACATCACCACAACATCTACTTACAAACCCAACCTTCATGTCAGCTGAAATTTTGAACCTGGTGCTTTCCAGAGAATTTCAGCTACATGAAAGGTTATTAATATCAGTTGACGCCATGCTTTTATCAATGACGTTCTAAATCCGTTTGATGCCCTCTTTCATCTTAAACACACTCAGCGATAAACGATCAGCAAACACCTTTATATTACATTGGGTAGATATTAAAATTACAGCTATAATATAATAGTGATAATATAATTGTCTCCTTGAGCCTTTGGTTGACAGCATGTCCCAGTTGACCTAGCTTCATTTCCCAGACCTGTCATGTTGTAATGAAAACAGGCTTTAGACGGAGGTGTATGGATACTGACCTGCACCCAATGGATATTTACAAAGAAATGTGAGCGTAAAGATAAAAAGTGTCATGAGGCAGGAAATTTAACTGGACATGTGTGGTTTTGTGTTTTGGAGTTTGATGGATGGACTAGTCTGTTACATTCAGCCTAATTTTACCTGATGTCTATGGATCACTCAGATGGGTTATGAAAACAATAAGGGCTGTTATTTCAACAGTGATCCATAAATAATTCAAGTTGTTCATAATAAATCACAATAATAATCTTGTCTACGTTCGACACCTGTACCACATTTCGTCTGTCTTTTACTGTCTTTTGTCTTTGTATTGTTTACTATGCATCTTGTTACTGCACTGGAAAAGTAGCCCGATAGCGTTTCGTTATACTGTACTACCCTGTATTGTATAATTACAATAAAGTTGAATTGAATTGAATTACCAATTGGGCTTTTGCATAAAACCATGACTGGGATGCCTCTTAGCAAATCATGCTGATCTCGAAACATTCCTTGCTCCATCGACCACGGGAAAAACATCAAGAGAATCCCCTAGAAGAACCTGCAGTGAGAACGATGGTGGAAGTAAATTGGTCAGTTATTAGGCTAATGGTGGAAATGGGTTACAGAGGAACTCAATGCTTCACGGTGTTCTGGTTATCAGGCGGGTGGAGCTGTTTGAGGTTTTGGATAAGACCACCCTCACAGCTCAATGAGGAAACTAGTACCAGGCAGACATCTACTGGCTCTTCTTTCGGCTGCTCCCTTTAGGGGTCGCCACAGAGGATCATCTGCCTCCATCTTGCCCTATCCATTGCCTCCTCTACTTTCACACCAACCATCTCCATGTCCACCTTCACTACATCCATAAACCTTCTCTGAGGTCTACCTCTTCTCCTTCTACCCGGCAGCTCCATCTCCAACATTCTTTGCCCAATATATCCTCCATTCCTCCTCAACACATGTCCAAACCATCTCAACCTGGCCTCTCTGGCTTTATCTCCAAACTGCTCCACCTTCACTGTCCCTCTGATCTGCTCATTTCTAATCTTGTCCATCCTTGTCACTCCCAACGAAAATCTCAGCATCTTCATCTCCGCCACCTCCAGCTCAGCCTCCTGTCTTTTAGACAGAGCCACAGTCTTCAAACCGTACATCATAGCAGGACGCACTACTGTCTTGTAAACCTTCCCTTTCACTCTTGCTGCTATCCTTCTGTCACACATCAGCCCTGACACCCGTCTCCACCCACACCATCCTGCCTGCACCCTCTTCTTCACCTCTTTTCTACTGGCTCTAAGGCAAGATAATCTGTATCTGGGTTACTGTATTTGTGAAAAAGAATGATAAATAGTGGAGATTAACTCTTCATAACTTCTGACATTGAAACTTCGCTTAGCTGACCTTGTGTAAAAGATGACTGACCGCATTACTTTTTTGGAACGTGTTGGCATCAATTTCAAAACGGACATATATTTAAAAAATAAATTTAAAAATTTTGTTTCAACATTTGATTGACTGTCTTTGTACGATTTTCAAAGAAATACATGGTTTAAATGATTTGCACGTCATTGAATCTTGTCTTTATTTGCATTTTGTACCACATCCTAACTTTCTTGGAAATGGGCTTGCATTCATTCATTTTCACTTGGAAAAATCAACAAAAATGATCATTTGACCAGGGGCGTTTACCTTTTACACATGACTGTACATTTATACTTCTGAGTTCCTGGCCAATCAGATTTTAGAACAGGAACGTACATTTATTCATAGGTAAATAAACAGAAAATGAGTGAGTTAGAGTACAAAACGCCAACCACTCAAATAAAGTCTTCTGACTCAAAGAGCTGTTAGTACAAGTAAAGGCAGACGTGTTTCAGTGAAGATGAAGCTGGAGATCAAGTGTTTAGTCATTTCTACAGTATGTCTTTCGATTTTGGCCACACAGTGAAGGCAATTCAACTTATTCAGTGACACAGACTATTAATGTTCTGTTGGTACGTGTTGAGAGGGGAATTTTGCCAGGCTGAGTCAGTTTATTTTTCCTGAATGTATCAAGTTTCCCATTTTCCCTGTTTTGGATTCCGCCACTGTGAATGACTAACAGTCAGTTAGCTTTTGCTCCAGGGCTTGAAGGTAACCCAGCACAACGCAGGCGCATGCTTCAGTCAACTAATATCTTACCATTCCTACAATGTCCTGCTTTGTTTATGTAATGTTTTACATTCTCACGATAAATTCATCACACCACCTCACAACTTTTGTGGTCAGGGGTCACCAACATCGTGATCTGGAGCAAAACTACCCAGCGAGTCAGACACACGTACGCATGCACAGCAACACTCACCTCTTTGGTTGCAAGTCCTGCCTGCTCAACGTCCTCCTGGCCTCCTCCTGCCTGCTGACGGTCATCCTGACCTCCCTTCAGCTTCCTTAAACAATAGGCACCCCCAACCACAGAGTATAAAGCCTGTATTATCATATCTGCCGTAATTCTTTTTTTTATAGCACCAAAAAATAAAGTGCTCTATGCCTCGCCTCCTCTTGCTCATGTTGACTCTGAATGTCATACATTTGAACTAACACAGTTACTCTGCCTTCAGCACACCTGGATTTTAATAAATGTTCAACTACCCACCCGGGAAAACCCCCGAATTCTTCAGAGATATTTATAAAAGCTACATCAGAAAGACTAACTGTGCCACCACAGCCATGCAAGACACTGTTGAAATGAAATAAACTCTATATTGATGTTAAAACATCTCTACAGCAACTAATCTTGCATCGTCTCTGCTCATGACCGGTGCTGGCTACCATTAGATTCTAGCTGTGTTCCAAAGCCTGGGCTACAGCCAAGATAGGGCTCATAAAAGGGTGTTCCAAAGCAAGGGACCCTTCAAACACAGCCTAGAAATGCAGCCTACATTTGGAGTGATTTCAAGGGTGCAACTGATCGGTCCTTCCAGTCCTTCGGTTACCTACAGTTCTCTGAGCACAAATGACGAAGTAAAAATGGCTTGTTTTAAAATGTAAGTTTGTTCACAGGCTTGAATTCATCTTAATGACCGTATAAAGTCTAAAATCATTGATTAATCAAAGCATCTGATTAATATAGGTCTTATTTTAATCAGAAGTATTTGTATATATCTGTTGTTGGAACAAAACCTCGTATCTCCATTTTTGTAAATTTGAAAATGTGTGTTGGCCTTTATATTCTGTATAAATTTAATGAACGATGGACCAAAAGAATTGGCCAAAAATGACTTGATAAGTCTGGTTCCATTGACTTACATTGAAAGTACTGTACTTTTTCCCTTCTCCTGTAAAGTTACCATTTTGGAGATACAAGGTTTTGTTCCGATGACAGCAACATTTAGTTGATCAGACTACGTAAGCTTGTTAATGTATTAGCTAGTATAGCAACAAACACAGAGCAGAGGGCTTCATTATTTCTCAACACTTCCCTCGCAAGCCACAATTGCAAGAGGTGGGACCTTTCTGGTGACATCGCCACGCAGCCTCGTCAGGACTGTTCCATTTGTGTGACCAATAGGCTATTATGTAGGAGTCCTCATAGGACAGTCCTACCAAGGACCGGCCCTACCTCGACTAATATTGCCAGTTACAACTTGAGCCATCCAAACTGTTGTTTCTGCCTATTTTAGGGGAGATCTGAGGCTATTTTGGGGGTCAGGCCCCCACAATCCTCCCCGTAATTCAAACCATAAGAGAGACACCGTCCTTGCTGAAATCACTCAATCCAAATTTCTGCCTTTTTCTCTACTGTTCTCAACTCAACTCATTGCTGTTGTCTTGAGGGCAGTCGTAGGCTGGAGTTTAGGAAACCAACCTTGTGACTGGATGGTCACCTGTTCGATCCCCTGAGCCAACAGTATTTCATTGAAGTGCCCTTGAGCAAGGCACCTAACCCGCAACTGCTCACCAGGTGCTGTGGATAGGGCTGCCCACTGTTCTGTGCAAGTGTGCTCACTGACCCCTGGTGTGTGAGTGGTGGTTAACTGCAAGGATGGATCGTTTCGGAAACGATGGGATGGAAAAGTTTTCCAATTGGGAAACATTCATAGGGAAAGCACATGATAATTGTGTTTGTGTTGCATCCTACAAGCAAACCTATTAATCGGAAAGGTGTACCTTTTCTTCAGATTTGGCCCAGAGGCCTGTGTTGAGTTGGTGCTTCTGTTGGAAGCGCAAACAACTTTCAATAAAAGTTGCCACCAACACTTTACACAACACTTTATTAGCGTCAGTGCATCAGCTATTTACAGCCTAATGGCCTTCTGTGTCGAATGACATAAGCCTCAAGAAACACCCAGATCCCTGGAGAAGCTCAAAAGCAGTGACTTTGTTAGAACTTCTCCATTTACGAATGGTAAATGACATTACATCATAGTTTGGTTCAAATCTACCCAAAGAAAATGATCCAACATTTTCCCCCTTGGAGACCATTTGGAAAACGCATTTGTGATTCAGGCGCTCGCGCAGCACTTTCACACTTTCCTAGCCTTGGCTAAACGAAAGGCCAGCTAAGCGCCTGCTGCATGTCAGCCTGAACGCGGCCTCCCCTCATTGGCAGCTCTGCTGGGCCTTGCTGCACTTTTCAAAACAACTCTGTAAACTATTTATGAAGTTAGTTGCCATGGTTCCTGGTCCCTGCATAACATACCCACTGTTCTTATTCATTGGCTGACACTGTTGCTGATGAGGTCCTACTTTTGGAGGTGCTGGGAATGTTCTCTGCACATGTGTGTGCATGCATATATACTAAAGGCCAGAAACCTGGACATGGAAACACATGAATATGAACATTGCACCATTTGTAAGATATAAAGGATAACGATATTTATTCTCCTCATTCCTTTGATCCCAAGCTTTAAAAAAAGCCACTAATCTACTCTTCCACTTCAATAATGCACTCTCAGGGCTGGTGCCGCAGTCATTTTCTGATATAGAACATAATCTCAAAGCCATAAAAGCCACTTGAATTTGTCAAACTACCTTTGAGAAAACACATTCATTGGTGTGAAGCCACACTGCAGTGGCCTTTTATTGTTAGGCTAGGTTTACACAGTGAATCTTGCAAGCAAATCCATCCACTTGGAACCCAAATGAAACTAAATTGCACATAGGTTGCTTAATGTAAGATGTCCTGCAACGCATCTGAAACTTGGCTACAACAGCAAATCAGCTTCATATAAGAAGCAATTAAAGCAATGCATAATCATGTTGACCAACACTTTCATTAGATCAGTGGACAAGAAATTGAAAGATCCCGTTTAATAACGTTTTGCAAGATTGCTCATTTTTAATTTTTTTGTTAAATAAACTGTGATAAAGTTTCTCGAGGCTAACATTTCTGTAACCAGCTGCATTAATTAGCCAGTTAATGCTAAACCTCCATGCAACTTTAGTTGCATAATGTCCAGCAACTCGCTTCAAGCTCAGCCGCAACATCTCAACTTTGTGAAACAGCCAATCAAAATGCCAATAACACCTCACACCAGATCAACAGCATGGAAAGTAACATAGAAGATGGTTTAATGGGTAAAGGGATGTGTTGCATGCAGCTTTGAGTGGCTTCGCTTTAACTACCAATTTGCTTGGAAGTCATGTTGCAGGAACCGCACCACTCGACCCGCATTTGGGAAACAAAAAGACCTAACGGTCCAGCAAAAAACCACAGGCCTTCGACTGCTTCAAACAAACCCTGGAACAGTTCACTGCTGGTGAAAATGTGCTCTGATCAAACAATGGAATTCGTTAATAGAGCTGGCTTTGCTTCGAAGGAGACCAAACAGCTACTCTTTTGGGAAAGCAGGTTGGGGTTTTTCAGTGAAAACGCAATGGACTTTATCTGCAAATCACAGTCGACATCCACCTCATACATTTCTATCCTTTTTACCCCCATTCTTAGCATCACTGCAACCTTTGTTTTAATGTTTGTGGGGTTTTTTTTAAACATACTATCAAATTTTGTAAACCTACTGACAACTACAATGACTGATCCAATCACATTTCAGGACCTCTCAGGTTTCTCAGGTTCTCAGTGTCAGCATTTAAGAAAAGAACAACAAATATTTTTAAAAAGTTGATTTTAGTTTTCCTGTTGGCCGCTACGCTTTGTAGCTATAGTTCTGCTGTTTGAACGAAACCTTGTATCTCCAAAATGGTAACTTTACAGGAGAAGGAAAAAAAAACACTTTACTTTTAATGGAACCAGAATTTTCTTCAAGCAATTTTGGGCTGTTTCTTTTGGACCATACGACATGAAATTTACACTCAATGTCAAGGCCAACAACTTTCATATTTTGTCAAAAACTAAGAGGAAAATGGTGATACAAGGTCTTGTTCTGACAGCAGTAACATACAGGTGTGCCTAGGGGGTGGATAAATTTGAGAACCCTTGTTCTAGACCTTTGATTGGTATTGTTTGTAGCAGAGTTCCAGTGAAGTGTCACCAAAATTTCTCCTCTTCTTCTTACAAAAATGTTATGGACTGAAAGTTTAGAACCTGCACTTTCCACAGACTGTCTTTACCTCTCTCAATGAGCAAAGAGCAAGAAACAATGATACAAGTGTGAGAACTCACTGATCCGGCCTGTAGCTGATGCCTTAAGAAATGCAACGTATTTAGTCTACTGTCTGAGAACAAGCACAACTTCCTACTAACCCTCGTACGTCCTTGTCCGTCTCGCACCGACTCCCTATCACATGTACACATACACTGGCTACACACACTGTCCACACTCCAAGCGCATGTGCCGCCCACACTACAGGTCAGCACAGATCACCACCATCATCAAGCCAACTCATACAGCTGACTGATTCAATACACAAGAAAAGTGATGTATACACTCTCTCTAGCACACTCACTCCATCTCTCTCGTGCTCCACTTTCCATGCTGCAGTAAACACTGATAACACTCAGCCGCTATTTAAATGACCGTTTGCCACTCCGTCTCCCGTTTTAGCTCCCGTGTCACGTCTACCGTGTCATTAAGTGGCCGCCTGCTTCAGGACCTTGTGTTATTTTGCTCCTTCCAGACTATTGTTTTGATACCAGAGAAACTGCGTCCATGGCCGAGGGATTTACAGCATGTTTGTGTTCGCCCGGGAGCTAGGTCTGGACAGTCTGACATCATCTGCCGCAAAAGCGCAAGTTTCAGTCCTGCTCATGTGTTTCCTCTTGTGCTAAACCAAGTCTAACAAACGTCCACACAAAAGGCTTTTGATTCACTCTTCGTTGCTACAACCAAAGGCCGTGAGTCATAAAAAGTGCTGCTTTGAATTGTTTACATCATCTGAGTAGGACTTCTCAGGAACTTGACTTTCCTTTGCATTTAGGTCCTGCAAAGTGGGGTGTGGGGGTGCTACTTTGTCACCTTTGCTGATGTAAAGCAATATTAATTAATTAATATTAATTTTACTGAAAGTTCATTGAAACAAGTGGAGAACCTGACCATACTTGATCTTTCATAGCAACTGTTGAAGCTGGACGAGCTTTGCATATTTTTTTTTGAACTTATAAAAACTGCATTGTTCATTTCAAATGGTATTTATTTTGTGGTTGCAATAATACATGAAAGTTTTCTGCAAACTTTAGTGCCAAATTCAGTCCCAATTCATATTAAGTGTCGCTAATAACCTTGTAGTTACGCATCAATAACATACATAATACTGTAACAACTGAAGATTTAAGCAACATTAGAGATGGATTGCAGCAATACAGCCTGTGTAATTGTGTATTAACTTCAGTTTTGCCTCTTGTAATTACACAAGTGTATCTTTTTGATACACTACAGATCAGAAGGTTTAGTTTAATATAATTACTGTAACTTCATCACATTTGCCATTCTAAAATGATCACTAATTGCAATGTATCTATATAACAACTGAAGTTGATGCATATGTGTAATTACATAATGTGTACTTAATCTATAACAGTGACCAAATCATTAGTAGTTAAATTGTTGCATTTGTTGGATGGATGGATGGATGGATGGATGGATGGAGGGATGGATGGATGGATGGATGTAACTACACAGTTATTAGAGATCATATAAAATGGGACCCTAAATTCCTTCAAATTCCTCTATAAATTGCTGCTGTTGACAAAACCTTGTGTCTTCAGAGTGGACAAGAGAGGGGGAAAAAAAAACATACTTCAGTTTTAATGTAAGTCAATGGAACCAGACCCCCCCCCAATAAAATTGACACTGAATGTTAAAAAGGTTTAAATGTGTCCACTAAGAGATCGGATGACCAAGTGCATGTGTTTTATTGACTTACTCAAACTCTTCCCGTTGTTGTTAACCCTCTTATTGTCTTTAAATATGTATAATGTTATTGTAAAGTGAGAAATGAGTTTGTTGCCCTGAGGCAACATTGTTCAATAGAGGGTTAATAATAAGAGTGAATAATTATTTTAGTTATGTTTTTGCCACTTTTGGAAACTGAAACTAAGAGTTTCTGAAACAAATGTTGATGCAAAATATCAGTGTAAGTAACTGCATAACTTACTACTCCAAAACTTACTACAAACAGACCATCAAAATGAAAGTAATACCTCTAAAGAACTCCTTCTAAAGAACCTTTGCCAGTCAGTGTATAAAATCCACATCTGTCCTGCATATCACTGTCCAAAGACAACCTCTAAAAATTGCATCTCCAATTTTTTCGATTTCTACTTTTTCGACATCATTTGAGGGTTGCAGCTGTTTACATGGGGTGAAAATTTCATGAAGCTTGGCCCAATAGAATTGCCCAAAAAACGCTTAGAACAAAAGCTCTTCACATTAACATACATGGAAAGTGAAGAAAGTTTTCACCCTCTCCTGTAAAGTTACCCTTTTGGAGAGAATTATATTTCTTTGGACATTGATGCTAAATGTTCTTGGTATGAATGTATTACCCGTCTCAGTCTGTTGCAAGAAAATAAACCCTCAAAATTGATCTGCATCACAATAACTGCAAAGGTAAAAACTTGCAGATTAACTGGGTTCATTTTGAACTAGTTGGACTTCAACCAGTCAGATTAGTCTGGGAATATATCAAATACTCTGGGGCATCTTGACAATCCTATTAATTTAATGGTGGTTTTATATGTGTGTGTGTTGGGGGTCTAAGCATTTTTTCCAGTGCTCTTTGCAAGTGTGACTGAAAAGACAGCAGTAAACAACAGTTTGGATTCCTTTATCAAGTGCTTTAGCATTTCACAATGAGGCTGCAAAACAAGACTTGATAGCCTTTCTCTGCCTAAATATGGGAATGTGATGAGCTAATGGCTCTGGGAAAGGACAGCTTTAAGTTGGTATTGCAAAACTGTCCTCAAGTAGCACAGTAGACAGAGCGTCTCTTAATGGATCTGACCAAAGACTTGGTTTCTGGTCAGTCTCTGGCTAGCAAAGTGACTGGAGAGATATTTAGCTCAAATTAGGTAGCAACAGTTAACAGGTGTGAAGTGTGTTCATGACAGTTCTGTTTGGCTCAAATATGGTAGTAACAAATAATTTCTAAACAGCTACCATAAAGTGCATTGGTGGTGAAAATTGGCCTGGTTAAGTAAAGTAAATTAGCAACACCAGGAACGCATGACCGTTCCAATGCAGCTCAAATAAGGTAGAAACAAACAACTATTAAATGGCTTGTGTGAAGTGTACTTGTCACGATTGGCCCCTCCCAGTCCTCCATGTGCTTTGGTTTACCTCTGGTCTTATCCATGTGCTTCCTTGTTTTGATTCTTCTGTCCTGCCCCCTTGTTTCCAGACTCTGCTCTTGATTGTTCTCACCTGTGTCTTGTTAACCTGTTCTAGTATTTATGCCCTGTGTTTCCCCCCCATTTGTTTGCTGGTCTTTGTATGTATAGTGTCGTATCTTCTGGCCTCCATGGTATTTCCTGTTCTCCTGTCATGTCTGTCCCTCATTTTCTCCATGTTGGCAATTGGACCCTGGACTGTTTAGACCTCGAGTATGGATTTGCCCCTAATAAATCTCACTTCTCTTAGTATATGCATCCGCCTCATCATGAGGCATCATTACAGTACTGGTGGTGACATGAGCAAATTATATGGTTCTAGTGAGTATCTCACTGAGAAAAATGATTAAGAGAAAGATATTTCGCTCAAATAAGCTAGCAATAAATGGTTATGCGTTTTGGGGTGACAATGGGGTAAGCTTTACTGTTAGCACACAGGAACCAACTAAATTGGCAATACCATGAAAGCATGACAGTTTCAAAACAAATACCTATATTAAGCTGGTAACAAACAACTAGCTTGAAGTGTATTGGTGGTGACATATGGAAAAATTCTGTGGCAAAGTGACTTAAAATGTGAGATTTAGCTCAAATATGGTAGCAATAAATGATGTGTTGTGTGTATTGGGGTATCAGGGGGGCTCTCTACTGTTAGTGTTCTGAAACCATGTAAATTAGCAACACTGAGCACATGACAGTTTCAATGGATTAAGCTCAAACAAGGTAGGAATAAGTGACTGCTAAAAGACTAGTTTGAAATGTACTGCAGTGACATTTAATCAAACATTCAGACATATTTACATCAAATAAGGTAATAAATGGCCATTATGTGGCAAAGGTGTTAGCTCTACTGTTAGTACTCTAAAAAGAATTGGCAACACCACGAGTTCAAGGCCGTTCCAATCATTTATGTAAGGTGAAACAACAACGACAACAACTAGCTTGATGTACATTGGGGCTAGCTCTACTATTAGCATACTATTAGCATTTTGCTTCAGTAAGTTAACAACAAACAGCTAGCTTGAAGTGTATTGGGGTGACATGGACAAATACTGGGTTTCTAAAAAGTGGTATTTAGCCCAAATAAGGTAGCAATAAATGACCACTGCGATGGGTATTGGGGTGACAATAGGGTGAGCTCTAATATGGAACAACAACAACAACAACAACAACATGTCGATTCCAATCAATGTATCTAAAGTAGCAAGAAACAACTGCCACAACTAGCCTGGAGTATTTTGGGAGTGACAGTGGGGCTAGCTCTATTTTTAGCATTCCGAAACAAGGTGAGTTAGTAACACTGGAAATTTGTGATGTCTCAATTATTTTAGGCTGTAAAATGTAGCAGCAAACAAATGCAAAACTAGTGTCAAGTTGAATTAGGAGCAACAACAGGACCAACTCTATCACTAATCTTCTAAAAAGTAAATTAGCAACACTGAGTTACTGACAGTGATTCCAAAACTTTTAGCTAACATGAAGTAGCATCAAGCGACTGCTAAACCATTAGCATGAAGTATACGGGGGGTGAGAACAGCACCTTTTTGGTCAAATAAGACCAAAAATACCTTGTATGTTTAACTACAGGACAGGGAAAAGACCGTCTTAACTCTTGGTGGAAGTTAACGGTAAATGTAACAAGCCCCAGATAGCAGACAGTTTTGGGCCGATTCTGGCTTTCCTATGTGAGTATCGGTTGACTACCAGGTAGATGTTAGGCATGTGTGCCAGAACAGGGCCAGATCCTGGACAGCTTCATAGTTTTTCCTTGTTCCTACATTTGTCTGACAATTGTGGACCAACCAGATTTGTGCCGTATCCTATAGTTCTACTGAGATTACAGTGCGTGGGTCAGATCTGGGCCGAGGACCCAGCCACATACTGGGCCAGAACAAACCAAGGGCGTGGCCCACAAGTGAGAAATTTTGCCAGCTGGGACCAGTTTGGACTATTTATACTAACGTTTCATCATGACCAAAACAAATAGGTCTTGCTCTGACATCAATGAGTTGCTAAACAAGTGTGAAGTGTATTGGGGTGACACTCGGACCATCCGTATTACTAGCATTCTGAAACCAAGTATATGAACAGCACTAGGAGTTCATCACAGTACCAAGTATTTAGCTCAAGTGAGGCAGCAACAAATGACCAGTAAACAACGTAAGGTATTGTGGGTGACAACGGGGCTAGCTCTATTTTTAGCATTCTGAATTTCCAAGCAAATTACCAACACTGGATTCACAACAGTTCCAATACTGTTATTATATAAAATCACTCAGTCTAAATCTAAACTAAAGTCAATATTAGCTCAAATAAGGTAGCTACAAACAGCTGCCAAATGGCTAGTGGGATGTGTATTGGGGTGATAGCAGGGTTAGCTCTATTATTAGCATTCAGAAACCAAGCAAGTTATCTTTCACAGTGAGATCATGACAGTTCCAACACAAAGACTGCGCTTCTTTGCTAGGCTGTTGATATAAAACTCATCACTCCTGTTGCTGCAGCACCTAAGAAATGGTTTCTCACTATATGGCTTATGTCAAAGTCTCTCCAATTGTTCAAAAAAGGCCTGTCCTGCAATCGTGGGTTACCAGCATATACACAACCTCTCTCCCTGTCTTTACAGCACCGCGAACCATATAACACGTGCACTTAACTGCCCAAAATAGGACCTTGATGGTGCCTGCTATGGACAGTCCTGTGACACAGATCCAAACAGTCATCTCAGCAACATGAGCAAGCCCTTCAAGCTGTTGACTTAAAGCAACACTTTGTTTGGGTGCACTTTGACAAATCAACTTCTGCAGTGCTTGAAAACCGCCAGCTGCTCACTTTAACTTCCAGAAAGCCCCATTAAGGTGGCGTCAGGTGCACTTGGGCAAAAGCGAGAGACACTTTTGCGATTTTGTGGTTTCGAGAAGGGCTATAAGGTGCAGGAAGGAGGCATGAATCACTTCCTGTCTGCTGACGGCATACACTATTACGCAAACGAGGTTTATGGCAAAGCTTCGCACTGTAAAACCACAGTCTACGCAGACACCCACTTTGAGTAGTGTAAATACGAAAACATTAAGCTATGGGAGTGCAAACCACATTTGTTACGAGTTACATATGCATGGCTTCCTTCCTTTTCTTTGAGGCCTAGAAGAGTGTGGTGGCCCAGCGTGGTTGACAGTTACAGTTGCTATAGTGGATGATGAAATATACTGTATAACGCTTGTCTATATCATTATTGTCATTATGTATAGATCTTAAAGTGGCAATTGCGTCAGTGTTGGTATATCAGAATGCCGTGTGATGGCAACGTTAAGGCAACAGCTGTTTGACTTTGCCAATGTAAATTAAGTTCTTCAACTCCTCGGAACCACCTGTGGTTCCTAAACGCGCTTCATGTTCTTCATAACGTTCATATTCCATAAGCTCCATTCAGAAGCTGGGCGTCGTGTGAGGCTGTAGCTCTTCTCTCCAGTCTAATAGACGGTGATGTCATTTTAAACCCTTATAATAAAAGAAGCTGAACTTTGTTTTTCTACTGAAAGTCGACCCGTTTTTCCCCAAATCTGGGCTCTAAACTATAAACAGACGGCGTCTCTTCAGTGATCTGCTCTGGAAACATGACTTGGCAATGTGTGGGATCATAAAACTTTGTTAACTTGAGGGGAGCTTTAAAATAAAATAGCAAATAAATTCATTCATTTCTTGCAGTTGCTGAATAATTTGTCTTACGATTTGTTTAATGCCATACTAATCCAAGTTGAATATGGCTTTAGTTCCCACCTTTGAACTATTTAGCCTGGGGAGTGAACAGTGCCATTTCAAACTTCAACAGTATTTGAACACTACATTAAACTCACTTTAAAATAAATAAGCAAGGGAATTTCTCAAGATACACACCCTAGAAACTTTCCTTACAATTAATGTTTTAAATTAAAATGATATAGTTTTATTTTAGAATTAGATGCATTTGAATTAGAATTAGATGCGTTTGAGTATGGCGCAGGTTTAATGTCAGTGACTTGTTTAGTACCATTTAAGAGGGAACATAAGTTGCTGTCTATACAGACCATATTCCCAAGAATTATACACAAAAACTAATTTTTAATAGTTAAAGATTTTTAATGAATTGTGGTAAGAATGATCCTTATTAGTTGTACACCACATACACACTAGTGAACACACACACACAGACACAGGGGCAGTGAACACACACTTGCCCAGAGTGGTGGGCAGCCCTATCCGCAGCACCTGGGGGTTAGGTGCCTTGCTCAAGGGATCTTCAGTCATGTTTTGTCAGCTAAGGGGATCAAGCCAGTGACCTTCACAAGGCTTGTTCCATAACCTCCAGCCCACGACTGCCCCAACATCCACTAGTAAAAATATTGAATGTTGTGGCCGGCGATCTTTAAGAATGACTCAGATATTTCTTTACTGTTTTATTTCATATTTCACTGCTGAGTGGGTAGTTTTTCCAATCACACGTGTGTATATTTAAATTCAATCGAGAACTCGCATGCATTCAATAATCCATCCATCCATTTTCTAAGCCGCTTCTCCGTCAGGGTCGCGGGGGGTGCTGGAGCCTCTCATCAGTCTTTGGGCGGAAGGCAGGATACACCCTGGACAGGTCGCCAGTCCATCGCAGGGCAGACAGACAGACACAGACAGTCACTCACACCCAGGGGCAGTCTAGCATGTCCAATTGGCCTGACTGCATGTCTTTGGACTGTGGGAGGAAACCGGAGAACCCGGAGGAAACCCACGCAGACACGGGGAGAACATGCAAACTCCACACAGAGAGGACCCCAGTCACCTGGCGGGGGAATCGAACCCAGGCCCTCCTTGCTGTGAGGCGACAGCGCTACCCGCCCATTCAATAATTTCAGATCAAATTAAATCGTGAGGTCACAGATTGACACCCCTCTTACTGAAAGCTGCCTTGGATCTCATCACTGAATGACTAATCCAAATTTGAGGACCAAAGTTCATGCCGTTCTGATAAAGTCAGTTTTACTCCCCGTGGCTTCATCCAAGAGTCATGGTGGTCTTGCTTCACCGATTGTGATGTGAACGCATGTTTTTATCATTTTTCTTTCGCTTTCTTGAGCAGGGTCACGGGTGACGCTTTCATTCATGTGTTGCTGCTGAATATTTACAGGAAATGAGTGCATTTTGCAGAACGCAAACTGATTTTATCTCTCCATTTCTTCCTTTCTGTCACCAAGGTCACATCAGTGTAATACACACTTCCGACCGACAGCTGCTGCCTTTGACACGAGTGAAGCCTCACAGGCCTTGCATTTATTCCTGAAATATGAACAAGTGCTAGATTCCAGGAAAGCTTCCGGTGTGTTATCTGCATGAGTCACTCACTGTTCAAAAGGTACATCTCCAGTTTATTAGAAACACCTACCTTCTGCCTACACACATTTGCCATTTTATTGGAAACACCAACTACATGGGTTCACTTTGTACATTTGCAGTTACTAACTAAAGCCTATATGGTACAATTTATAAGCACCACTACCCCAGTCGTAATTGGAAAGGGACCATCACGGAGCCACTGCTAACCAGAGTGTGTATAGCTGGTAGGTCTTAGTCAGCATAACAGTTACACTGACACGGTGGTGGCACAGTTGACAGTTCGGCTGACCTGAGTAGTAAAATGGTATGTTTAGTTGATTGAAGTGAATATAGGTTTATACATCCTCTAAAGAGAACAAACCTCTGCACATTTTAATGCACAATTAGTGTTCATTTGCAGATTTTAACAAAGTGAAGGGAAAAGACACAAACCTGACCTGTGCAAAAATATGACCATTTTACACCCCCCCCCCCTTTAAAACCAAGTTCATTTCAGATCATTAAATAGATGTTGTGCACTAAAATTGGCAGAAAAGCCACATTTATCCAAATTTTTGGGCCATTCCTTTTGGTCCATCCATCCATTTTCTAAGTCGCTTCTCCGTCAGGGTCGCGGGGGGGTGCTGGAGCCTATCCCAGCAGTCTTCGGGCGGAAGGCAGGATACATCCTGGACAGGTCGCCAGTCCATCGCAGGGCAGACAGACACACACAGACAGTCACTCACACCCAGGGGTAATTTAGCATGTCCAATTGGCCTGACTGCATGTCTTTGGACTGTGGGAGGAAACCGGAGAACCCGGAGGAAACCCACGCAGACACGGGGAGAACATGCAGACTCCACACAGAGAGGACCCCAGTCACCCAGCCGGGGAATCGAACCCAGGTCCCCCTTGCTGCGAGGCGACAGCGCTACCCACCACGCCACTGTGCCGCCCCGTACCGTCCTTTTGGTCCATTCATCATGAAATGTATACAGTATAAAGGAAAACTGGCATTTTTAAATTCGGTCAAAAAAAGTCTACATTCTCAACTTTATAAATTATATTAGCATATTCTGAGTGAAATGTGAAGAATTCAGTTGAATTTCAAAACGTCTTAATTAAAAGCAATGGTTTTAGCAACATTAAGCAAACTTTAAGCAAAGAAACCACAAAGTAATCATGTTGATCATATTGTTTCATGTACATTCCAGATGATGCGACATACTATACTCACCATACACGGCCTGAGCAGCAGAAGAACGTGAATCATGAGCTCTCATCTCACACGGTCGCAGCCGTACAGGGCCGTAATGGTCCAGAGGTGACGGGCGGGGCTGCTGCCCCACTTCACTGTTGCTCACCAAACCTCTGCGAACATCACCGCAGCCAACAGCTCCGAGAGGAGGCTGCCAGCTCTCTGGTTTTGGACTGGAGAGTCTGGTTTTGAGCTCCACTGCTCGGTTTGTGCTGCCAACTGGATGTTAATGTCTATGAGCCTCACTCTAAAGGTATTCGAGTTGTTAAAGTAGGTAAAGTGCAGTTCCAGCTCTGTCATCACCGTTTTCTCTCTCAGCCTTCTGTCCAACACTGACCTGTGAGGCTGAGAGCAGAGCTCTGTAAGTGCAGTGCAGAAAAAGAGGCCTGATATGATGGAGAGATTTCCATGTGTTTATACAATATTTACATATTAGTCATTTGGAGTGTTGAAGACTAGAATGTTTTGCATAGTGAATCAATTTAACTGCACATTTCCAATGTATCTAATTATTCTTATTAAACACTAATGGGTTGAGTGATCTGAGCAGTGCGTCCTCCCAAGAAGTAAACACTACTTCATGGAAATATGCAAACCAGGCTACGCATTTAGTGCCACAATGAAAAGAGAAAGGAACACAAGTTGACCTCTGATGTATTTTTAAGACAAAGTTATTAGTCATGGTGATATTGTTTGTGGTAGCACTTTCGACGAATATCTTGGCTATCAGAACCTATGATACAACATTCATAACATGTTATAATGCATTCCTAAGGCATCATAAACATGGCTAAAACTTTCGGTAAAAATGCATTACACTTTAGAGCCATGCTTTAGTTAAGTGATACTGTTTTAATCCCACAAACAGGGAAATTCCTACTCCGCATTTAACCCATCCGTGAAGTGAAACACCACGTACACACTAGGGGGCAGTGAGCACACTTGCCCGGAGCAGCAGGCAGCCCTATCCACGGCGCCCGGGGAGCAATTGGGGGTTGGGTGTCTTGCTCAAGGACACCTCAGTCATGGACTGTCGGTGCTGTGGATCGAACTGATGACCTTCCAGTCACAGGGCCGGTTCCCTGACCTCCAGCCCACGACTGCCCCCTTGTTATGCATTACTGTTATGGCTCCACATTTTAACGGGATCAGCAACATGTGACATTAAAAGCCTGAACTGGTGATGGGCTAAAGGCTGGAGGAACAGGCCAGCGGAGCTTATGAAGCCACTTTATTAAAACCAAATCACAATAAAATGATGTGCTATGACACCTAGTACCACACAGTACAGCCAAACTGGACGGCACCTAAGAAGAGGACAAAACCCTAACCACGCTTGTCTGCTCTAACCAGGAGTACATAGCTAACCTACAAGCCAGGAGACAAGATAATTACTCCAAACTTCCCTGGCCAGAAGTCTAAAGCACCTGTGGTGGTGCCCTCTGACCTGCTGGAACTGGATTGGCACTTTGGGCAAGTGTGCTCACTGCTACCTAGTGTGTATGTGGTGTTCCACTTCACGGATGGGTTAAACGCAGGGGTGAAATTTCCCTGTTGTGGGATTAATAGGGGTCACTCGTATCTTGTATCTTACCTGTTTGACGCTCCAGGTGGTACAAATAATGAATCCTTTGTACAACTAAGTTAAAAGAAGCACTCACAAAACACCTAAAACACAAACTAAACCAGAGCAACCAAATCTCCTCAGCCATCATGAAGGCCTCTTAAAGCACAGGCTCCTCCCCTGAATACACTAGCCAGGCCTCTAATTGGTCAGAGGTCCTCCTCACATGACTGACTGCAGAGCAGCTACACCTGTGAGAGAGAGAGAGAGAGAGAAGAAGTAGAGAGAGAGAGTGATGAGAGAAAGTAGAGAGAGAGATCAGAGAAAGTAGAGAGAGAGAGAGAGAGTGATGAGAGAAAGTAGAGAGAGAGAGACAGAAAGAGAGAGAGAGAGTGAGAGAGAGAGAGAGAGAGAGACAGAGAGAGAGAGAGATCAGAGAAAGTAGAGAGAGACAGAGAGAGAGAGAGTGATGAGAGCAAGTAGAGAGAGAAAGAGAGAGATCAGACAAAGTAGAGAGAGATCAGAGAAAGTAGAGAGAGACAGAGAGAGAGTGATGAGAGAAAGTATAGAGAGAGAGAGATCAGAGAAAGTAGAGAGAGAGAGAGATCAGAAAAAGTAGAGAGAGACAGAAAGAGAGAGAGTGAGAGAGAGAGAGAGAATGAGAAAGAGAGAGAGAGAGAGTTCAGAGAAAGTAGAGAGAGACAGAAAGAGAGAGAGTGAGAGAGAGAGAGAGAATGAGAAAGAGAGAGAGAGAGAGTTCAGAGAAAGTAGAGAGAGACAGAGAGAGAGAGATGAGAGAAAGTAGAGAGAGACAGAGAGAGATCAGAGAAAGTAGAGAGAGATCAGAGAAAGTAGAGAGAGACAGAAAGAGAGAGAGTGAGAGAGAGTTCAGAGAAAGTAGAGAGAGACAGAGAGAGAGAGTGATGAGAGAAAGTAGTATGGTTAGCTGTGATGTCATATTTAAAGTGAGAGAGGTGCTTATGGAAAGTGCACTGTGTTAATAACACTGAACGAATTGTTTGGGGGTGGCATTTGAATATTCAGGGCCCCAAAAAATACATTAATTAGTTATTTTACACTCACATGCTGACCTGTTGGGACTGATAATATAACATGTTACCACTGCTACTATATAACATACTGTTAATATATTACAGTAACACTTTACACTTTTACATGGAACATGCAATAAACTCTCACTAACGTGTCAAAAACATATGACAGTTAGGATTAGGTTTTGGGTTGAAGTTAAGGTTAGGGTTAGGATTATGTTTAGGGTTGAGGTTAAGATTAGGATTAGGTCTAAGGTGAGGGTTGGGTTTTGGGTAAAGCTGGTGAGGTGAGGTTTTGCATAATGAAAATAGCATATTAACAAAACATCTACTCAATGTAAGTAATGTATCATCAGAACATCTACAGGATATTCACTTCAGTGTATTCAGATGCTTCGCTTCTGCTACTTCGCCGATATGCTGTTGATGCGTTACTGATAATCTGTTAAGAGTCATCTAGAACAGGGGTTCTCAACCGTTTTCACCTCAAGGCCCACCTGTTGATGAGTATAAAGCACAGCAGCCCACCGAAAAACTCAAATCAACTTCTGAAATATGTTTGTTGTTTCTTAATTACTCACTGAAAACCTGTGAATTATGGCCTGAAATTGATCAGACTGTCAATTTCACTTCAATCACAGGAACCAAAATTTGCAGTTATGTTGAAAAACATAAATGAAAATAAAAATGAAAAAAAAAAGTTTACAGAAACAACAAAAAAGGGGAAACAAGGGGACAAAAGGTAGAAATAGATGTGGACTGTGATTTGGAGCTTCAGTCCATCACGATTTCACTGAAGATGCTCTTGTGGCTCCCACAGGACTCACTGTTTGGAATGGAGCCTCTGTAGTTTTCTGGGTTTTAGTGTCTCATTCGAAATAAACCTCACTCCACTCTAGCTTTTGGAACAGTGTCGCTACAATCAACAACATCAATAATAATAAACCTTGCTTGATCTCTGCTTCATCATGAGTTTAGCAAGTTGAGTTTAACTACTCGGGTCGCTGAAGCTCGGCCAGAAATCAAACGCAGATCACGGCTATTATTTCATGGCTCGTCTGTCGGTTTTATGAGCTGCAGCTCGAGCTGCAGGAACGATATGAGAGCAATAAGTCATGCACTCAAACAGGCATTTGTACTGACGGTACAGTGCTGACGTGCTGCTGGAAGACGAGAAAAGCCAGCTCTGATGATGAATTTCCCTTCTTTCATCATAAAACGCGTTCCCACCAGCAGTGAAGCGAACAGGCGTCGGGTGGATGCGGCTTGAGACCGACAGGTTTCAGCTGAGTGTTTCAGACCTGAAAGGGTGGAGTGTTCACACTCTCCAAAACAGAGCCAACTAAAGAAAAAACGTTTGATAGGTCCGACCCAAACAAGGTAGGAGAAACGCCCTGAGGAACCTCTCCATCTCTAACCCACGGACACACTGTCTCAAATTGATGACGTCTAATTGGCCTGAGACTGTGGTGTTTTTGTTTATACGTGTCTACCGGCCCACTTCAATCTACTGCCTCCCCCTGAGCTCATGCCAGCAGACCACTAGAGACTGCTTCACGGCCCACTGGAGGTCCCAACCCACAGGTTGAGAAACACTGATCTAGAAAGGACCCCCCCAAATAAAATGTTCTTTATTACTTTATCATCATAAGGCATAATCAACATGGCTATGAAGTGTAATAGATGTCTAGCCTTGCTTATAATGCCTCATAAACACACTTTAACGTGTTATGAATGCGTTTATAGATGCTCATAGATAGCTCATGGTATTCATAGTGTTATTGTTTTTGACATTGTTGACATGTAAAGCATTAGACATCAGCACAATATGATAGCTCTATTTGTAGGTGTGGTAGGTGTAGTTTGCTCACCTGTTGTTCATCTACATCTCCGGTCTTTGACTCCACCCACTTGTCATGCCAAATTTGCATCCTTGGGCGGACCTAGCAACCCGAATCTGGAACCTCATGCATGTTCAAGTACAAACATAAACCTCAGTGTTGGCATGAAAGACCAATCCAGCTCTGTAATGTTTGAACAGCGCTTAAGGAGTTTGGGGTAATACAGGTCATTTGGTTAAAAGGCCACTAATAGCTTCATCCTCTTTTCCTGACAATCCAGTGACGTTCTGTAGGTTAATGGATTATTTCATCAAACCGTCACACAACCTTAGCACATTCCACATCACCTTGGATGAGGTCTTTTAACCACATGATTTGAATTTCATTGCAAATCTAACATGAAGTTGTTACTTTATTTCATAAGCAGAAAACTAGAGGAGCTGCTTTGAATCTTTGGCCTAAGACAATAGGTTTAGATCAGAGGCATTTACCCAGGCATAGGCATTTACCCAGGGGTAGACCCATCATGCCCTCGCCGTGGTGGAACACCTGCCAACTTGTTGCTCATGTTTTGGGCCTGCACAAAGCTTAATGGGTTCTGGTCTGCGGTTTTTACTTCACTAATTGATGCCGTTGAATGCAACATAACCCCCTGCCCAATGCTTACATTATTTGGGGTCCCGGCAGAATCTTTTTCTTGTAAGCCCCAAGTAGCTGATGCAGTTGTTTTTGCCCTCCTCTTAGCTAAGAGAAGGATCCTTTTGGCATGGGAATCCACCACCCCACCCTCACACGCTCTATGGCTAACTGATGTCATGTTTTCCTTGGACTTGGAAAAGATTAAATTTAGCCTGAGAGGTACTGGAGACTTATTTGACCGGATTTGGCAACCATTCATCCGCCTATCTAACTTAAATACTTACTTATTTATTTATTTTATTTATTTTTGTTATTCCTTTTTTTTTGTTGAGGTTTTTTTTTTTTTTGGACTGGGGAGGAAGGGTATCTGGGGCAGGGGGTATCTAGGGTTGGGTGGGAAGGGTGGGGAGGGTGATTAGGATGGGAAGGGCGAGTAGGGTGGGTTGGGGGAGTGGGGTTGGATTGTTGCAAGATATTGTAGAATTAACACGTTGTTATAATTGTAACTTTTTTCTTTCAAATTGTGAAATAAAAGGCAACAAAAGAAGAAAGGATGCAGTAGAACTGCTAGCAGTGCATCTCTTCAGCTCTGGACCTCAGATTCCCTCTGTTCCGAGCCTGCCGATGACTCAGATTGGTGCAGTCCAGCAGCTCTTACCCCTCAATGGCAGTGTAATCATGTAAAGTGAGAAATTTATAGCTTTATAGTTCTGTCTGTCAGAGGATCAGTAAAGTCAATAGAGCTTGTGAAATGATGGGGTGGCGTCATTGTTGGATATTTGATTAAAAGGGTTGCATAAGGCCTTTATACATAGACTTGGCCCCTGGCGGAAACGTATAATCTTGCTCTACTACCTTAATGACCTCATCCGCTTTGCCCTGCCCGTTTGTTTACAATGCCCAAGCCTAGTAGGATCAAAATCTCTTAACCCTTTGAGCAGTGAGCCTTTTGGAATCTGTAGTCCATCTGTTTCTCTGATACATGGACCCTCACAGAGGAGGCAATATTTGGGTGGTGGATCATTCTCAGCACTGCAGTAACACTGACATAATGGTGGTGTGTTAGTGTGTGTTGTGCTGGTCTGAGTGGATCAGACACAGCAGTGCTGCTGGACTTTTTAAACACCTCAGTGTCACTGCTGGACTGAGAATAGTCCACCAACCAAAAATGACCACTGATGAAGGACTAAAGGATGACCAACACAAACTGTGCAAACATCTACAAGGTGGACCGACGAGGTAGGAGTATCTAATAGAGTGGACAGTGGACAGTGGACAAAACAACACTGCTGAGAATGATCCACCACCCAAATAGTACCTGCTCTGTGAGGGTCCATGGGGGTCCTGACCACTGAAGAACAGGGTAACAGAGTATCAGAGAAACAGATGGACTACAGTCTGTAACTGTAGAACTACAAAGTGCAGCTATACAGTAAGTGGAGCTGATAAGATGGACAGTGAGCGCAGAAACAAGGAGGTGGTCATAACGTTCTGCCTCAAGGGTGTAGTATAGTGGCATTTGGTAGGCATCTAAAATTCAAAGTGTTTCAGTACCTGCTAAACTGTCTACACAAGCAGCACTGTAAGTTCTCAAATACATGACAAAAGGCTTTCATAATCTTTACATATGGTGTCTACTAAACTTATTTTGGGCATTTTTTAAAGCAACATGAGATGTACCCCTAAAGAGATGTTAAACGGCCTAAATCTAGAGGTATTTGTCATGTTGTACTGTAATCGGTAGGGCAGCATTTTATCCCTCAGCCTCATCGGTTTGACAGAATTCATGATTTTATATAACGTGGCTGCGGCCCTGAGGACCCAGAGATGCACACAGACAAACCAGCATGGGTTTATTTACACATTTGTGAGCAAAGCCTTCAGTCGTGGGCTGGAGGATAGGGAACCAGCCTGGTGACCGGAAGGTTGCTGGTTCAATCCCCAGAGCCGACAGCACATGACTGAGGTGTCCTTGAGTATGACACCTAACCCCCAACTGCTCCCCAGGCGCTGTGTGCTCTGTGCTCACTGCCCCCTAGTGTGTGTGTGCTCACTAGTGTGTATGTGGTGTTTCACTTCATGGATGGGTTAAATCACGGAGGTGAAATTTCCCTGTTGTGGGACTAATAAGGGTCTCTTAATCTAAAACAAACCAAACTGAACTTCTCTGACTCTGTCTTAGAGGGTCCTTTCAGGGAGTCCCATGCAGTCCACTCCCATGCCTTGATTTGTAGTAAGTCCATAAGCCTTGGTTTGTAATCAGTCCATAAGCCTTGGTTTGTAATCAGCCTGGGATGTAAAGGGGTTAAAGTGTCCATGCTCCTACCCTGATTCGCCTCAGCTGTGTTGAATCAAGGACAGGAGCAGCTCACACCTGTTCTTAGGGGAGTGGTCACAGTGGCTCCACCTCCCCACTGCCACAACGGATTTTATATTGTTTTTACCCTTTCGGTCAAAAAAGGAAGCCAAACTGAGGTAATAGATCTGGAACCCTAAGGATCTGGATACCCCTCTGGGGTTTGAGAGCATTTTCTCATTTTTTTTCTGTCTTCCTAATTTCGTCTTTAAAACCTCTTTAAAAGCAGATATGATATCCATACGTTTCATATCAAACGCTCCGTTATCTTCAAACCACTGCAGCTGTAAACTCTCTGAATGCCGTTTCACATGTGCCTTCAATGTGGACCAAATGAAGAATGAAAGGTAAGCATGCAGGGGGCAGGAATGATTGGTGATATACCTGCTTCTAAATGTAGAGGTTCCAGGTCAAGTGAAGGTTTAAGAACTATTTGGGAACCTTTTTGTTTAAGAGTATGAATGTTATTTAATGAGGTGTCTAATAAGATTCTATTTCATTTTAAAGGCTAGCTGTGCTCCAACTGCTCCAAGGCTGGGCGGGTCCTCGGTAGGACTGGTCCTCGGTAGGACTGCCCTGTGAAGACTCCTCCTTAGTAGCCCATTGGTCACACAAGTGGAACATTCCTAATGAGGCTGTGGGGTGAGGTCACCAGAAAGATCCGGCCTTTGAAACTGGGAGCTGGTGAGCCCGTTGCACTGTACGGCAACAAGCTCATGCCATACAATAAACTACACATATACAAATACCTCTGGTTAAAATACGATATATGGGCGAATGCTTTAATGAATCAATCGTTTTACACTTCATAAGGAAACGAAGACGAATTCAAGTTTTTTTTTCCTTCGTGACGTTCGTGTGCAGAGAACCATGGGGAACCGAAGTCTTGGGAGGATACATCTGATGCATCCTCGAAATCAGTCAGAACATTTCAGGCTGCATTTCTAGGCACTTTGGAACAGCCTTCTATGGCGAAGTGACCAGCCCAGGCTTCGGAGCACAGCTGCTGTTTCCTGTGTACACAGGAAGGCACACTAGGTATTCATGCAAACCACACACAAAAGTGTCAGCATTCAAAGTCTGCTGGATGTAAGAGCATTTCGCTGATAGAAAAAAATCTCATATTTTCAAAGTGATGACTTCGGGCGGCACGGTGACGCGGTGGGTAGCGCTGTCGCCTCACAGCGAGGAGGGCCTGGGTTCGTTTCCCCGGCCGGGTGACCGGGGTCCTCTCTGTGTGGAGTTTGCATGTTCTCCCAGTGTCTGCGTGGGTTTCCTTCAGGTTCTCCGGTTTCCTCCCACAGTCCAAAGACATGCAGTCAGGCCAATTGGACATGCTAGACTGCCCCTAGGTGTGAGTGACTGTCTAAGTCTGTTTGTCTGCCCTGTGATGGACTGGTGACCTGTCCAGGGTGTATCCTGCCTTCTGCCCGATGACTGCTGGGATAGGCTCCAAAAACTGAAAAATGATTTTCTTCCGACAACAATTGTATAAAATATATATATACCCTTGCTGTCAGAAGAAAACCTTGTATCTACATTTTTCAGTTTTTGACATAATTTGAAAATATCTGTTATTGTTTACATTGTTTGTACATTTTATGATGAATGGCCAAAAAGAAATTACATGGGGTAAATTCTGGTTCCATTAACTTACATTGAAAGTAAAGTAGGTTTTTTCCTTCTCCTGTAAAGTTACTATTTTGGAGATACAAGGTTCTTCCGACAGCAGTGATATATATATATATATATATATATACATTTGCTAACTGATGAATGAAGGCCTGTGCAGCATTTGCACATATGATTTCAAAAGGACCCCATAAACAGCCAGCAATAATGTTTGTATTTACTAGCAGTTCCTGTCTGAACTGTAATGGGCAGACAGTGAGTAGACGTCCCTGAAGAGCACCAGTCCACAGAGAAATGACTCTAAGCCCTGAGTGCTTTTGAGCACATGACCTCCACGGAGATGAGTCTGCTTCCCGCTCTCCTCCTTCAATCAGCAGATGAAGATTTCCTCCTGGTTGACCTTCTTATTCTTCTGCCGCAAGACACAAGAGCCGGACGTTTCTCCGCTGAAGCTAATTGTGCTGTTAAGTGCCTGGATTTTCAAAGGGTTTAAGTGATGTTTTCTGACAGTCACCACCTCTTAATGAAACATTTAAATGAAGCTAGTCTTATGAAAATATTTGACATTGAAACATTTCCTCACCAATATTGCACATGCAAAATCCCCCTTTTGCAGTATATATAGTGTTTTTTACCAAGTCAATGCTTAGTCAGCTTTCTTTTGATCAACATTATATAACCAATCAGCTCAAAAGCATTCTACACATGTTGACATCGATATTTTTTCACCATATCTGTATTATTCCACTCACCAGAGGTTGCTAAGTGATAGCAACTGTCACGAATCCAGAGGTTTCAAACCTGTAGGCCACTAGGGAGGTGGCTCCCTTCAAAAGCCACCAATTAAAAAAGTAGGTAAGAAAAAAGTGTCAAGCATTTTTTCCCCAAATAGGAATATACACTCATTTTAGCACGTCTTAGTTAATGTCTTTGTGCAAATCTTTGGTCACCACAAACCACAACTAGTACTATTACCTCTAGCAGTAATACTATTAATTGTAATAATAATAACTAATTGAGTCCAATGAACGTTCAGAGCCAAAGGGGGTTGTGACACCAATAAAAATTATTACTAGTGGTAGTATTAGTTGTATAGTACTAGAAGTAGTAAAAATACATATTTCACATTTGGCGGATGCTCTTATCTACAGCGACTTACAATTGATCATTTTTACACAGGTAGGCGAAGGTGGTGTTAGGAGTCTAGTCCAAGGACTCTTACAGGTAGTGGTGTAGGGTGTTTACCCAGGCAGGGATTGAACCCCAGCCTGGGGTTCAATGGAGGGCAGAGATGTTACCCACTATGCTATACCAACCATATTTTAATGTTTAATTAAATCAAGTAAAGCGTAGCTGCAGAATTATTTGGGACTTTTATTACGACAGCATTGGCATTCTTGCTGAACATGAGTGTTATGAGTGAAACGTTGATTTAACAAGTGGTTAAATCTGCATTCTCAGTGGGTCAATTGGTGGTTTGTCATGTCATGAATGAATCCACAAAGGCAGATTTAACTAGTGGTCTACATACTACTACTACTACTACTAATAATAATAATAATAATAATAATGTTTTATTTACATTCGAGACCTCAAGGTCACTTTATAGAGCATGAAATGATTCATTTGGAATTGAAATAAATATACATTTTCAAAAAATGTTTAAAAAAGGGAATGGATGAGCCGTTACGAATGTTCTGAGGCAAGGAATTGCAGAGTTTAGGGTTTGTGGAACTAAAGATCCTCCCACCCCAAGAAGATTTAACTTGGGGGGGAACAACCAACAGTGCCAGAAGACCTCAGGTTACTCAAAGGGATATATGAAGAAGCTGAGTTAAATAGCCGGGGCTCGCCAACAGGCCCAAAGCTTCATAACACACTTCTACAACTTAAGAATAGCTCAGTCTATTTTGCATTGGAATCCCTGTAGTTACTGACTAATGAGCTGTAGTGTGTAACGAGCCGGGGATTTTAAAGGGGTAAATATTGAAGGGTCAGAACATGTAGAACCACGAAGGTAATGAGTGGTATCATGTATTTAATACATGAAGTAATAGGTAGCCAGTGTAACCGTTAAGACAGGAGCGATGTCCTGGATGTTTGGTGTGGGGGAGAACTCTAGCAGCCAGGTTTGGAATATGTCACAGTCTATTTAAGGTATTTGCAGGAAGACCAGCGTGAACAGAATTACAGTAATCAAGGCGAGAAGTGACAAAAGTACAGACCAGTGTTTATGCGTTATGTGTGGTTCTGCAAAGAACCTTTTTGAAAATGGTTCCTAATAGCACCAAAAAGGGTTCTTCTATTGTTACAATGTTGAACTAGTAGCAATAGAAGAACCCTTTCTGGTGCTATATGGATCCATATGCAAAAAACATCTATATACAGCCATATATAGCATACAGTATGTAACACATTCTACATACTGAAGAATCATTTCACCATGCAAAGAGCTATTTAAAGTTCCTTGAGTGTTTATGGTCCTCTGTAGGACTAAAGAACCCTTCAAGAGTCATCTTTTTTAGAGTGTAGATGATGCATGAAGATACGAACACGCTGAAGTGAAGCATCGTTAAAGTTTTACCGTCATATTCAACACTGATTGGTTGTAAAATTCCTCACAGCTGTATCAAACAGCTGTCTGGGGTGGCTGATCTGATCTCCAAACCCCTAAGCTCAGTAGAACCAACCCCCCGAACGAGTCCTCGGAGGTCCTCAAGGAGGGACTGGACACACAGCTGGTGGACAGCCGCTCGAGTGTTTATCATTTGAGTCACAGGAAACTGGGGTGGGGGGGGTGGGATGTCGGGGGGGCGGGGGGTGGTGTAGCCTATTGAAATCAATTCAAATCATTTCCACATGAATGAAATATATTACAGCAACACAGTCACTGCCAAAAGAAAGTAAACAAAAGGCAGAACTCTGTCCGTATGTATTAATAATGCGGAAATGGTGCACATTGTGAACGAAATACAGCGAGTGCACTCATTTTTTTCCACTGGAGCCAAAAGTGACTCACATGAAGTCATCCTTTGCTTCCAATCCTCTCACTTCAGATGGGATTTTAAGTCTTTTTACTCTCTTTTAAAACTTCCAAACTCACCCAGCACCTCTGCACATCACACGATCAGACGCTGTCTGTCTTAACACGTTCCACGCCTCTGCTTGGGAGCGTCTAGAACAGCCTCGTGAACTGAACCGCAGGTTTTTGAAGCTGTTCTGTTTTGATGCACCTAAGTTATGAAACTCTCCCCCGCTTCCCCCTCAGGCAAACACTCCAAATAGTCTGAAAATGAAGGTTTTTTAACTTATCTTTCCATAGACTTTTGAACCCTTTAAAATCCCAGGCTTACTACACACTAAGGCTCATTATTCAGTAACTACATGTAACCCAGTGCAACCGAATGACCCTATTCTTATGTTATAGATGTGTAATAAAACTTTGGGCCTGCCAATGGGCTCATGGCTTGGTAAAGGGTTAAGTGCATTTTGATGGGGCTCCCAAGTAGCACAACCATGAAAGGGATGTCTCGGCGATGCCACAGCCATCCATGAACAGGAGACTAAAGCTGAAGTCACGCTAAACTTTTTCAGTTCATATTCCTAAACTCGGAATGGGTGTGATCGAGGTCGAGGATGACAGGCGATGAGAAATGTCCTTTATGTCGGTGCACCATAAATATCAACCACACAAAATATATCTGATAATTATAAACTCATAAGTTTAAAGTGCTGCACTGAAATGGTTGAAATGGTTGAAAAGGGTTCTATACTCTGCAGTAAAGTGAAGCTCTGCTGATTGTTCTAACACAGTTTTAACAATAAATGGTCTTAAATGCTGGAGTTAATGTGTATCTGCTGATATACCCTGCTGCCCATAGCAACACAGACAACAATCCCACCCAGCTAGAAGCTAAAAAACAGGCAAACAGAAAAATTTAAGATGAACATCGATAGTTTGGCGACCCATGGACTTATTTACAGCTGGTTTCCTGATCCGTTTAATCTGCAAGGAGAAACTGCCAAGCACTAAAGAGTCACGAAGCTTAAGTCAGCTTCTTGTTCTAATTGTCCTGTTCCTCCTTAAATGCTGCAGCAGTTACATTCTGACAGCTCAAGCAACATTTAAGGTGGAACAGAAAATCCGTACGAGAAGCCGGTGAATGAGAAGCGACTTCAGCCCTGTAAAAATTCGAACATTGAGAAACATTTTACACCTTTTTTAAAACATTTTTTCAAAAGTTTCCTGCCAGAGATGTGAGAAAAGTGGCTATAGCTGAGCTAAAGCTTCAAGCAGAGCAAAGTAAGTCTACATAGGTTTTTGTAGTCTATACTAACACTTTAGCACAAACTGAGACATATTTACAGCCAAAAATGGACATAAATTGTTGTAGCTGTCAAAGTGGTTTGATTTTTATTAAAAGGATAAAATGGCTTGCCGACCATAATGGATCGCCGTTTTAGACCATAAAGAGAAGAACAGAGTCTAACAAACTTTAGTTCTATGCTGTGAGATGCTGGATATAATATATGCAGTTCTGTGATCTCAGTACTGGAATAGTTTTTCAAATATCTACTTTTATTTCTGCTGTTTAAGTCATTTTCAGTAGAAAATACTTGGCTTGGTGTGGGTTTAGGCAACTCTACTGACTTCTGCTTCTTATATGGTTCTTTCATAGTTACTAGCATTTCAGACAAAGTGTTAAAAGTTTTTGAGACACTCTCGCCGGCCACTTTATTAGGTACACCTTGCTAGTAAAAGGTTGGACCCCATTTTGCCTTCAGAACTGCCTTAATTCTTCGTGGCAGACTTTCAACAAGGTGTTGGAAACGTTCCTCAGAGATTTTGGTTGGTTATTTGAGTTCCTGCTGTCTTTCTATCATCTGGAACCAGTCTGCCCATTCTCCTCTGACCTCTCACATCAACAAGGCATTTTCATCTACACAACTGACCGCTCACTGGATATTTCCTCTTTTTCGGACCGTTCTCTGTGAACCCTAGAGATGGTTGTGCGTGAAAATCCCAGCAGATCAGCAGTTTCTGAAATACTCAGACCAGCCCGTCTGGCACCAACAACCACGCCACGTTCAAAGCACCTTAAATCCCCTTTCTTCCCCGTTCTGATGCTCGGTCTGCACTTCAGCAAGTCGTCTTGACCACCTCTACATGCCTGAATGCAGTGAGTTGAGGCCGTGTGATTGGCTGATTAGCTGCTTATGTTAAGAAGCAATTGAACCTAATAAAGTGGCCGGTGAGTGTAGTTTGAAAATGCCTAGTGTTCTTTATATTGTGTCAAAATTTCACTTGGACTTGGAAAAACGTCCGGTTCCATTGACTTACATTAAAAGTAAAGTATGTTTTCCGCTTCTCCTGTAAAGCTATCGTTTTGGAGATATGAGGCTTTGGTCCGACAGCAGCGATATATTCCATTATATTTACTTGTTTCCCTTGGTAACCTTTTATGATGTTTACATGGTTTTATATATCAAAGATAGTCATTAACTATTATTTATTTTCCAATATTACTTCTACCCTTAGAGTTTAACAGCCTGTTTTTATTATTGACCTTTTAAGAATGATATATGCAAATGAGCTCTGTTCTGTTTGGCTATTCTGTGTTGTGCCACATTCAAAAATTCGTTAATATGTGAGTGTGAGAGGGCAGGGCTACACTACTGTAAGCTGAATGGGCTGGTATTTGTGTATGTGTTGGTTTTTCATGACATCACAAAAACAAGGAATTCAGGCTTTTCTGGAAACTGTGCTTCCATATACGGACTGAATGGGCTGGACAGTGAACGATATGTTTCCACCTGCAATGTTTACAGACAACATCAAACTCATATTCAAAAACATGAGGGGCATCTAAATGCACGTGCCAATGCTCTGTACTGAAAACAAAGCCAACAGGTGATTAAAGGTGTTCCTGTAGTTTTAGGCCACAGACAGCAGATAATACGAAACGTGCCTAAGCTCAGAGCCATTAGCGCTGCCCACTGGGCACATCTAGCACAGATTACTGCCAGTCATCCCGCTTAATACCACAATCAGCTACAGTAAAGTGGCAGGTGCTTAATGTTTACAAAAACTCAGCAGGGTGGGGATCTATTACCCCAATAAACACCAACAGCTTTGAAGGAACAAACGGACACTAAATAACCAGAAGAATTACTTTATAAAGGCTAAACATTTTCTGATGTACAGCGGTCAGGCATAATATTAAGACCTTGTTTCTACACTCACTGTCCACTTTATCAGCTCCACTTACTGTATAGCTGCACTCTGTAGTTCTACAGTTACAGACTGTAGTCCATCTGTTTCTCTGAGACTCTGTTACCCTGTTCTTCAGTGGTCAGGACCCCCATGGACCCTCACAGAGCAGGTACTATTTGGGTGGTGGGTCATTCTCAGCCTGCAGTAACACTGACGTGGTGGTGGTGTGTTAGTGTGTGTTGCGCTGGTCTGAGTGGATCAGACACAGCAGCGCTGCTGGGGTTTTTAAACACGTCAGTGTCGCTGCTGGACTAACAGTCCACCAACCAAACATATCCAGCCAACAGCGTCCTGTGACCACTGATGAAGGACTGGAGGACGACCAACACAAACTGTGCAGCAGCAGATGAGCTGTCGTCTCTGACTTTACATCTACAAGGTGGACCGACAAGGTAGGACTGTTTAATAGAGTGGACACAGCTTAAAAACTTCAGCAGCCCTGCTGTGTCGGATGCACTCACACCAACACAACACACACCAATACACCACCACCACATCAGTGTTACTGCAATGCTGAGAATGATGCCGCAGTCATTCAGGCCTAATCTTCTCCAGTCTATGTTGAAGCTGCACACATTTGATGTAAACATAAATCCCTGATTGTGGCTTTCCCGAGCGTGCGTACACACACACACACACACACACACACTCACAGGCTTACACAAACACTGCCAGTTGCTTTAGCAACCAGCCAATCCAGAATGTCAGAGCAAGAAATTGTAATCCAATCTGCAGCCTATTCTCTCCGTCCTTCAGCCTCGCTGTATCCTGCCAGTCCTCTGAGGAGTAATAACAAGCTTAGCCAAGTACAAACACAGCCACGTTCGGCTTACTGTCACCTCTCTAACCTCTACAGGCTCCAGCAAGCTGGGCAAGACCACCTGCTGCTTAGGGCGTCCTGTGTGTGTGGAAGGCCTGGGGACTTGGGGTCCAAATCAAAGAAGGCACAGCTGCTTCTGACAGCATTCAGGTCCAACTGCCCGGTTACCATGCAGATTGCAGGCACTTGTTCAGTAAGTGGGTCTACTTGTAGGCCTGGTGCTCCTGACTGGGGTGATCGTCGAGGTCAGTGCATACACAGTGGACGAGAAGGGAGGCAGTTGTTCCTAAGCAACTCTCTGAAAAGCTTTTGAAATCACTGCCATTTGCAGCAATCAACAGTATACAGAAGAAGAAGTGCAGTGAATTTACCTGATTCAAATGGCGCACTGGTTATACATGAATACAAATGAATGCTGCTTATTTACTTACTTTATTATTATTACTTATTTTTGTTATTGCTTCTTATTTTATTCCTGCGGAACTGATGTACACATCTGAATCAAGTAAACTGAATGCATTACTTTTTTCAGGGCAGCAACTAATCAACTAACCTATGGACTATTAATCGATTAATCGACTCGACTAAACAAACTAATTGACTGATCTAATTAACTAACCCAAAAGAAAGGGTTCCTCTCCATTTGCAATCATTCAAAATTCTGTCATTTTTCTTTTGCTATAATGCTGCACCAAGAATTACTTCTGTAACCGATTAACTTATTGACCAGTAATCGATTAATCGAATCAACTAACAAAATAATTGTCTGATTTAACTGTATTAACCAAATGAAAGGGTTTCACTTAATTTGCTATCATTCAAAGTTCTATCTTTTTTCCTTTAATGTTGCACTAATGATTACTTCTATAACCCCTTAACTTACTGGCTGTTAATCAATTAATCAACTCAACTAACAAACCAATCGACTGATCTAACTATATTAAGGGTTTCGACTCATTTGCAATCATTCAAAGTTCTAACTTTTTTCTTTTGTTATAATGTTCCACCAATCATTACTTCTATTACTGATTAACTTACTGACTATTAATCAATTAACTACTCAAGCTGATCAATGAATCAAACTAAAATTCAAATTCATGTTGCAACAAGCAAAGGCTGCAAAGAAGTGATTATTTCTGAAATCAATTAACATTTTGCGTATTTATTAATTAATCAACTAAATTGAACAAAAAGTGAAAGAATGTCTCTCATTTAATCAACTAATCAACTAATTTGGTTAGTAACCTAACCAAAGTGTCAATCTCTTTTTATTATACAAAGTTTTATTTATTTTTTGTGGTTATCATGTTGCAACTAATGATTATTTCTTTAACTGACTTACTTATTGACTAATCAACTGACTAATCCAGCTATTTGTTTGATCAAATTAAAACCTTTGTTACATTTACCAAAGCCATGATTCAAACCCATGTCTTAGAAACAGGCAAGGGCTGCAAAGTAGTGACTATTTTGGTAACAAATTAACATTTTGACAATTCATCGATTAATCGACTAACAAATTTTTTAAAAAACGAAAGATTTTCTCTCCTTTTGGCAATTTCTTCACTTAAAGTTCCAACTATTTCTTTCCATTTTCCCCAACTGTGACAGTCATTTTTGCTTTTGTTACGATGTTGCAACTAATGATTATTTTGTTAATGGACTAACTTACTGACTATTAATCGATGGACTAATCTAGCTAATCAATTAATTAAACGAAAACTAAAATTTTGTTTCCATTTACCACTGCCATGATTCAAACTCAGGGTTGTGCAACAAGCAAAGGCTGCAAAGAAGTGACTGTTTTTGTAACCAATTAATATTTTGACTATTCATTGATTAATCGACTAACAAAATAAACAAAAATGTGAAAAAAAATTCTCTTCGGCAATTATTTTCACACCAAATTCCGTCCATTCCTTCTCATTTTCCTGCTGTTATACAAAGTCATGTGAGGGCATTAAGCCAGGGCTACTAGTACAATTACTTCTGTAATCAACTCACATTTTGACTATCAAGAATGATAGAACACGTTTTGGGGGCAAACAATATAGACAAGAAAACTTGGACATGAATATCTTTTCACAGCATCATCGCCTTTGTCAGCTTAATCGGCCTAATCAACAACATATTCATAATAAACCACTGAATTACAGAAAAATGATCAATTAGACATAAAATATTATGAAGACATACCAAGTCAATAGCAGAATTGTAATGTAGTCAACTAACAAAATGCCTGCAATAGTTTTTGAATGAATGACAAAAAAAATGATATGCCATCTGCTCAGCAGGTCCCAGTGGATTCTAATGACCACAAAGACGTCCTTCATCGTTACTGATTTCACACCAGAAGGGAATATTTTCACAGCTCTCTTAGCCAAGTTAAAAAGAATGCAGTAAAGGATGAACGGAGCTGTCAGAGTGGACAGTAGGCATGCGGCGGAGAGACAGAGCCAAGAGCAGTTATTGCTTTTCTGTTCTTTCACACACATAAAAAACTTTGTTTTAGTCACGAAAACTGTGCAAAGTGAGACCAGATCTGAAGGAGAGGAAGGAAAGAAGCCCTAAAAAATGTGGACAAAGGCTGTCCCAACAATTCATTGTCATTTACCATTTACATTACAAAGAGGGAGAGAGAGAGAGAGAGAGAGAGAGAGAGAGAGAGAGAGAGAGAGAGAGAGAACGACAGAGAACCATAATAAGAGGGCTATATGGAAAGATAGAGCTAAAGAGTGATGCAGAGTTATAGAGAGAGAGAGAGAGAGAGAGAGAGAGACAGGAAGAGAGAGAGAGAGAGAGAGAGAGAGAGAGAGAGACAGGAAGAGAGAGAGAGAGAGAGAGAGAGAGAGAGAGACAGAGAGAGAGAGAGACAGGAAGAGAGAGAAAGCTAGAGCTAAAGAGAAAGATAGAGCTGTAAAGATAAAGCTGGAGAGAGAGAGAGAGAGAGAGAGAGAGAGAGAGAGAGAGAGAGAAAGCTAGAGCTAAAGAGAAAGATAGAGCTGTAAAGATGAAGCTGGAGAGAGAGAGAGAGAGAGAGAGAAAGCTAGAGCTAAAGAGAAAGATAGAGCTGTAAAGATGAAGCTGGAGAGAGAGAGCGAGAGAGAGAGAGAGAGAGAGAGAGAGAAAGCTAGAGCTAAAGAGAAAGATAGAGCTGTAAAGATAAAGCTGGAGAGAGAGAGAGAGAGAGAGAGAAACAGAGAAAGATAGAGCTGTAAAGATAAAGCTGGAGAGAGAGAGAGAGAGAGAGAGAGAGAGAGAGAGAGAGAAACAGAGAAAGCTGGAGAGAAAGATATAGAGAGCGACAGAGAGAGACAGCAAGAGAGAGAGACCGACAAACAGGGAGCACTAGAGAGGCCAGTAAAGGCCAAGGATAAATGGAGGGAGGAAAGAACTGGCCAAAATGATAAAAAGGCGGATGGCAGTGTTTGTCAGCCTGCTTTGAAAAAACCCACCAAGACAGATGGCCAGTGGGCAAAAAAGGAGATTACTCTCTCAGTCCAAGCAGGTTTTCAGTCTGTCAGCTGCCACATAGCACCACACTAGACGGCTCCAGCTTTATCACTCGCTCCCGTCTCCTGTTCCCACTGTCGCCGTTTCTTTTTGCCTCCTGACCTCAGTCATTCATCATGTTTGCAGGCAGAGGAAGTTTGGGGGTGCTTTGGGACGCCTTTGACTGTTTGAGGCCAACTATGTAGAACAGAAGCGAGAGTGGTCTGTTTACGAAGGCCTGACCGATAGAGGCTCAAACGCACAGGCCCACCTCGGGCTGATGAGGCCTGTGATGTTGCTTGTAGTCAGTGTCAGTGAAGGAGGCCTGAACCCGTCTCATGACTTGAGTGTAACTTGAGAATAACTCAGCCAGTCTATGTAATTACTAAATAATAAGCCTAATAATGACAAGCCTGAGATGTTGAGGGGTTTAATGAAAGTGAGTAACAATAAAAGACAAAGACAAGGTGATATCATTTTTAGCAGTTGTATGTTTTATTCATTTTATGGTTTTTTTTGGTTTGTTTTTTTTTTTGTTTATGCAATGACACCAAATGTAATCTTCTATTTTCTTTTTCGCTTGCTATCTTAGGAGATGCGTTGAATTGTAAACAGTGAAAATGATAAAATACATTTCATAAAACTCCTTACAAGCAGTGTATGACCGAGGAAGAGGTGGACGGTACCCACTTCTGCCCCCCGTTTGATAACAATACATGTCATTTTTATAGCTTTTGATGCTCTCAGTATTTACATAGATACAACTCAGCTTCGTGGTATTTCCCACAAAACCTTGCGCTTTTGTCTTTTTTCGTCGTTTTACTTTTTTCTTAAGAATTATATTTACATCCATAAACCCCGGCTGCCTGCTGCCGGGGGTACACAGTTAGAATAATAACTCGCTTATGTCAACTACTTAACTCTTAAACCGCAGCTCAGTCTTCAAGCAGGTTGTTTTTTTTCTGCAAATACAAATTAATACAGAGCTCCATCCATTGTCTCTCTCGTATAAAGTCGCACTTATCCAAAAGATAAGCAAACAAACAAAAATAATAAAACATATTGCACTTGGATCATGGGTAAGAGGGTTGGGGGACGGGGACGGGGGGGGGGTGTTGAGGGGGGGTTCAGCTGAGTGCAATTGGACCGACACATCCAGCAAGGATCTAAATAAATACGCAAACCTTTGTACAGGTAAAGCATTGTCTTTCTTAACAAGGTAAAAACAGGGAGAGGCCCAACTGGCCTTGTTCCTGTTCTGTCTATGGAGTGCAGGTTTGAAAATGACTTTTTAATGTTAAAAAAAAAAAAAAGAAAGAAAGAAAGATACAGAAAGGTTGGAACGAGCCTGGAAGGTTCATTAATCGAGTGCCATACAGTCCTGAGAATGCTCTCGTCCGGTCCCCATGTGGAGCTACAATGAAATGCTTATCGGCTATACAGAAAAACATTTGCAACTTTTGTCATTTTGTGCAGTCTTTGGATGGTCAATTTTCCAAGGGCTTCAGTAGCAGGGTCCTCCCGTTGTTCCGGTTTTTTGGTCCTTCTTTTTTGCCTTATAATGTCTTTGACTGGGACAGGGACTGCGTCACTGGGGCAGAAAGGTCGGGGGACGGGGGGGGGGGGGGGGGGGGGGGGGGGTTGGTGAAGGCTAAAGCCTTAGAAAACTGTGCTTGAGTACGGAAGTGCATGACCACAAAGATCAAAGATGGGGTAACAAGCTTCTTTTCACTGAGCTTGGTAATGTCCAGGAGCGTCATAGTGAGAATTGATGGGGAGGGGGAACAAAATGCAAGAATGGGTCGTACCAATGGCACCAGAGGAGAAGGAGGAGGGAAAAAAGGAAAACATGGGCAGACAAAACAAGAAGAGGCGACAAAACAGTACCCGACTGTCTTTGTGTCGAAGCATGAAGACATTTCCCCCCTCCTCTCCTTTCTCCAGTACGTTTAGGGAAAATCATAAATAAGGAAAAATGGGAGGAAAAAGATAATAACAACAAAAAATATACATCGATAGCACTCGCCATGGGGACACCCCACTTGTCCGGCTCACTTGTGAGCAGGCCCTGGATCAGGCCGCACCGTCTTCCTTTCCGTCTCCTCCTCTCTTTTTCTCTTAGATCTTTCCATCCTGCGCCTTGTGAACATCTTCTTTCCTCCGCCTCAGTCTGTCTTGCCTTGGCTCATCGTAGGACAGGATGGCGAATGAGAACGAAACTCTAAGTGAAAGAAACCTCCGCGATGCTGTTTCTATAGTGTCTCTCTCTCTCCGGGTACAAGCATGTGTCCTCTTTACGATGAGGACGCCGTTGACGTGGTGCTCGCTTTCTTTTGGTTGACCAAGTCCATGTAGAGTTCGGAGCGAAGGAAGCGGGGGTACGAGTCTTTCTCCATCAGGCCGTATATCCTCCGTTGGGCCAGATCGAAGCAGGAGCGTGTGATGTTCTGCAAGTTCTCCTTGGTGTGCTCTCTGGTGTATGAGTCCAGGTTCACCTGGAGGTGAAGAAAAAAGAAAAACAGATCAGTCACTGCCAAGTCCTCTAAATGCACTGCTTTGCACTGATCAAAGACAATCTGTACTCTGTTAACTTTAAACTCTGGGTTATTAAGATTAAGTGGCCTTATTAGTCCCACAATGGGGAAATTCCACCTCCGCAATCTAACTCAACCACACACACACACACTAGTGAACACACACACTAGGGGGCAGCGAGCACACTTGACCAGAGCAGTGGGCAGCCCTATCCACAGCACCCGGGGCAGCAGTTGGGGGTTAGGCGCCTTGCTCAAGGACACTTCAGTCACGTCCAGTCGCAAGGCTTGTTCCCTAACCTCCAGCCCACAACTGCCCGACTCAGTTTTGGATTAATAACTGAATAATAAATCTAGAGCTTGAGGAGTTTAGGCTGATTTTATAACCAACTCCTATGAAACTACTATGCCAATTACATTGTTACATAGCAGGAACTGATGACAGAGCCAGAAAAACAGAGCTCGAGGGGTTAAGACTTATTCATAGGCCATGGACTAGAAATGGTCTAAAAACAGTCCTTAGGAACTAGAGATGGAAACCACCGGTAGCTCCTGCCACTGGCTCGTTTTGTCAGTTTCCACGCACTGCTCCAAGTCGCAAAGTGAAAACATGCGCTAAAGCTATTGGCCGTGTGCAGCGACAGCCAAAACGTGAACTCATTTGGCAGGTATGACCTCACATCCTCTCAGGGCCTCTCAGGGCCCGCTTGTGGAAACCAGAGACGAAGACTGGACGTTTATCTAGGTGCCTTCTCTAGAGAGGCATCAAGCGCATTTCTTTACAGCAACCCAGCCAAAACAACAGAAATATGTTTTGGCTGGATGCAGTCTGTGTTTAGCCTGCGTCACGCTGCTTTTCAAAGCACAAAGCATCTCTTTTGATCTCTTTTGATGCCTGATGCCTTCCGAACTGCCTCAACTGCTCATATTTGCCTGTTTTTTTATATGTACAGATGTTTTCAACTCCTCGCAGGAACTCACCTCTTTACAGGACTGAATGGCGATGTACTCGGCGAAGATTTTCTTGGCTTTCGACGCCATCTTGGACTGCGACTTAATCTTCTTGTAATCCTCACATGCCAACCAGAATTCCAGATTCTCCTCGCTGAACTCGGTGCGGAGGAAAGCTCTGAACGCTGCCAGGCCGTCTGATAGAGAAAGGGGTGGGGGGGGGGGGGGCAGAAAATAAGAGAGATGTGTTATTGGACGGGATGGAGGGAATGAACCATGGCAACGGCCGACTCCAGTGAAGAGTCGCCCGAGTCACGTGGACCACGGTAACCTCATCATTCTCATCAATACTGATCGGCTACTTAATCACATTTCCTGTTTTTCCCTGCTCTGCAGATGATTTTAAAATAAGAAGCTGAAAGCATTTTGAAGCTTTTAACCGTTGCAGATCAATTCAGTTATGAATGTAATTGCATTTCCTGTCTTGTGCTGGTATAGTTTCCCTTTTGAATTAGGAATGAGCAAAACAATCTGCCCGCTAATGACTTAATGACATTATAATGGCTTTCGGAAACCGGAGCTGACGTGCTTTGCGCGGAAATGCAGCGCAGGTTAATTCACCGGTGTCATCATACACATATTTGCACTGCTCTCGGAATTTGGGCACTGTAAGGAAAAGGCGCCGGCCGCAAGAATTGAAGGAAGCGGGGATCCACCCCTCCGTTCGCCAGCACCTTTCCGCTCCCATGAACAGCTGCAGATAAGCTAGCGGCTTTGCCTCTATGAAGGTCTTTCAGAAAGAGGGAAAGTAACTAATCCTAACCTTGCAAAATTCCCCAAAACGGCAAAGCCTATATGTTCAATATTATGAATTATCCAGGGAAGGCAGGAATAGGATCCTCACGTGGGGCTTTTTTAGAACACTAAACTCTCTCTGGCTTAATCTCTCTCTCTCTCTCTCTCTCTCTCTCTCTCTGCACGGCTCAATTCATCAGGAGTTAATGAGAGATCCACACTGAATCCTACAGACTACTCAATCTCTCTCTCTCTCTCGTGCTCTCTTTCGTTATCTCTCGCTCTCTCTCTCTTTGCACATACAGACTACCACTGACTGCGCTGGCCATGAACAGAATGCCTAATTGCCCAATGCACAACAATGTGGCCAGGAATTCCAGTACAAAGCAAAAGATTGAATACAAAACAGCACAACTTCATCACATTCATTCACCATAGGGTAATACAAGCACTGAATTGCACCATGTTTTTATACTTTATGTCTAAATATGCACGCCTAAATATGTTTAGAGTACAGCGACTGCATTTATGTGTATTGAACGTTCTGCTACTTTAGAGGCAAAATGATCAAAACAATCCCACATATTTCCACTGAATTTAACATGTGGTCTGTGCTATCGCAACATCAAATGCCATTGCATTTATGTGGATACATTTTTGGCTTCAAATATACAACTTGGTTTCTTTCCAAATCTCTTCTTCTCTATTTAATTAAAAGTCCATCTTATAGCTATGTGACTTGATATTGTCCATACCCATGTAACCGTCCCTATTCATTAAGCATTAAATAAAACATGATTATAAATATCTATCTCTGTGACATACTTGGAAATGATCAAACAAAGCCCCGCTTACATTTGTGGACGAGCAGCTTGTCCAGAGATTCTCCCCACTTGAGTGCCTCCTCCGGAGTGGGCCTGCAGATGAAAGCAGAGCGGTTCTTGAGCAAGCCCATTTCTGTCAGGTTTCTCATTGTGTGACCCATCCGAAGCCCCTGTGCTTCTCTTGGCTCTGCGCTAGGCTGACTGATTGTGTGTGCTCGAGTGTGTGTCTCAGCAAGCCTGCTGCCAGTGGTGGTGCGCTCGACGGTCTGCGTGTGGGTGAGTGTCTGTCTGTCTGTCTGTGTCTCTGTGTGTAGGTCTCTCTGAATGCTCCTTCTGGAGAGCCTCTCTTATACTATCTCAGAGAGTGGGGAGGGGGCGGGGTTACGCCCAGCCAATAGGATCGCTTGTAAGTACGTGGCCCCACCCCCACCCTCACTCCAAATGCGCCCTTTCATTGTGTGGGCTACACTTAACAACCACACAGCATCTGCTGCCTTATTGACTTTAGCAGCAGTCAGTCTTTCTGCCGTATAGGGTGGCATTGTGCTCTGTGTTTATGGTCTATTAGGCAGACGGCAGCAATTCTAAAGAAACAACACTCATGCATATGCACACCCAGCTGTGACAGGGAGTGTGAAAATCACACGACACTTTATTTTCACCATATTTTGAACCTTTTTAAGAGCATTGTTCTTATTTCCCTCTATAAGTGACTGCACATATGGCAGCAGATGCACATGTGGCAACTTCTATACCTGGTTTCTCATGTTATTCACGACATTTGGCTCATTTGCGCACTGCTGCATTCTTCATAAACACAGTTTGTTTAAAATTAATGCTGCACTGAAAGCAGAGGTTCTCAAAAGGAGTCTCTGGGCCCCTCCAGATGGTCCACACTTTTGCTCAATCTCTATGCATTTTGAGTCAGTGGGGATATGGACTGTCTAAGGAACACCAAGGACTGGTTTGAGAACCACTGACTTGACCAAGAGTCAAATCTTTAGTTACCCTTACCGCGTTTGTGCCACAGCTATGGGGCTAAAACACTAGAAAACACTAGTCTACGTTCATTATTTGGTAGCTGCTCTAACCCCAATGCAAAACAGAATTTCAGACCATACATGCCTCCACTGATTGACTACATCTGTGGAAACTGTACAGACGTTTTACCTTCAGTGCTGCTGGAGTGAGCTTGCTTCCATTCAAATCTGATGCAATTCTGCCATGCAACAAATCATGCACTTTGTTATTTACAATCAGGGCACGTGGTCTCCATGCAATTTAAAAAAAAAAAATAGGGCAAAGTGCAATTGGAGTAAATACAACAACTTTCAGAGCGAGTTCTGCCCATGGAAAAATACATAGTGTCAACTTCCCATGTGATTACACTACACTACAGTACTGTTCCATCGCATGTTTTCCATCACTTCTAGTCTCAGCCCACACACACACACAGTGCCCAGAGCAGGGCTGGTGGAAGCAGGCGGATGCACTTACACACACACAAACACACACACACACACACACACACACTCGTTCAACACTTACTTGACCGACTTCATGGTTTTGTCCAGCTTGCCGGACGGAGTGCTTCCAGGAGACTCATTCCTCCTCCTCAGAAAAGCCAACCGGTTCTTCATGTCTTTGGCCCTGCACATGCACCACACACATACAGAAAGGGAGCAAGAGAGGGAAACAGCCGTGAGCCTCACTGATCAAAACAAAGCTAAACAAATCATATTCATGGAGAACACAGCTGCACCCCTGACACTCCAGCTCCATCAATCCACATTAATTCCAGCATTCCCAAAATGTGATCCCTGGAATTCCATCTCGACAACTCTACTGCTAGAATTCCAATTCCAGAATACTATCCCTAGATTTCCAAAAAAAGAGAGATTCTGTATCTATGTACATTTCCTCCTTAATCGGCTGTTATCTTGATCCCAGCAGTGTTAGCAGATTCCAGTAAGAAGGTGGTGGAGAGACACTGCAGGTCTCTCTCTCTCTCTCTCTCTCTCCTGTCCTTCGTCCTCTCTCTCCTCTTCTTCGGTACTGTTTCTGACTGACTGACTGACTGCCTGCCGCTCTCTTCCTCCGCACCACCATGGCTTTCTTTCCAGGTGTCTCCCAAGGGCCCTTTGAGCCCCCACCTAGGGGTCAAAGCCCTGGGGGGGCAGGGCGAAGGGTTACAGCTGCACCCCTCTCCATCCTGCCAATCTTTGACCACTTTGGCACCCCCTGGAGAGCCCAGTCTCGGCTAGGGTAATAGGCTAGGCAAGGCTAGGCTAGGCTGATCCCCTTCCCCAGGTACGTGTCCTTGCACTCTTTCACGTGCCTCCTCCTCCTCCTCCTCCTCCTCCTCCGGGGCGCCCGACCTTTCCCAACACCCATTTCCTCTAGTCTGATTTCCACTGTGGATTTAGAGAAGCTTCATTCTCATTAGACCCCGTTGGCCTGTGCCACATCGTGCTAGCGTGTGCCAAAAATGGACGGCAATTCCATTTCTGAACCTCCCCAGCCACCGTCCCTAAATCTGTCCATCTATCTAGCTACACTGCCGTACTGGGACGCTCCTCCCGTGCCCTCTATCTGTGCATCTTTCTTGGATGTCAGGAAAAAAGCCTCGAAAGCTTTACGGCCTTCAGTCAAGCAGAGCTGGCAGTTCCAAGCAGACACATTTATCGGCTCATATTCGGAATATGTGACGAGTGCGATTTGTGACACCTGCGTTTATTTGAAGGGAAATCGTTCCGGGCAGGCTTTGTAGCTGAAGCTGGTTAACCATTAGCCCTCTTTCTTCTCAAGTGAAGGAACTCAAAGGCGAATCCGAACAGGAAGTTCGCAAGTAGGTATGACATCACTGGCTGCTGTCCTCGGGGCTGGAAACATTAACGACACTGACTGCTCCTGACCTCACCCAAAAAGAAAAAAAGACCTCACGCCTGACCAACAACACGATGAGTAAACATCCCAAAATAAAGGCAAACGGGCCACTTCTTACACATGTGGCGTCTGACACTTCCTCTGAGCCCTGCCGCAAGTTTATTTCAGGTCATTCCGTAATGGAGCCTTCCAACAAGGCAAGAATGTTTCGATTTTACAGTCCGGTACTCGAGCTGCCTTTACAATTCAAAGCCAAGGCCGTCTAGCGTTTGAAGGCCCATCTCTTATCTTGTCAACAGGATGGAAGAGCTGCTGATAAAACGTTAGTCAGCTGAGCTGATGCGTAATGCGCGAGCCCAGATGCTGAGAGGCAGCCCCTTCACCGGATATCTGAGAAAACGGAGAGCCTGAGAAGGAAGCTAATTATGAGGAAAACGCTGACGATGATAAACCAGCAAGTAAGAAATAACTGACTGTGAAAAACTACCGTCTGTTTCATCTGAAACTGTGAACGGATCCAAGCACTGAAAATCCAAGCACTTTAATTGCGTTTTTAAAAGGGAACTCAACTCTCAGTTCCAGTGCTTAACGATGACTGCGCTTGGAAGCATAAAATTTAGGAACAATTTGTCTTCTTTTGAGTGAAAACTGCTTTTTTTTCCCAGGATAAAAGTGTTCTGCCATACTCGGATGGTCCCCTATATCTTCAAGTGCTCAAAGTCCTTCCAAACAATCTGGAAGTACGGTTTAACCGCGTTAGGAATGGGGTGAATTCAGTAGATATGAAAGATAAGGTAATCGTCTTCCACATTTCCCAACACTGAATGGAAACCACAACAATGCTGCAGTCTCAGGGCTCCTCCTCATACCAGTATCACCTCCTGCTCTGTTCAGCGCTCTCAGGTGTTGATAAAGATACTAGTGCCATTTATCCATAAACATGTTGTATTTTGGGTGCCATGGGTGGGGATGGGGGAAGGTGACGTCAGAGCTGACGCACAGACTCACTACTCCTCAGCGGAATCTGTTTTGATAAGATAAGACTCGTGAAATGGTCGAGTAGTTAGGGAAATGGATTCACTCGCACTCAGTCCAAGCAAACACACGCGTATCGTACAGTAACTGCACTGTCGTTCTGAGCAGCTTAGAAAGTTATTAATGGATATTAATGAAATGATGAATTGTAAATACAGTCCTCTGCGAGAAAGTGGGCCACAGTGAAAGACGAGAGAACCAAGTCAAATACAACAGAATATAAAAGAAAACAGTAAAAGCCACATTTGGAAGCCTAAATGGGTCAGTCTACAAAATAAGGCTTTTTTTTTAGAACACATAAAGTAACGGCCGGACAAGAGGAATGTGTTTGATTGGCATATTATCTCTTCCGATGGGAAAACTGGACCGGAGTGAGGCTTGAGTTGGGGACTGGAGGGGTCTGGAGTGTGTGTGTGTGTGTGTACATGAGAGTGGAGAGGCTCTTCAGTTTATGGGCCCTGGAAAATATTTGCAAGTGTAATGAAACAATTTACGGCCTGGATCTGTTTTCAATACAATGGTACAGGCTGCAATGGGGGCTTGAGTGGAAAGATGTGACACTGCCGTCAGAGCCCAGATGGAGAAAGGAATGTAAAATTCTCAGACTGAAGTGCGGACAGTGATAGTGAAGCTGAAGGCCATACACAGCGCTGCTGATCTTATGGGAGTGGCTGAAGCACGTTAGTGTAAACGCAGCTCAGGCTCTATTATATCTAAATGCTGCCACCTACTGGCCAGTACAGAACATTACAAGAGAGATTCCAGTAGCTTCCACAATGCATCACTTGGATCCCAGGATAAAACGCATACAAGTCTATGCAGTGAATACACCTTACAAATCGCTGTTGATGGAACAAAACCTCGTATCTCCAAAATGGGAACTTTACAGGAGAAGGAAAAAACCTACTTTACTTTTAATGTAAGTCAATGGAACCAGAGTTTTTTCCAAGTCATTTTAGGTCATTTCTTTAAGTTCAATCATCATGAAATTTACATATAATATAAAGGGCAACAGATTCTTTCAAATCATGACAAAAACTGAAAAATTACCAAAATGGAGATACGAGGTTTTGTTCCGACAGCAGCAAAATAGCGTCCTCTATTAGTGTTAGTGCAACTAGGAGATAATATGCAAATTATTTCCACTGAATAAAGAAATGATTTAGCTGCCTCTGATTCATGTCCAGCATCAAAAGCTGCAAAACATGGACATCACACTGTGATTATATTGCTTTATATTGCAATCATGATATGCCAGGTAATATACTAAAACATAGTGGTGAACCTTCACTGTGACAGTAAAGATTAGTCTGTAAAGATTAGTCTAATCTTATTGTAGCCTAATGTAATATTGATATTGCAAAGGCCAAAATTGCCGTAACAATTAACAGATGATATACGATGCAACTGTACTGGCATCTGTAAGGTTTTAAAGGGGAATTCCACCGATTTTTCAAAATGTATGCATGGATTCATTAGTTAAGATGTGAACTAAGTCATTTAGAGTGTTCTGATGTGGAGTGGTTCATTGTCGAGAAGCTCGCCGACTTAAAAACGATATGATCCAGGGGTTGTGATGCCTACAATACAAATTTAGGCTTGTTCTATCATCTCCCAAGCCCATGTTCTTGATAATCTTTAGTGTTAAATCTGAACAAATGTCCTTTCTTTGGGGACTCTTTTGTCTTAAAATGCCCTACATGTACCTCTCAATACCCTCCATGAACGAATTTCAGAAAATATCAGGCAGCATATTCATAACCGCTGTATGGTAATACCGTTTTAGAGGCTTTAAGCACTTCAAACTCCTGGTTCCCCTCACTATAGTCAACCACTCTGAGCTGGTATGTTTGTCTGAATAACTCTGCTTAGACCATAAGAGTTTAGTTTTACAGACGTTTTGAGAAATCAGTGGAATTCCTGCATCATGCATGGACAGCAAATCCAAATTCTTAATCACAGTATTCACAATTACTTCATCACTCAATTACTCAATTACTCAATTACTACTCGCATTACATTCGTGCTTCACTGATACCAAGTCCACACACAGTCTGTGTGCCATCTGTGTAGCATGTGGCAGCAGTGGCACATTGCCCCTGCAGAGTGCTTCAGATGGGATACATTCCTCACCCCTCTGCAAATCTGACCACCTCCCAGGCACGAGGAGTCAATCCTGCCCACTTCATACTCACAGTGCAAAATAGCCAAGCCAGTGCAAATGTGCAGCAGAAAGCTATTTCAGTTACAGCCCCATAAGGCACAGTCAGCTGAAGGTCAACACGGGGTCAACGTTTAGGCCTTAATTTACCATTATAAAGAGTCTCGACAAGCTTTGGGCGAGGATTATGGTATATAAGCAGCGGTTATAATGTGCTGTACCATACTGACGCAACTTAAATGTGCACAGCTTTTCCAGACCAATAAAAAATGCATCATCAACGTGATTCAAACTGCCAAAACTGTGAGGATATAATGTATTTTACGCGTCAATTAAACTCAAATCAGTGAGGAGAAAAAAGAGGAATACTTTTTTTTTCTTTAGCTTTCATCCATGGTCCTAAATTCCAGTACATGCCTACACACCTCATGATCATATAAGACATCGGTCCCACTTTATGCTGCCTCTGATAACTGTGTAGTTACATGTGAACAGCATATGCAACAACAATGTAGCCACTAATGGTTTAGGCACTGGTACAGATGGATTACAGGAGTACACCATATGTCATTACACATGTGTATCTTAATAACTGTAATTACACAATTATACAATAGTAATAACACATATTATAACAATATTATAACATTTGTTATCAGACTGGAACTGCAGTTTTTCCAGTAGTAAAAGGAAGTGTGTAATAACTGACATTAAGACATTATTACACTGGATCTGCCAGCTTTCCTCACATTCAGCCAGCATTTATGTAATTAATGCAGTGAAACTGTAACCAGTTTCAGCTTTAAGCCAGTCTGTAATGGTACAGAACAGCAGACGACCCCTTATATTAACATGTAACTGTTATTATATTAATTAAATGTGTTGCTTTTCCTCCAAAGCTATTTTTATATTACCACTCCTTTATTACACAGTACCTACATAGTAACTACACAGGAACTGCCCACTTATTATAAAGTGTAACTAACACTAAACTCCAGGAAGGTTCCTGTGTAGAAGACACACTTGTGGCATTACATGGGCTGCACTTCTGAAATCCATCTGTAACACTGACTAAGTCATCGGTAGTTACATTGCCGTTGCCTATGTTATTCATGTGTAACTACATAGTTATTAGCGACACACTATAACGTGCTGTCTAAATGGAACTGTTTGATTCTTATGTTGCATAAATAACAGCTCTAGTGCTAAACCTACACCGCATGTACTCCTTTGGCAGATGTTCTCCACCCAGACAGCTGAATGTAAGAACAGAAAGCAGGTTAACCAACAACTGCCCCCCCCCCCATCCATTTGGAGTGAAGCAGCAGAGCAGGATCAGTCATGTCTCCAGGCCGTTCCTCCACCAGGCCGTGACCTCGTGTGTATAAAAAGTCCTGCAGCTAACTATCAGCTAGAAACACTTGTCTTTGATTTGCCTACTCATTGTAGCTATGCTATAACACCCCCGCCACCCCACCCCACCCCCCCACCACGGGATGCTCCCTCGCTGGGGCTTATCGAATCAGGATACTCTGCTCCTGCCACTCATCTGCCCTTTCCCTCCACTAGCTGTAGAAATGAGAAGGGTGGGTGGGGTCAGCCCATGTCACATTCATCTCAGGCTTTACCGGTCAACTCCACCCCCACCACCCCCCAACAATGCTGCTAGCAGCTATTCTGGTCCATGAAATCCAGGACGCTTGCAGAGGGAAAGACATTCGGAACATGACAGCCCTAGAGAGGCACCGCCATTGAAATGAAAGGAAAAAATAAAACTACTATGAAGACCCATCGACTGGCAGGCTGTGCAAATAAATTTGCAGTGATAATACAAACGCTTAAAACGAAGTTTCTTCAAGGGTTGACGCTGTAACAACAGCAGAAACCGTTTGGGTGGTATTTAGAAAAACTGTCAACATGACTGTACATAGAAACACATGCAGCACATTCTACATCACTGTACATAGGATTGGTTCTATAAGGAACTCATGTCTCCGTCTTAATACAGATCTCATGAAGAACCGTTTTCTTAAGTGCGTAGAAATAAACTGGATGGTTCTTTAAAGAATCATTTTTGTAAATCTGACAAACTATTTGAACGTTTAAAGAAACTATATAATGTTCTACCTATTAAAGCTATTTCTAGAACAGTACATCCATGCCTAGAACCATTATGAAAGTATTAAAGTATGTACAATGCATGCAATGCTAAGCTCATGGGTTTCTCTGGTAAAGTTCCACGCTCTTTTAAATGAAAGCATATGTATGGGAAAAAAATCATACTGTACTTTTAATGGAAGTCAGTGGAGCCAGACTTTTTTCCAAGTCATCTTGGGTCATTTATTTTAGTCCATTCATCATGAAATTTACATGCAATGTAAAGGGTAAAAGGTATTTTCAAATTATGTCAAAAACTGGAAATATACATATATATATATATATATATATATATATATATATATATATATATATATATATATATTGCTGCTGTCAGAACAAAACCTCGTATCTCCATTTTTGTCGATTTTCAGTTTTTGACATAATTTGAAAATGCATGTTGGCCTTTATATTGTGTATATATTTCATAAAGGATGGACCAAAATAAACAGCCAAGAATTACTTGGAAAAAAGTCTGGTTCCATTGACTTACATTGAAAGCAATGCATGTTTTTCCTTCTACTGTATTCTCCTTCTATTCAGGCCAGCTAGCAGTAGCGGTCACTTGAATGTCTGTGGGACGTTAAAAAGACTCCTCACAATCGAGAAGAACTTCAATGTCATCCTATCCCATCAAACAATGTTCCCCTGTGGCCTCAGTGCAAGATACTAGGTAGGTGTTTACTGGACAGCACGAGTGATCAAGACACCCAATTAACCAAGACCAGCTCAATGCAAAGTTAAAGCACAACAGTGGAAAAGCCACTTAACCCAACAATGAATACAATACAACTAATAAAGTATGAGACAGACGGCAAATGAGATGTAAAATGTATCAGCAACATAGTATAGTGCAAATGATAAGTAGCCCATACAAACAGCAGCATGATGCTATATTACACCAGCAAACAGTCCTTGATGGGCACATGTGGACAGTCCAGAGCAAGAACTGAACTGTTCCTTTGTGTATTTTTTAGCATCAATGTGCATTTCAAGGGGCCTCTTTTAGCCCTGCTAGTTGCCTGCATGCCTGCTCAAGCCTTCAAGTGTCATTGCCTTGCGTCAATAACACAGAAACGACTCCGACTCTCATTCTCTTCATTCATACATGCTGAAAACACTGGGCTCAGACTGGGCCGGAGCGTACCAGCCCAGCGCAGACTGTATGTATACGGACAGTTTCCCAGGCCCTGCTTAAAATTAGAAGTCTTGACTGTACGTCCAAGCCCAGAAAAGAAATGCTAAATGCTTAGTAACTTTTAAAAGGTTCTTAACACGTGCATATCTCATTTAATATATTCACTGGGATCAAAAGTGGTTCTTCTATGGCTTTGACATCCACTTAGCAGCCGAATTCGAGAAAAAGCACTGAGGAGCTCTGGATGAAATCACTCAGGGACAGAAACTCTGCAGCCAAGCTCAGCTAAACATGTCTCAAACAGCTACTGTTTACAGCATGGAAGACACTCCTGGAATACCTTAAAAAAGACGATAAAAGCCCAAATAGAGAGGAGACGGAAGGCCAAGTAACTCGCATAGACCTCTCTCAAAGTCCCAGCATGGACAAGCCACAAGAGAGGTGAACTTCACACAGCCTCATTTTTTTCTTTTCCCTCTGGTCCTGAATTGAGTCTCTCTCTCTCTCTCTCTCTCTCTCTCTCTCTCTCCCTCCCTTTCTCACTCATCCTCAATCTGTCGATCACAGAAGACTCCGAGCAGCAGAGGTGAATGCAGCATTTTCGGTGCCTACCTTTCCAAGTACTTCTCAGAGAAGTCCACCATTGTGTGGAACATGAGTGAGGTTCTGTTGAGGGGGGCTGTCGGAGCGTGGTGCTCTGGGGCAGGGTGGGCGGCTGGTCACATTCCTCTAACCCTGCCGAGCGGCTCCCTGCTCTTTTTAAAGCAAGGGGAGGGGCGCAGGAAGGCGGGACCATGACATACCCAATCACAGGCCAGCTTTCAGGCAGTATAGACTTCTCTATTGTCTTACCAGTGTTTACAGCTTGTGAATATGATCAGGGCTGGAGCTGAAGGGGCTTCACTATTGTAGTTTTCTGGTATATAGAGTGGTTCACAGCTAAATACATATGAACATACTGCTGTTGTCAGAAGAAAACCTCATATCTCCAAAATGGTAACTTTACAGGAGAAGGAAAAAACATGCTTTGATTTTAATGTAAGTCAATGGAACCGGAATTTTTTCCATGTTATTTTATGCCGTTTCTTTTGGTCCCTTCATCATGAAAGTTGCACACAACATAACGAGTAACAGGCACTTTCAGTTGAAGACAAAAAGTGAAAAACGACAAAAACGGAGATTGGTTTTCTTCCGAATACGGCGGTATATACATACTCATATACATATGTAAATAAACACAAAAACGATTATTATTATTATTGATGCTGCTTTGTTACTACTTCATATTTCATATTAAAGGGACCCGGATATACATTTGGCTTGTCTTTTTTTCCAATGATGATACTTCTGTTATGTACCAAAACTGCACTGTCCCTAAAATCAATAACTGGTTACGGCTTCTTCTAGCACTGCGTATTTGAACATAACTTCTGCCACAACTACAACGCTGCTACTGCTGCAACGAAGCTGCAACTACATAGTCAAATATCGCCCAGCCCAGCCAATCAGCAGCCTCTCGTGTGAGAGATGAATAAGCTTGCTGTTTTTTCTCGTGAGTCATGCTCGTGAATGGGGCGATGATGGCGGTTGCGGGGAGCCCTGGGGCAGCTGTCACACCTGGGACACTATCGTGTTGACAGCAGGGGCTTTAAACCATGAGAGCTTCAAAAGAAAACCAGCTAACCAGCTGTGCTGTCCATTCCCTCGGGGTGAGAGCCAAAGTCACCACTGTTCTGTGCTTCCTGTCAACTTCTGATTGTGCATGGGTTCCAGGCTAGTCTGACGGGATATCTTATCATACGCCAAGTGCTAGAACCCATCCCGGGTAAGTTCTCAGAAAAACTGACGTGCTATAACAACTGGTATCATGCTAGATCACTGGTACATGATGAACCCTGACTGTCATACCACAAAAGGAACAAAGATCTCTCAGCACATTGATGCTTATTTAGGATTTCAAGTTGTTTTATGATCAATGGCCAGCCTCTGTAATCAACAAATATCTAACTGACCCAGCTCAGTGTTAGAAATATCACTTAGATAGATAGATAGATAGATAGATAGATAGATAGATAGATAGATAGATAGATAGATAGATAGATAGATAGATAGATAGATAGATAGATAGATAGATAGATAGATCACATCACATCACAGCAGGCAGCGAGTGGTATGAGGGGAACTAAAAGCACAGATCATAGACATGACAACCTCAGAGTTGCACCAATATTACAGTGTAAAGTGCACAGTGAAAGTGTTATTACAGTGTAAAGTGCAGAGTGAAAGTGTTATTACAGTGTAAAGTGCACAGTGAAAGTGTTATTACAGTGTAAAGTGCAGAGTGAAAGTGTTATTACAGTGTAAAGTGCAGAGTGAAAGTGTTATTACAGTGTAAAGTGCAGAGTGAAATTGTTATTACAGTGGAAAGTGCACAGTGAAAGTGTTATTACAGTGTAAAGTGCACAGTGAAAGTGTTATTACAGTGTAAAGTGCACAGTGAAAGTGTTATTACAGTGTAAAGTGCACAGTGAAAGTGTTATTACAGTGTAAAGTGCACAGTGAAAGTGTTATTACAGTGATAGTTGTGATATATTGCACAGTGTTTATTAATCAGAGCGGTGATATAGTGATGTGGTTTAGCACAGGAGACAGCAGGAGACAGCAGGAGATCAGTACCATCTCTGCAGTAAGGACTGTGACAACAATACAGAGCAAGGTTGGAAAGAAAAGTTGACATCTTTATATATGAATGAGTTTTGTTTCAAAATTCCAGGAAACGCAGAGCAAAATATTAAAAATCTTTGCATGATACTAAACATTAGTGTTATATGAAACATCTGGCAAAGCAAAAAGGGAAAATCTGAGAAATACATATGATAAAATTCAGCTTTAGGAAAGCTGATCAGACCTATCCGAGAACTGTGTGGGCGTGACGCATCAGCAGCTTGATTGACAGCTCTCTGTCCAACACTCCTACACCACTCATGTGGAACTAAAATCATTATCCGGCTTTAATATGACAATAACCAGACAGAATAAGTCAAGAAGAAACAGATGTGCAGACGGACGGACAGATGCGTGAATGAAGGCAGGCAGACAGGTAGTCTAGCTTGCTAGCTGTTGTTAAGGTTAGTGCTAGCCAAGTTTTTCTGACTGAAAGTGTTTTGTGGGCGGGGCTAGAGACCCAGCCTTGTGACTGGTCAGGGGAATGCTTACGTAAGCGTTACCCAAGATTAGGACCGCCCAGGTAACATCAAGAGAAGAGAAATGTTGTGATATATCTGTCATATGTTGGTCACTGGAACATTATTCAAAGGCCATATTAAGCACATGATTACTGTTTGTCTAATTAACCTAAATAGAACGAAAACATCACAGTACATCAAGTACACAGGTCAGCTTGCATCTCAGGCAAACGGCCTTTTCCTGTTAAAGAGGGCAGTGTTTGGCTATGATTCAGCTGGCGTATAAGAATCAGGACCAGGACCACGGACTGAAAAAGTCCTCAGCTATTTCATAATGCAACAAATTCAGGTTGAACTGCTGCCTCAGCGACGGACAGTCACAGTTGACAAGCTCTTTGTGGCACAGGACGGACTGAGCAGCCACTGTCACACCTAGTTGTATGCTTGAGCTCAGGGTCAACTGAGGTCGGCACCGTGTGTGCAGAATGGCTAATCAGAATGAGCTCGGCACGAGTAACAGAGAGAGAGAGAAAGCGAGAAAGAGAGACCCCGTCGAGTTCGGAGAATGGGCTTTGAAAGCATCACGCTGTGCCCATTCACACAGGCCCTGGCGGGAGTCAGCCAGAGAAAGAGCGGCACACTCGGTGTGCTGACTAAAACGGGTCAGCTCAGTTGACTCAATTACTCAATTACAGCGTAGTGACGTGCAGAGGCCACTCAGGTAGGGTCTGCTTAGAGGCATAATGGGGCACAAGCATGATTGTGGCTTTCTTTCATGCGCTGGTTTCCTGGAACATTCTTTCCTTGCTTTCAGCGTCGATGCACAACTTTTAAAATCAAAATCAATGCCTTTTATTACCTATTTAGGACCTCAAGAACGGAAAAAAATTACCATTACCATCACATGACATGCAGAAACTCAAACATGGCCAGGTGTAAAAACTTTATGTTGTACTCATGATTCAATTAGTTTATGTGGCATCATTTGAAAATGCCTGTTCCTCTTTACATTGTGTGTAAATTTCATAAAGAAAGGACCAAAAGAAACCAAAATGACTTGGAATAAAGTCTGGTTCCATTGACTTACATTAAAAGTAACACATGGTTTTTTCTTCTCCTGTAAAGTTAAAATTTTGGACATACGAGGTTTTGATCCGACAATGGTGACATGCTTCTTAGAAGCACTGACCAACTGCATGTCTGGAACAAACAGAGCATAATTAGACCTGTTTAACTGGATTTATTGCACAATCTGAAAAATGCTTCTTCAAGGATTCTTTAGTAAATAGAATGATTCTATATAGAACCATGAACACTCAAAGAACCATATGCATGCTTGAAGGGTTCTTTGCATGGTGCAGTGGTGGTCCTTCAGTTTGTTCTCTATTGTTTTGATGTCAAGCTTGCAACAAGAGAAGAACCCTTCTTGGTGCTTCATCGAACCAGGTGGTTCTCCCTGCTATTGGACTGCATCCCTACTTTTCCAAAGGCTAAAGTGAGTCAGAACTGCAGAAATGCGCATGATGAGCGCAAACCGGTGAGGTAATCTAGACGTTTTGCTATCTCTTTACCTCGAAAACATCTAACCTCAAACCCGCTCTTTACCCCCTTCGCTGTCTGTCTGACAGAAATAAAGCCGTGCACAAATGCGCTGATCGAATGCCAGGTCTGTTCGGAGGTTCTGCTTCATCAAGCACAGCCAGACTCCGTCTAATCCCGCCTCAGGGCCGAGAAAGCGTTATCCGCCCCCCATGCCTGGGCTTAACCAACACACTAACAGAGCCCAAACACAAGCCTGAGCCCTGCTCTCCACTGTGTTACTCCGTCTTCAGCCTTGAGACTTGGACACTTGTGCATTACAAAACTAGCCTGGCTCAAATGTGTCTAAACGTTTGTAGATACGTGCACATCTGATGATTCATCCTAAATAAATGGTATCAATAGTGAGAGTTTCTACTCTTCTGGGAAGGTTTTACATTAGCTGCTGTTGTGAGGATTAGTTTGCATCCAGCCACAAAGGCACTAGTGAGGTCAGGTACTATTGTTGGATAATCACCCCAACTCATCCATCAAGTTATTGGATGGAGCTCCATCACTCCAGAAAACACAGTTCCACTGCTCCACAGTCCAAATAGTGGGCAGCTTCATATTTCTCTAGCTCACACTGGCATTGGTACTCTTAGAGTCATGTGTGGCTCCTCCAGAGAGTCCCATGCTATTGGTCAGTGCTCTTCTATGGAGATTATACACCGGTCAGGCCTAACATCATGAGCAGCTCCTCGTTTCTACACTTATTGTCCATTTTATCAGCTCCACTTACTGTATAGCTGCACTCTGTAGTTCTACAGTTACAGACTGTAGTCCATCTGTTTCTATGATACTCTGTTACCCTGTTCTTCAGTGGTCAGGACCCCCATGGACCCTCACAGAGCAGGTACTATTTGAGTGGTGGGTCATTCTCAGCACTGCAATAACACTGACGTGGTGGTGGTGTGTTAGTGTGTGTTGTGCTGGTACGAGTGCATCAGACACAGCAGATGGCAGATCGGTGTAAATGTGTGTGTACAGTTGAACAGGGAAGGTGTGTCTGGATAGTGACACAGTGAGGGAGAGTGTGCATTTAGTGTGCACTCTGTGTGGTCTTGTGCACTGATGTTTGAAGAAAACAGGATGCCCTTCCGCACCTCAGTTACTTTAGTACACAAAGCCGACTCGGGTTTGAACGATGGCAGTACTGTGACACTTCACAGACAGATTCATAAATACTGTACGTCGTACCGTACCGTTCTGTTTACACGCAGGTTTAAAGTGTCAAGAATATGGGTATTTTCCCGCCGCTCACAACACTCAAGTTCAATCTCTTTCTCTCTTTTGAGTCTACGGCTATTTTGGAGAAATGGGTTGTGAAAGGTTTGCAAGACTTACAGCGCTAATTCCATGGCAAAGCCTCGGAAGACAGGGCTATCTGAAGCAGCCATATTACAAACACTTTTGAGATGGTAAACTAGGCCTACATGTTTCTTCAACCTGCAGAGGCTCAACCTTCAGCGGTGGTTGCTAAGCTGGAGGCAAAGCTCTGTTGATAAATATTAGTGGAAATTTCGCAGATAGTAAGTCACAATTAGACAGCAGACAGCAGTTTCACCACTGGAGATGTGGTTTTGCTGTATTCTTCGAATGCAATGACACCGTTATGTATTCCATAGTCCATTACACTTGATTTACGTTGTCTCAGCAGGTTCACGTCTGCACTTCTGACCATTTTCTGTTTGTTTCAATGGAAAGAAATGTCGAAAACGGAAAGGCTGGATCTACATCGTAATGAATGATCTCCTCCTCTGTTTATTACTGGGTTCACCTGGACTTCAATAGAGATTTTGGTGTCCATGGCTCCCAAAAAATCATCATCTAGTTCATTCCACTGCTGCAGTCAATGCAAAAGGCTGAAAACTGACCCGTGATGGCACATTCCACTGACCGCTGGGCTAGGCTGCCCTCACTGGCCATTACAAATAAAGGAACATCTGGGTTGTCATCAACCGCCCACGACCAACATGTAAACGCAGCATGAGGGTTAAAGCCCCGGGAGCACCACTAGTCTTTATGCAATGCCCATTGACACTCTAGTGTTGATTGTTAGCTGTACAGTGTTTGGGAAATGAGCCAGTCGCAGTGGAGGAGAACATTCTCGAGACATCCCAGCGGTCATGACACACTGACCCCACATTGTGTTCACTGGTGTTTTCTAAAGGATAACGGGTCAGTGTGCTCTTGGTTTAAAATACATGGTATAGTTTAAACTCAATTACACACCAGTCAGGCCTAACATCATGACCACCGCCTTGTTTCTACACTCATTGTCCATTTTATCAGCTCCACTTACCACATAGGTGCACTTTGTAGCGATGTGGTGGTGTTAGTGTGTTGTGCTGGTCTGAGTGGATCAGACACAGCAGTGCTGCTGGAGTTTTTAAACACCTCAGTGTCGCTGCTGGACTGAGAACAGTCCACCAACCAAAAATATCCAGCCAACAGCGTCCTGTGACCACTGATGAAGGACTAGAGGACGACCAACACAAACCCCTAGCAGCAGATGAGCTGTCGTCTCTGACTTTACATCTACAAGGTGGACCGACAAGGTAGGAGTGTCTAATAGAGTGGACAGTGAGTGGACACAGTGTTTAAAAACTCCAGCAGCACTAACACACCACCACCACGTCAGTGTTACTGCTGTGCTGAGAATGATCCACCACCCAAACACTACCTGCTCTGTGAGGGTCCATGGGGGTCCTGACCACTGAAGAACAGGGTAACAGAGTATCAGAGAAACAGATGGACTACAGTCTGCAACTGTAGAACTACAGAGTGCAGCTATACAGTAAGTGGAGCTGATAAACTGGACAATGAGCGTAATGCTGCAGTAAATTAAAAGTGCCTAAAAGTGAACTTACCAGAAAAAGTTAAAATAGAGCTTTTGGCAACCGTGCTTGGCAGCTCTAAGTACTGGCACACTGGAATAGAAATACAATCTCTTAACACACCTGACGTTTTTACAGCATGATAGTGGCGGATAAGAGGTGTCACCAAACATTAAGGCAACAAACTGTCCACATTTGGAGCAAATATGGCAGTTTTTTAATCGAAATGAAGCACTGGAGCGTTTTTGACTGCCACCGAGTATCGGATGGAAAAGGTTAAACGAGCACAGGCAAATCTCTTTCAGGAGTGTGAGGATTTATCAGAGAGGAAGACCACGCCAGTGAATCTAGGACTGCAGAGCAGACTTCGGCCTCCAAGGAAAACAACAGACAAAGAGAAGCAGACAAAGGCTGTGTGTTGATAGAGTGAGAGAGTACATATAATTACTATGATAACTATTATTTTCTTCCGCTAAGCAATGTGTTTGAAATGAAAGCTGCACATGTAACTGGATCACTGTCATGCATTGTATTTACCCAATTCCAGCGTGTACATCATTTTAACATGACATCAACACAATTACTGCCAAAACGGTATTAATACACGGATCAAGCATAACCTCCTCGTTTCTACCCTCACTGTCCATCTTATCAGCTCCACTTACTGTATAGCTGCACTTTGTAGTTCTACAGTTACAGACTGTAGTCCATCTGTTTCTCTGATACTCTGTTACCCTGTTCTTCAGTGGTCAGGACCCCCATGGACCATCACAGAGCAGGTTCTGTGTTGTGCTGGTGCGAGTGGATCAGACACAGCAGTGCTGCTGGAGTTTTAAACGCTGTGTCCACTCACTGTCCACTCTATTAGACTCCCCAACCTTGTCGGTCCACCTTGTAGATGTAAAGTCAGAGACGACAGCTCATCTGCTGCTGCACAGTTTGTGTTGGTCGTCCTCTAGTCCTTCATCAGTGGTCACAGGACGCTGTTCGCTGGATATTTTTGTTTGGTGGACTGTTCTCAGTCCAGCAGAGACAATGAGGTGGTTATAACTCCAGCAGCACTGCTGAGTCTGATCCACACAGTGTCTCTGCCCCCTGCACTGTTTGATAACACTGATAATATACTAATAAAGGTGGACAGGTTTCGAATTGAATTGGTTGATCAATAAGTTCTGATTTTATTACTGGAATACTTTGAACACAGATTAAAACATTAAAAATAAAAGTTGAATGTCATGTTAAACATACAGTACAGGTTGAGCGAAGATCTAAATAGGGCTACCTAAGAACTGTGGGACATGCAGATTGACGGATGAAGCAATGCCTGAAAGAAGGGATGTGAGAACACACAATATTGGAGTGTGGATGAATGAATGAAGAGGCAAAGGCAGCTACAGGCAGGCGGTCTAGCTTGCGTTTGGTCGTACCGGGTTAATGTTGGCTCGCTACGTTTCTCTGACTCTGAAGGGCTGGGGCTCACTTTCAGGGCCAAATTACATGTCCTCACTTTGGTCAGCTACATGCCTGATGTATGCGGAGTTTACCTGAAAGTGCAGTCAGGCAAACTGAGTGAAACGGCTTCCTAAAAGACCTGCAAACGATCGCATCAATGCCGGACCAGCTGGGGATGAACACGTTGGGGCATGCTGCAAGTCCATGACTCACACAAGCCTCAAACTCGAGTCATTACATGACTTGTGCGATGACAACAGCTCTGTAAGAGGCCGAGTAAGTGAAAACACATTAATCAATCAGGATAATGTGATTAAATCAGGAAAACATTTGTAAAAATGTCTGTCACTCTGTCCCACCCAACACATTACTCATAAGCTCTCCAACCCAGAGCAACGTCACTGCTGTCCTCAAGCATCGGACCTATCAGTACTATAAAATGAGGTGGATCTGATTGGGTGATTTCAGTGCTAGTATTATAGGCAAATAAGAAGCATTATACTTTTCCATAAAATAATGTACGTTTCCCTGTTGTTAGTAATACACTGAGTTTGGCATCGTGTGTCATGTACTTGGTATCAATTTCTGAAGGTATCTACAATAAAAGTCCGATCAAAACAAGCGATATCAAGACTGAGTACCAGTTGGGTTGGATTCACTAACTTAATATATACTAATTTAACCATCTCTTAATTGTGATTGTAATCTGTCAATATTTTGATACTATGATATACACTCACTGGCCACTTTATTAGGTACACCTTGCTAGTAAAAGGTTAGACCCCCTTTTGCCTTCAGAACTGCTTTAATTCTTCGTGTCATACTTTCAACAAGGTGTTGGAAACGTTCCTCAGAGATTCTGGTTGGTTATTTGAGTTCCTGCTGCCTTTCTATCATCTGGAACCAGTCTGCCCATTCTCCTCTGACCTCTCACATCAACAAGGCATTTTCGTCCACACAACTGACCGCTCACTGGATATTTCCTCTTTCTCGGACCGTTCTCTGTAAACCCTACAGATGGTTGTGTGTGAAAATCCCAGCAGATCAGCAGTTTCTGAAATACTCAGACCAGCCCGTCAGGCACCAACAACCACGCCACGTTCAAAGTCCCTTAAATCCCCTTTCTTCCCCGTTCTGATGCTCGGTCTGCACTTCAGCAAGTCGTCTTGACCACCTCTACATGCCTGAATGCACTGAGTTGTGGCCGTGTGATTGGCTGATTAGCTGTTTGTGTTAACAAGCAACTGAACACTGTACCTAATAAAGTGGCCGGTGAGTGTATATGGAAAATCTTTTTTTTTCCATTTTTCTCAGAACTGTATCATTATGTGGAGCACTGGTTGCAAAGTAATGGCTTGCTTTAAGCCTTGTTTTTGTCTTTTTTTGCCAGTGTCAGAATCGGGCAAGTATGAGCAGTTCTGATGTAATTTGGTTCGAGAGAGAACATATAATTTGGTGAAACTACATGAGCTTGTTTGTTTTTCTGCCACTGTGAGCAACATGAAACGTAACGTTGACTGAGTGTTTTTAAGAAAGATCGGTAGGTGACACTTTCCATCAATGCCATGTTTATAAGCATCTATAAACACATACATAACATGTTATAGTGCGTTCATAAGGCATCAAAAACATGGGTATGAATGTTTATAAAAATGCATTACGTATTAGAGCCATGTTTATTATGCATTATGAATTGTTAACATAATGCATTATAAGTACTGTTCATAACACATTATAAGCGCTCATAAGCTGTATTAGTCCGCTCTAAGTAAAGTGAGTCGTGCTGGACTGAAGCCTCCTCCAGGGTTAAGAGTGAAGTATTTACTGAAGGACTTACTGAAACATTAAAACACACACAGTAAAGCTCATTACAGGCTTCAGATGTCAGAGTTTAAACTAGAGCTGCCCTCAGAGTTTCACCCAATGTGGGAAAGTCAATGTGCACCACTGTTAATGTGCACCACCGTTAGCCTGGCACTGACTGCATATCCAGTATTATACTGTTTGGAGCATCTGAATAATAAACATGACTATTAAGTGTAATTCAGTGTAATTCATTTTTATAAATATTTATAACCATGTTATAAATATAGATGCTTGCAAACGCAACATTCATAGAAAGTGTTACCGAATGTTCCCAAAGTACCCAAAGCTCGTTGTCTTGTTCTATATTGGCTCACACATCAGTGGTTTGCTCATCCGCCAGGTTCACGACTAGATAAACTCAGTGTAATCTAAACTTAACCACTACTGAAGGTTAACCACTCTCTCAAGTCCTCATGTTCTTTCCCAGTTAAGTGAAATGGGTTTTCTTACTAGGCAAGTTTTACAGATGTTTGGTGGGACGGCTGCGTTACTCTGCACCCTAAAGCCCATTTGGTCAGATATCTAAGAAGAGTAAGCTTTTTAATCAACTAACATTTACATCAACTGGAATTAGCCAGAAATAAACAATACAAGTTGGCAAACAAGCTGGGCAATGAATTGCTTTACTGGCTGGAACAAAAACATGTCACTGTTGTCGGAACAAAACCTCGTATCTCCAAAATGGTCACTTTACAGGAGAAGGAAAAAACCTACTTTACTTTTAATGTAAGTCAATGCAACCAGAATTTTTTCCCAAGTAATTTTGGTCATTTCTTTTGGTCCTTTCATTATGAAATGTATACACAGTGTAAAGACCCACCGGCATTTTCAGATTATGTCAAAATCTGAAAAACAACAAAACTGGAGATGCAAGGTTTTCTTTCATCAGCAGCGACATTCTGGTTAATCTGGTAAGCATTGACAAAGCTAAGGTGAACCTGGCAGGACAGTTTCATGCTCTGTCCATACAAACAAGGTTACTGCAAGGCCACATCACAGCTATGATGTTATTCACAATAGCACACTGTCTCATATTCCACTGATTAATAAATACTGCCCAGCACCAGGCAGACCTATACAGCACCCGTTATATGCCCTTATATAGTAAAGTAACTGCATAGAAGAAGGATATAATATTCCTGACATCTGTAAAAGCTCTGCTTTTCAAAAATTCTAAATTATGAATGCTCACACAGTGTAAAGTGCCTCTCGTTTTTTTTAACTGGGAAAAAAATAATAATAATATGGTTTTGATGCCTTATGAATACACTGTAACATGTTATGGATGTGTTTATAGATGCATCCAAATGTGACATTCACAGAAAGGTTACCGAAAAACTTTGTACCTCCTTTAGGTAAGAAAAGCGCACTGTAGCAATAATTCCCGGCTGGACAGCCTGTTTGGAGCATCTGAATATTCAGGACTGTCCCAGTCCCAGCGATGCCGCTCTAACAGCACCAGCGCTGAGAAATAAAATACCAGAAATCTCAGAATGTAAATAAACTTCATATTCATCTTCACGCTCTCCAAGCTGGGACTGACGTCTTTGGCACTGACAGTATAACATTATTAACACTACTTATAATGCATTACATTAACAATTCATAATGTATAATAAACATGGCTATACGTGTAATGCAGTGTAATTCGTTTCTAGAAACATTTATAACCATGTTTATAATGCCTTATGAATGCATTATAACATGTTATATATGTGTTTATAGACGCTTACAAACGTAACATTCATCGAAAGTGTTATCAATCTTTCTTATGACGCCCGTGGCGTCACATTCCTCCTCTCTCTCGCTACCTGTTGAATGAATAGGGTTCAGTTTCCCGCTCAGCTCCCATCGAGAGGCACACACATTCCACAAGTTCTATAATGACTCTGTAATTATTTCTGCCAGCCGGACTCGTCACATAGCTGCGCAGAGGAAGGTGAAGTGTGTGGGAGGCGTGTGTATGTATGTGCGACTGGCCCTGCACAGTCAGCCAGGAATTTAGCCCATATTCAAGTGAACTGACTGAAAAAAAGACCCATTCAAAGGAAAAGCTCTATTCCAATAAAGGGAACATAAGGCAGATGTGGTGCAGGGTGGTGAGGGGCACTCAGGACTGCAGGGCAGATGCTCCACATACACTCACAACCAAGACTCTCTCGCACACCGGCATGCTCCCAGTGACAGCTGAAACAACACAGCACGCACAGCTGCTGTGAGACACTGAGTTTGACTGTATGGTAACACAGCACTCGCGTGACACCATTGTCTCAATCACAATGAAATACATCTGACCCATTTGGGCCTCGTCCAGGTGCAACATCCTCTGACGCTCCTGCTAACTCGTTCTTCCATACAAGTCCCTACCTCCCTGTGGCTAAAGGATACTCCTCTCCAATACGGGTGTAAACCTCTGACATCATATTGGTTGAATCATGATTCTTTACGAAATGTCTCAATGATTCAGCGATTCAAAGAGTCAGTTTCACTACAATTTGTTTTAATTCTTTTTTTTTTTTGCTGAATACACCTTTTAATTACACCTCAGTTAATTCCGGCCTCATAATGAGCTGACTGGCATTCTACGACTGCCAATAACCCCTTTAAGTATCGGTCCAACTTATTTGCCATAGCAACAAAAGCCAAGTATTTAAAAAGTAACAGCAACAACCTTATTACAAATACCAAAAGTTGGTAACACTTGGAATGTCATCTATAATGTATCTATAAACACATTTATAACATGTTATAATACATCCATAAGGCTTTATAGCCTTGTTTATTATACAATAGAATCCATTAACAGTAGTGTTAATAACATGTTACACTGTCAGTGCCAAGGAAGTCAGGGCTTTATTGTGTATGTCTTAGTGTTTCAGTAAATACTTCAACTTGAAGCCTCACTCTTAACACATGGCTATAATGCCTTATGAATGCATTATAACAGGTTATGAAGGTGTTTATAGCTTACAAACATGACAATCAAAGAAATTGTCAACCAAATGGCAGAGCTCAGCTTTTAAAGGAAATCCCGGCACCACAACAGCACTACATAGAACTAATTGGAGTTTTGTTGTTATTATTGTCTCAAAATCTAATAAAAAATGTAATAATTGGTTTACTCACAATAATGCACTCAAGGTTGCGCTACTCTGTGAGAAGTCGTGCTGATCTTCTCAGCCTTAGTGCTCATTTCTGACAGTATAGTGATCCCTCTCTAGTACCAGCCACCAGGTTTATCACAGGTAACAAGCAGACTGAAAAAATATCATTAATAACATCTTGCCTAACAGCAAACAACGCAAGAGAGTAACACCAGTATGCTCCCACTGTATTCAACAAAGCCGTCTGCATGAGTGGCAGAGCCTCATTTTTGACAGAACATTTGAATATTTGTTGCTTCACAATAACAATATATACACATTTATGAACCTGAGACTAACTCTATTTGGATTAGGATTATGGAGGTTTATTTATTAAGGTTACGAATGCAGTAAAATGTATAAAATGATGACATTGTATTCCAGTAGCTAAGCATCAGCTAAACGTTCTGTCCTTCTCTAAAATATAAACATGTGCCAAAAAATATTGGTTTGAAACATGAGTCAAATCAAATCATCTGATTATGGGTCAAATCAAATCATCTAATTATGGGTCAAATCAAATCATCTAATTATGGGTCAAATCGAATCATCTGATTATGGGTCAAATCAAATCATCTAATTATGGGTCAAATCAAATCATCTGATTATGAGTCAAATCGAATCATCTGATTATGGGTCAAATCAAATCATCTGATTATTGGGTCAAATCGAATCATCTGATTATTGGGTCAAATCAAATCATCTGATTATGGGTCAAATCAAATCATCTGATTATGGGTCAAATCAAATCATCTGATTATGGGTCAAATCAAATCATCTAATTATGGGTCAAATCAAATCATCTAATTATGGGTCAAATCAAATCATCTGATTATGGCTCAGAAAGCCTGAGTAGGCTGATGAATCAACGTGATGATCAGTGATTAATCTCAGTGTTACTGAGCTCTGCTAAAGACTGAGTAGACTGATGAATCAACCTGATGATCAGTGATTAATCGCAGCGTTGCTGAGTTACCAAAATGTATTCCATATGTATTCTGAATGTGTTTTTAATGTTTTTTAATGTATTGTAATGGAACACAATACTACATATATTTAGGAGAGTGTATTCAGTCTTCAATCTTCATCACTTTTTCAAAGTATTCTACCCAACCCTGGTGACAACACACTCTGAAGCTGAGAAATCAGGAAGCTTAACAAGTCTAGGCAGTCATTTTGAATCCATTGTCTTGGAAGGTGTGATCTTTGGTGGGCACGGTGGTGAATCAACAAATGACAAGCAACCCCAGCAACAAGCTGAACCCCCTCCAGCTCTTTACACCTCTATGAGAGAGGGGGAGATCAGCTATCTCTGATCGACTTAAGTCCTTACACTGATAAGGCCTTGCTTCCAGCAATGCCCAATACTGGTCAGTGAGAACATCCACACTCACTGATCACAGCTTTAACACCTTCTGGAGATCACTCACAAAGAAAACGCCTCTGACAAAGAGTCTGAGCTAGAACTTAGCCTATTTTTCGACTGAAACCATACGTGTAAATATATCAAGCACCGATAGAACGGATCCTGATTGGGGGGAACGTTTAAAAGGAAACATCCGAATACATTTTGTTCTACCAGTGTGAGGGAATCTATGATCCCCTAAATCTAAACTCGTCGGAGCTGGTCAAAATCCCTTCAGGTATTAGCCTAATCTCCAACCGTAGCCACAGCTTAGCTTGGCATGTGTACATAAACTCTGTGGCTCACTATGTACATGGTGATAACAACGAACTGTTCACTTAAAAGCCTAAGATCAGCCTTCCAGGTCACTTCTGTTACCTTACTATTACTCCAAAAACAAACCCGTGAACAATATTTAAAGACCAGTGCTTGGATGTCCAGGTGTTACCATGACTTAGCTAGATTTTTCCCAAGATCTGATAAGCCAGAGACAAGCTAGCAATTTTATTCCATGTTTTTCTCAAGCAAACACATTACTGTCCCACTTTGGTGAACATATAAGCCATTTAAGATGAGAACAAACACTCAAATTTCACGTTTTCAACTAAGTATTTAGCATACAGTAGTTTGTGGAACTGACATGGAGCTATCAAGCTCCTGTATGGCTTGATATCTACAGTTCAAATCAAATAGCAGCAGAACGCAATCAATCAAATATAAAAGTTAGTTGTGGAATGTGGTAACATAACACTGTTGTTGGAAGAAAACCTCGTATCTCCAAATGGTAACTTTACAGGAGAAAGAAAAACCTATTTCATTTTACATGTAAGTCAATGGAACCAGACTTTTTCCCCAAGTAATTCAGGGCCGTTTCTTTTGGTCCGTTCTTCATGAAATGTACACAATGTAAAGGGCAACAGGTATTTTTAGATAATGGCTAAAACTGAAAAATGACAAAAATGGAGATACGAGGTTTTTTTCTACCAACAACAGTGATAAGATACTGTAAATACTGGAACCAAAACCGCCTCATCACACACTCTCTAAAATAAAGCGTTCTCTGGGGTGATGCCATTGAAGATCCTCTTTTGATTCCTTGAGGAACCTTCTATGCAATGATTTTGGAACCTTTGTTTTGAGGAGTGCAGCTTCTACATTGACCAGCAGAATGAATGGTGGGCCACCAGCTCTGTCACCTTCTTACTAACCTAGCAAGACAATTTACTATAAGAGAAGAAAGGAAGAGGAAATCGACTTACAGGTTCTTGGACTTCTTCTTCTTGGTGCCGTCAGGGCCTTCGTCACAGCTGCAATCGGAACCAGCGCTGAGCTGCGGGGAGAGGAAGATGAGAACAGTGGGCATCATCCATCCAGGCCAGCTTTGGAGAAGGAGAACAAGCAGGCTAGAACCAGAGAACCGTCTATAGCCTACAAGTCCGAACTCTAGCCTGCTTAATCCGTAAGAGGCAACATTGGACACAGTCCTGGGGGGTGTTTGTGATGGAGTGTGTGTAAGTATTTGTGTGACCCCAGCCGGTCTAATCCTCAGCACCCAGGCCGAAGCACAGCGCCTGTGTGTGCATGAGAAGTGTGAGAGTGTGTGACCACTGCTGTTGGCCTGAAGCGTGCCCAAGATTAAAACCTCAGGCTCGGACCTTGGAGTCATGTTACCTTCCTTTGCTTGGAGGTTTCTGATTGGCTAAGGGGAGCATGGATGAACAGGGAGGGGTGGAGGGGGTGTTAAGGAGGGTGAGCAGGCAGTAATCTGTCTGCCCAAAACTCATGGGCAGGAGGTCGGGGGAGGGGTCTTCCGATCGGTGTGTGTGAATGGGTTGGTTTTTGTACCTTTTCAAGACAACAAGAGGGCTAATTAACATTTGAAAGGTACCTGATTAAAGAAAGTGGCCCTTTTTGTTACGGAAAGAGCAAAAATGTTTCTTTTTTCAGGTATAAAAGTTAAGATTAAGTTTTAATGTCAACTTTCAGAAGATGTACACAATGTAAAGGACAGCTTGTGTTTCCAAATGATGAAAAAACGAGCACAATGGACATATAAGGTTTTGTTCCAACAGCAGTGGTATGTTTATGGGACATACGCGACATCTTATTATTGCATATAAATTGCATATTAAGAATAAGGGACATTTTAATACATACCTACAAATGAAACATCTTTATGGGATGTGTGTATGACCACATGTCCTGGCACTGTATAAAAACCAACCTGTGTGTGTTTCTGTCTTGGGAGGAAGAACCAAGCTGAGAAAGAATGACCCATTGTAGGATGTGCACAGACACCCTATTCTGACCCTAGGTCTGGAGAATGATGGCCATACATGGGCCAGAGCTTTCATACTGTGGCTGGACAATAAGTAGCTGTTCTTGGCACGGACAGTTACACAAATATTTGCACACTGCATGTTTATGATGGTCTCAGTAACTCTAAGATCTGTAATGTTGCTGAAAAGCAAGACCTGGAACACTGTTGTGTAGAACGGCGGCCAATTTGCTGCACACGAATATCGTCATGGTAAAAAAAATGTACCTACAATTTTTATTTCTAAATCATTTAAATGTGATGGCTGTCCTTTACATTGTGTCAAGTATTATGATTGGATCAACAGAAATGCTCCAAAATCACTTTGTTGCCTCAGGGCAACAAACCCACTTTCCTCACTTTACAGTCAGGTTGGATTTCACGAGACTCTTTATGCATTTATGTCACACATGCAATCCCAAAAAGACGGTCCGGCTCAATGTTTAGGTCTCAAAAGCAAAATCAACATCATACTGATGAAGATATGATGGCAATAGTAGATCACTCACAAGTTTTGACAGAGTCTTTTAAAACTTTTCCCATGCACTCGTAACTGTCAAATTCATCTATCTGGGGAAGGGGTCTGAAGCACAGCCCATGTTACAAATGTCACGAGCAATTACACATTTCCACCAGAGAGGTCTCCAAATCCACAAATGTTACATAGTTACACTTTAAGAATGTTTATGCTTTTCCCTGTCAAGTTATTTTAGAGATTTGTAGAGTGACGGTATACAGACTTGCCCATGTAATCTATTCAAAAGTTTAGTCGTTTTTATTTATTTATTTTTATTATGTTATTATAAACTAACAGATACCGAATTAAAAATGATTACTAATTGGAAACTAACATAGCTAGAAAACAGTCACAAAGAATGCCCAGCAAGCCATAGCAGCCTTTATTAACAAATGACATTACCCATGTTGAATGAATGTCATGTTCAATGTCTAAAAAGGCATTTGTGGCAGACCGCTACATGCATTCAAAATGGGATGTTAGACAAAACAAACTCAAAGGCTTTTTGTCTTTAGGGGCTTTTCCATGGGGAACTTGAAAGTAAGGATTGAGAAGTTGCTCTTTTCCAGACGTTCTAGCTCTAGCACCAGCTCTTCTTCTTCCTAACTTCCCTCCATACAAGACAAAGAGAAAATGTTCACCGATCAGCATAACAAAGCAACTTCAACTGACAACAGGTTGTGCAAAGATCTAAAAGGCAGTGTCTGTGTTTGAGTAGATTTCGTAAGACTTGGGGTCAGTAAGTAGAGAGATAAGAGAGAGCGGTGTAATTAGTAAACAATGACATTACTCATAACTGAGAGTGTACATGTACATTACAGGCAATCGTAGATCAACAGCCTAATCTGTTTAAGCTGTAGGGTCATGCAACTGGTTAATACTACCTCTACAACATTCATGTACTGAAAACGGGCCTGTCACCCCTCAAAAACAGCTCATAAAGTCACGTCGCAGGTCTAGGCAACGTACAAAGTGTTCTAAAAAAGCACTGAGGAAAATAAGCAATGCCCTCCTCGTCAGTAAGCAAACAGAGACGACAGCTTCTATAAGCTCAGCACTGAGCCCACAAACACATAACGGCAAAGTGCATAATGTAACAGAGCATGATACCAAGCCCATGATACAAAGCCCATGATACAAAGTCAAGCTTGTGGTCACACAAGTGCAAAGTGTACTTTCAGTGTCCTGAGAGTGCAATCATGCGTGCACTTAGAGCACAATGTGAATTTTGGGATCTTCTATGAAGTCGTTGGAGACGTTTGTAAAGGAAATCCAGCTGGAGTTCGATTCAGGGCGAGAATAAATCCTGACTAAATAAACTGGCTCTGGCCATTGACTCTTTCTTTGGGACAAGAGGGTCAATACAGATGGTCTGACAGTTCACACCACTGTTCACTCTGTTCTGACTCTGGATTCCCACAGCACACTGCTTGCCGGCTCCTCCGTTCATTTGCATTCATCTCCGGTCAGCAGCTGTCAGCGTGTAACAGCCAGTGTCCGGCTTTGACTACATTACTAGCCTAAAACGGCCAGGTCAGCTGTTTTATTATAAACCACAGCGGCGTGAGAGACGCTGAAGAACAGAAACTCGAGAACTCTACCCAAAATCCCACGGGGGGGTCAATGTGGTCAAACTTGCCAACAAAATAAAATGGCTAATCTTAGAACTGGAACATGAGAAACAGGGTACCGAAGAGGCCCAGGGGAAGCGTTCCACGAGTGCTGCATAGTGTGCCGGAGTGGGAAACCTCAACATATGTTTGAGGCTATCCTGAACTTTGCTCCATATCTTTCATGTCCTAATATCCCGAGCATCCTGAGAAGATCAAGATGATGATGTGAAATCTTCTTTATCCCCATTCATTTACAAACAGACTGGCCTGAAATATCTACAAAAAAGATGCTTTTCCAAGGGTTCTTTAGGAAAGGCAGGTGTTCTATTTCAAACTCCGAGTTCTTTATACAGCCATTTAATGCCTAACCACTTTAGATCCCAAGCTTACTAGATACTAAGGCTTATTATTCCGTAACTATGTGTGTAATAAACCACCGGGAGGGCCCTTTAAAGGTTTAAATGGTTCTTTGCATGGTGAAATGGTTCTTTAGATTGACTGAAAATGTGTTTTTTATATTGTTACAAGCTTGACATTGTAGCAATAGCAGAATACTTCTATACAGTTCTATACAGAACTATATACAACGTGTTCTCCGTCAATTTGAATAACAATTTGACCATGCAAAGAACTATTTAAGCATGACATGGTTCTTAGAACTTATGGGTCTAAGTAGAACCGTTCCCTTTACTAGAGAATCCCTGAAGAACCATCTTTGTTAAGCGTGTAATACGTATGGATCTAAACAGAACCACCCCCTTTACTAAAGAACCATAGAAGAACCATCTTTTTGTAAGTGTTTGGAACTCATAGCTCTAAATAGAACCACTCCCTTTACTAAAGAACCCTTGAAGAATTGTCTTTTTGCAGAGTTTAGAACTCATTGCTCTAAACAGAACCACCCTCTTTACTAAAGAACCATAGAAGAACCATCTTTTTGTAAGTGTGTAGAACTCATAGCTCTAAATAGAACCACTCCCTTTACTAAAGAACCCTTGAAGAATTGTCTTTTTGCAGAGTTTAGAACTCATTGCTCTAAACAGAACCACCCTCTTTACTAAAGAACCATAGAAGAACCATCTTTTTGTAAGTGTGTAGAACTCATAGCTCTAAATAGAACCACTCCCTTTACTAAAGAACCCTTGAAGAATTGTCTTTTTGCAGAGTGTAGAACTCATTGCTCTAAACAGAACCACCCTCTTTACTAAAGAACCCTTTAAGAACCATCTCTTTAAGTGTGTAGAGCTCATAACTCTATAGAGAACCACTGGACTATTCCCAGGAGCAACACTGAGCACACTAACACACCACCACCACGTCAGTGTTACTGCCTTGCTGAGAATGATCCACCACCCAGACAGTACCTGCTCTGTGAGGGTCCATAGGGGTCCTAAAAGGGGGCTAACAGACTACAGTCTGTAACTGTAGAACTACAGAGTGCAGCTATACAGTAAGTGGAGCTGATAAACTGGACAGTGAGCACAGAAACGAGGAGGTGGTCAGAATGTCAAGCCAGTTTTTTTTCAATATCTTAAATTCAGCAAATGAACAGCAATTTTGCATTAAAACATGGTCAAATATCTTCCCCCAAATCACGTTTTTCACACGCATGTAAGGCGTCTAAAAACATGTTTACACATCGTGAAACTCTTATTTTCTGTTAGGGAGTCAAGAAGTGAAGCAGTGCTGTACTGCACGTATGTAATGTCTCAACTCTGTGTACCTTTCCATCCTGGTATCAGCTCTAGGTCTCCGCACTTACTCCTGTTTGTGGCAGCGACTTAGCTCAAAGGTTTTGTGGACTTTGTGGAAGTTACACTGGACAAGAGCATCTACTAAAAGATCATAAAGAAGTCGTAATGTTATGCTCAGTTTTGTTACTGTTTAATTAATCACATTTTCATTGTTTGACCTTTTTTGAAAACTCGGTTACTTGAATTTGTACAACTGTCAGCATGGACAGTCTGTATAGGCAACATTTCAACTTAACGTTGCATGGGAATCGGAATGGAAATGGAATGGAAAAAATAAGTGGTTGGTTGGTGTAGTGGGTAACACCCCTGCCTTCTACACTGCAGACTGGGGTTCAATCCCCCACCTGGGTAAGCACCCTACACTGGAAAAAATAAGTGGTTGGTTGGTGTAGTGGGTAACACCCCTGCCTTGACTGGGGTTCAATCCCCCACCTGGGTAAGCACCCTACACTATACCAATAAGAGTCCTTGGGCAAGACTCCTAACACCACCTTCACCTACTTGTATAAAATGATCAAATTGTAAGTCGCTCTGGATAAGAGTGTCAGCCAAATAATGTAAAGCCATCAAAAAGTTAGCCTGTCTGTAAAAAAAAAGAAAAACTACTGTTAAATTTCTCAAAACACTCAACATTTTTCTTTCTGCCATGAAACTTTCCCCCTAAGCTGCGAATAACTACATTCTGCAAAAAAGCCGACGTTACAAGACAAGCATATGGGTCATTCTATGGAAACGTCCATGTTTGTGTCCCCAGTGTATACAAATATATTACACTAGGAAAACATTGAGAAATGTTAGGGTTACAATAGAGAACAAGAAGTTATTTTTCCATCTTCGAGAACTCAAACTTCCAAGAATCCACGGAAGATCACGTGTTTCCCCAACGGTCCTATCAGCTATCTCAGTCCCCAGATTACCGACTCTGTCACGCATTCAGGCGTCTCAGACGAAGAAGCGGACTTCATCTCCCAGAATACTCTGGAAGATCACATGACAGATCATGTGCCTTTGGACTCTATCTTAGAGAAATCAAACTTCCAAGAATCCACGGAAGATCACATGTTTCCCCAAGAGTCCTATCAGCTATCTCAGTCCCCAGATTACTGACTCCTTCACGCATTCAGGCGTCTCAGACGAAGAAGCGGACTTCATCTCCCAGAATACTCTGGGAGATCACATGATGGATCATGTGCCTTTGGACTCCATCTTAGAGAACTCAAACCTCCAAGAATCCACGGAAGATCACGTGTTTCCCCAACAGTCCTATCAGCTATCTCAGCCCCCAGAATACCGACTCACTACACCTGTACACATTAGTCTGTTCAGAGTATTTAAGCCCGGGCTTCAGATAGACGCATTGCGAGGTGTTGCTATGTGATCACCGAGCGTTTACATTCTGTCCTGTTTGCGTTTCCTGTGTTTTGGCCCTTTGCCACGTTTATCTCTTGCCTAGCCCTCTTGTTTGGACTGTTTTGTACTGTTGCTTGTTTGGACTGATCTGTGTATGACCTATTTGGATTGGACTCTGACTTTGATTTGTGTTTTGCCTCTTTTTGGATCATCTCATTATCCGGTGATTAAACTCTATCTCCCTTTCATCCGCAAGCGTCTGCTACTCCGTCCCGCCATTACAAACACGTCTTTTTTATGTATTTTAAACTGCAATAATCCACACATGACTATGAAATATATGAATTGAATGACATAAAGCGAACAAATAAATATTATAAAATATCGAATAAAAGTTGTGGTCCCCAGGAGTCGTGTCACCGGTGCTACTGCGTAACAAACCATCTCTTATTTTGAAGTAAAAATCACACTGATGATGTCACTCGAATTCCTTTTACCCGTTTTCTGAGGATCTTGTGCAGAAAAGCACACAGTGCATCCGCTGTGTCTTTCAGTTCTCAGAGATTTTCTCATTCAGCTCATGTGAAGCTTTTGGCTGAAGTCAACGGTGTGACCGACTTTATTCTTAGTTAACTGTGGAAAGAAATAGAGCACAAACGGATTAAATGACATATTTTAGTATTTTAGTGGATGCTCCTTGATGGACAGCAGTTATTCGGCCGTTAAGTGTCTCTGGTGTGACCTTGATTGTGTGTGACACCAATGACGGTCAGTAACACCAGTGACTCCTATGGACAGATAAAAAAGTGGACGTCTCTGTTGAATGACTCAAGAAAAACATCATTCTGATCTTAAAATTTGTTTAAAATGGAATAAATTTGCCAATGAAGATCTCATTCATGACTGGTTGAACCACACATGGTGCAAATTAAGGCAGACAGTGCAGTGAAACCCAACATTTCAAGTGACTATGTATCTATAGAACAGCAACTTTCCATGTTTAGTCTACTGCATGGGTAAGTTGCAGGACTGAAACGTCATTTACGGGGCTCATTAGAATATGTCAGCGCTCAGAGATGTAGTTTGGTCTTGACAGCCGTTCGATCTAAACACTTGGCTGTTTGTTTACGGCGTTCTTAACCCACCGGACAGCGAGGTCATGGCACGACTGAATTACTGTTCTCTCTCACATTCCACCCTCCTTCTCTCTCTCTCCCTCTGTAATTCTCCGTCTATCTCTCTCGATCTTTCTCACACACCCTCAAACGATAGCACGAGAGGAAGTGCATTAAGACTGAGAGTCATCCTCCAATAAAGCTCTCAGCGGCAGTGCTGGGACGAGCCTCGGTAATGACGTCCAGCTGCTCGGCTGGACCATTCTGTGGTCAGCAGAAATACAACTATTTACTTGCATTTCCTCAAACAGGTCATTTACTAGCTCAGAAAAATGTAAACTCCTCGTTTGCTGGGAGGTCGCACTGTCACAGAGGGCTAACTTAAAACATGCGGCCAGCTGAGATGACTCATCGATCTGAGACGTGGGACCGCCTGCAGATTCAGACGATCTGTGCAGAAACTGTTGCTCCTCAGTCTCGGACGTTCGCTCTCAACCTGACTGAGCTTGTGTTAAATGAACAGGCCAAGCTAAAGGCATCGTAGTCCTCATAAAATGTTCAAAATGAGTTTTCTTGGTCGGTCTTCAACACTTTTTCTTCAGTTATGTTAACAGAATACACTCACCGGCCACTTTATTAGGTTCAGCTGCTTGTTAACACAAATAGCTAATCAGCCAATCACACGGCCGCAGCTCAGTGCATTTAGGCATGTAGAGGTGGTCAAGACGACTTGCTGAAGTGCAGACCGAGCATCAGAACGGGGAAGAAAGGGGATTTAAGGGACTTTGAACGTGGCGTGGTTGTTGGTGCCAGACGGGCAGCTGGGATTTTCACGCACAACCATCTTTAGGGTTTACAGAGAACGGTCCGCAAAAGAGGAAACATCCAGTGAGCGGTCAGTTGTGTGGACGAAAATGCCTTGTTGATGTGAGAGGTCAGAGGAGAACGGGCAGACTGGTTCCAGATGATAGAAAGACAACAGGAACTCAAATAACCAACCAGAATCTCTGAGGAACGTTTCCAACACCTTGTTGAAAGTCTGCCATGAAGAATTAAAGCAGTTCTGAAGGCAAAAGGGGGTCTAACCTTTTACTAGCAAGGTGTACCTAATAAAGTGGCTGGTGAGTGTATATTTTAATGGAAATGTGTGGAAATTTCAAAAAAAGAAATGAACTGGGAAAGTCAAAAAGAGTCACAACACCCCACTCTTTTCAGCTAAAGGGGCGTGCTGAGACAGGGCATTGCAGTGATCTATGGGTTCAGAGGCAGGGCAGCGAGGGAAACCGGATCATCTGCTGCTGCACAGTTTGTGCTGGTTATCCTCTAGTCCTTCATCACTGCTGTGTCTGATCTACTTGTACCAGCACAACACACTCTAACACACCACCACCATATCACTGTTACTGCAGTGCTGAGAATGACCCACCACCCAAATAGTACCTGCTCTGTGAGGGTCCATGGGGGTCCTGACCACTGAAGAACAGGGTAACAGAGTATCAGAGAAACAGATGGACTACAGTCTGTAACTGTAGAACTACAGAGTGCAGCTATACAGTAAGTGGAGCTGACAAAATGTACGATGGAGGTGGTCATGATGTTACGCCTGATTGGTGTATACCTGAAGGATTAGCATGCAGCCGCCTCCTGTATTTATATGAAAAATAATAGTGAAACAAACAATATGACAGAAATGTCAAAAGCAGTCAAGGTGACGCCAGACGGTTGTGCACTGCTGCTGTACTGTGTGTACAGCTGAATGGAAGCGTGAATATGCATGCACAGTAAAGGCAGCATGGCTAAACTGATTAGCTTCCACAAAAACTGATAAGCCTTCACATTTAAACAGAAGCGTCTACTGAGAGCTGGTGGTGTTTTTTGCAATGCACAGTTTATGCTGTTGATATGAGAAATGCTTCTGATTCAGCTTCTTTCATGCATTCTGCAAAAAACACACACTAACCAACCGGCTCTCGCGCAATCAGCACTGTGTGGAATTACATGGAAGACGCTCTGAGGTGCTCATTCCTCCAAACGCAGCTCCATTCCTTCTGTGTACCACACAAACCGGCTCCATCACACAGCACGAACACCGTCTGTTCAGCACAACTCTGCTAAATATAGCCCCACACACACACACACACACACACACACACACACACACACACACACACACACACACACACACACACACACACACACACACACATACACACACACAAACACACACTCACACACACACACATACACATACACACACTCACACACACACTCACACACACATACACACACTCACACACGCACACACACACACAAACACACATACACACACTCACACACACACTCACACACACACACGCACACACATACACACACACTCACACACACACACAGGCTACTTTGGTGCAGAGAAAAAAAAAGTGATGAAGCAGAGAAAGAGTTAGAGTTTGGAGAGCTGCACTGAGACAGAGAGGAGGGGAGAGAATGAGAGCAGAAAGACTGAGAGAGAGAAAGATAAAAGAGAGAGAGGGAGAAAGGAGACAGAAAAAAGAGGGAAAGAAGGGGGGAGAGAGACATGGGGGAGAGAGCGCCATATGAAAAAGATATAAAAAAGGAGAGACAGGGAACGCTAAAAAGAGAAATGAGGACGATGAAAGAGAGTGAGAGAGCAAGAAATGAAAGAAAAAGCCAGAAACACAAAGGAAAAATAAAGCAGGGAAAGACAGGAGAGTGTGAATGAAGAGAGAGAAGGGAGAGGGGGTTGGGAAGAGAAAGGACAGAGAACAAGAAAAAGAGGAACAAAGGAGTGAGGCCTGGCGTGAGAAGGGAAAGAGAAAGAGAAGGAGAAACTGGAGAATGGAGAGAGAAAGAAGCAAGAGACAAAGGAGAGAGAAAGAGGGAAAGGAGAGGACTTGAGAGGGAGATGGGAGGGAAAATGGAGAGAAAGAGAGGGAGATAGGAGAGAGATGTAGAAAGAACGGGTGAGACAGAGAGAAAGAGGAGAGAGAGAAAATGAAGAGAAATAGGAGAGAGAGGTAAAAAAGAACGGAGAAAGATAATGAAAAAGGAGAGAGCTAGAGACAATACAGAAAAAGAGAAAGGAGAGAGAGAAAGAAAGGAGAGAAAAAAGGGAAAAAGATAGGAGAGAGAGCTATAGAAAGACAGGAGAGTGAGAGATAAAAAGGAGAGAGAGCTATAGAAAGACAGGAGAGTGAGAGATAAAGGAGAGAGAGCTATAGAAAGACAGGAGAGTGAGAGATAAAGGAGAGAGAGCTATAGAAAGACAGGAAAGTGAGAGATAAAGGAGAGAGAGCTATAGAAAGACAGGAGAGTGAGAGATAAAAAGGAGAGAGAGCTATAGAAAGACAGGAGAGTGAGAGATAAAGGAGAGAGAGCTATAGAAAGACAGGAGAGTGAGAGATAAAGGAGAGAGAGCTATAGAAAGACAGGAGAGTGAGAGATAAAGGAGAGAGAGCTATAGAAAGACAGGAAAGTGAGAGATAAAGGAGAGAGAGCTATAGAAAGCCAGGAGAGTGAGATAAAAAGGAGAGAGAGCTATAGAAAGACAGGAGAGTGAGAGATAAAGGAGAGAGAGCTATAGAAAGACAGGAGAGTGAGATAAAAAGGAGAGAGAGCTATAGAAAGACAGGAGAGTGAGTTAAAAAGGAGAGAGAGCTATAGAAAGACAGGAGAGTGAGAGATAAAAAGGAGAGAGAGCTATAGAAAGACAGGAGAGTGAGATAAAAAGGAGAGAGAGCTATAGAAAGACAGGAGAGTGAGATAAAAAGGAGAGAGAGCTATAGAAAGACAGGAGAGTGAGATAAAAAGGAGAGAGAGCTATAGAAAGACAGGAGAGTGAGAGATAAAAAGGAGAGAAAGCTATAGAAAGACAGGAGAGTGAGAGATAAAAAGGAGAGAGAGCTATAGAAAGACAGGAGAGTGAGATAAAAAGGAGAGAGAGCTATAGAAAGACAGGAGAGTGAGAGATAAAAAGGAGAGAGAGCTATAGAAAGACAGGAGAGTGAGATAAAAAGGAGAGTGAGCTATAGAAAGACAGGAGAGTGAGAGATAAAAAGGAGAGAGAGCTATAGAAAGACAGGAGAGCGAGATAAAAAGGAGAGAGAGCTATAGAAAGACAGGAGAGTGAGATAAAAAGGAGAGAGAGCTATAGAAAGACAGGAGAGTGAGATAAAAAGGAGAGAGAGCTATAGAAAGACAGGAAAAGAGAAAAGAAAGAGTGAAAGTGGGTGAGAATGGCCTGACGACGAAGACAGAAAAAGGCTAATCGTAGAAACATCTGCTGGCCAGCTCTGAAGGGACTGAGACCCCGCAGGTAAGGCCCACAAAGGCCACAGGGGTCACCACACTTCTCTGTTGGGGCGAGAGCGAAGAATGCGTCAGAGGAAAACGTTCTCCAGGGGAACTCGTCTACCTGAGTCTTCACTGAAGCTACTGTCATTCAGGCAGGCCGTGGAGATCGGTCACTGACTAGGGACAGCAAAAATGGCATAAACAGTAGGACAACAGCACCAGCACCAGCAGCGCAGACCAACACTGAAAAGGGCTCCGCCAGAGAAATCAATACAGAGCTGTTGCATAAGATGTTTGCAAATACCGGAGCTGTGAAAGAGAACTTTCAGCAACAGACCTTTTTTAAGTACGTAAATATGTGTACAGAACAATGTTTTAAGCTGCCAAATTTCTTCAGCTATTGTCCAAATTTACACAAAAGTACAGCTGAATTCAAGACTCAATCCAAACAGGCTCAATCCGAGATTTGATTTGACCAGACTTGACCAGCACTTCTGAATGAGACTGTCAAAATCGAAACTCGATCCAACCACACCTGACGTGTACTGCTAAATTTGAGACTCAATCCGACCCCCTTGACTGGTACTGCTAAATTTGAGGTCCAGTTCGACCAGATCTGATTAGTGCTGCTAAACTTGAGGCTCGATTTGAATTGACCCGATTAGTAATCCTACACTTGAGACCTGATTCAACCAGACCCTACTAGGACTGCTAAATATGAGTTATTCCAATCAGACCCTGTTAGTACTGCTAAATTTGACGCTCGATCTGACACAGCCCAACTAGTACTGCTAAATTTGAGATTCAGCCTAACCAGACCCGACTAGTACTGTTAAACTTGAACAAAATTGATAAATTTGAGACTTGACTTGAACAGGCCCAACTATTCTTGATAAATCTGAGACTTGACCTGACCAGGCCCAACTATTATTGATAAATCTGAGGCTTGACCTGACCAGGCCCAACTACTTTTGATGAATCTGAGACCTGACCTGACCAGGCCCATCTACTTTTGATGAATCTGAGACCTGACCTGACCAGGCCCATCTACTTTTGATGAATCTGAGACCTGACCTGACCAGGCCCAACTATTCTTGATAAATCTGAGACTCGACCTGACCAGGCCCAACTATTATTGATAAATCTGAGGCTTGACCTGACCAGGCCCAACTACTTTTGATGAATCTGAGACCTGACCTGACCAGGCCCATCTACTTTTGATGAATCTGAGACCTGACCTGACCAGGCCCAACTATTCTTGATAAATCTGAGACTTGACCTGACCAGGCCCAACTATTATTGATAAATCTGAGGCTTGACCTGACCAGGCCCAACTACTTTTGATGAATCTGAGACCTGACCTGACCAGGCCCATCTACTTTTGATGAATCTGAGACCTGACCTGACCAGGCCCAACTATTCTTGATAAATCTGAGACTTGAACTGACCAGGCCCAACTATTATTGATAAATCTGAGGCTTGACCTGACCAGGCCCAACTACTTTTGATGAATCTGAGACCTGACCTGACCAGGCCCAACTACTTTTGATGAATCTGAGACCTGACCTGACCAGGCCCAACTACCTTTGATGAATCTGAGACTTGACCTGACCTGGCCCAACTATTCTTGATAAATCTGAGACTTGACCTGACCAGGCCCAACTATTCTTGATAAATCTGAGACTTGACCTGACCAGGCCTGACTAGTACTGTTGATTCTTAGGAGCAGGGGTTTCTAAGTAAAATGGCCATTGAGAGTGAGTCAAATATTACGTGTGATGGAGGCACAGAAGGCTATGAGAATGTTCAGTCAGTACCCTAAACACAGCCACATGTGTATGTATGAAGAGATAAGGAGCTGTTTATTTTGAAATGTGTTTGCTAACAAGTTCTCTCTGCAGCAGAGTGTGGCTTTAGCAGCAAGCAAACGTGAGTACAGTCAGTTTCAGCCCTGGCTCGAGTTCCCAAACATGAACAGCAAATAACACACCCGCCAATACACACACTCACACATGCTTCAATATCTCAATTCCTCGCTTTCAGCATGTTCCTAACCTCTCACCCTCTAGCTTACTGTTGTTTCACAGAAGGTCAGTTCTGAACAGTTTGTGCAAATTATATCCCGTTAATCAAGACTTCCTTCAATACCTACAATTTCTTCCGATTTACTCTTTACTGCTGCCCTTTAACAATGCCCCAAGCAAAGCCCAGAAGGCTATAGTAGTGTTTCTTGTAGTGTTACTCTGGGGTACTAACCAGACTACATGAACAATTTTTAAAGATTGGGTTTCCTAGCATTGTGCAAGCTGCATGTGAGAGCAGAAAGGGGGAAATTTCCATGCAGGACGTGGCCTCTGTCCCGAGGGTACCCACCTTACAATGGAACACTTTGCAACTAAAGAAACAGACGAATCAAACAAAGCTCGGAGCTTGGAGTTGGCAAGGCTTTGGTAGCCAAAGAAAACAAAACCCTGCATGGACTCCTCTGAATAGGCCTTTCATTGGGAAGTTGCTTCATTGTGTTTGAAGCGTGTTGTTTTAGATAAAAATATTTATAGTCTGTCACTGACACAAAAAAGATCACCTGGTGACCTTACAGTCTTAGGATACAGGGTACAGCCTATCTGCGAATAAGCATGAAATACTGGCAGCATAAACTCATTTATTGTTGATCTGATGAGTCATTTTTGTTGGACGGCACTTTTGCTTTCACTATTTTACGGTACTGTATTCGTTCAATGTTTATTTAATAGTGCTAGGCACACAACCTGCTCATCGATTTGGTTTTTTTCCCCCTCACTATTTTCGACTTTTCAAAGATCAAGACTACATAATAGTTCATAGGAAGCTATTCCAGTCAGAAATACTGGTCTTCTAATAAACAGGGCTGTTCAGTCTCCAACCTTCCCACCCCACCTTTTCACAATGCAACTGATTGGCGAAAATGCATTGAGTGATACTTATTAGTGCCACAAATGTGGGTAATTTAACCCATCCACAAAGTGAAACACCACATACACACTAGTGAGCACACACACACACAAGGGGGCAGTGAGTACACTTGCCCAGGGCGGTGGGCAGCCTTATCCACAGTGCCCGGGGAGCAGTTGGCACTGGGGATCAAACCGGCAACCTCCCGGTCACAGAGCCAGTTCCCTGACCTCCAGCACACGACTGCCCCATAGAGGACAGATGTTCCACCAATGAAGTTTTAACCAGAAAATGAGTTATTAAACTGACATAATATTTGTGCTTCCAAATGTACATTTTCCTACTTTAAAGGTACTAAATAAAAACTATTTGTTTAAAAAAAATCAACTCACATATTGAGATCACTATAAACCTTTAGATTAAAATGGCTGAAAAGCTGCACTCTTAAATAAGATGGTTCTTTTAGGGTTCTTTAGTAGGAGATGGTTCTATTTAGAAGCTTAATTTCGGTATTGAACTATTTCATGCTTAAATGCTTCTTTGCATGGTGAAAAGCTTCTTCGGATCGACAAAGAATGTGCTGTATATTTTTTGAAAATGGTTCTAGATACCACGAACAGCTATTGTTACATGCCTGACATCATAACAGTAGTAGAGCCCTTGTTGGTTCTAAAAAGAGCAGCATGTGTTTGAAGTGATCCCTATACAGGCCTTATTTAAACACCATTCCCTAAACTGGGAAAGAAGACTTCGCAAAAGAAGATAAATGAGAAAGTTTGTCCTGTTCCTGCACAGTGGAAGAAGAAACTGAACTGTATTAATCATAACAATGTGTCTATTTTCTTGTTGCGATTCTTCCAGTTTTTTATTTACGGAACTTCAGCATGTTCCTGCAAATGGGAACAGTCAGGGCAGCCTGATAGATTAGAGAGAGCAAGGAACATGTGCACATTACTTTTCAGCATTATTGTATCCATTGTGAAAGTATTAAACCGCTATTTACCCCACAGTTCAATTCCACACTCTTATAACTAGATCAATGACAAATAAGGCTTTCTAATGATATTGTACATAATTCTTAGAAAGATAAAAAAGGGTTCTTAAAGAAATAGAATGACGAAAGAATGTTTTCTACATATTAATAGTTGCTTTGTAGCTTTTGTAGTGGCTTTTTTCATTTTTTTTATAGGGGGCAGTCGTGGGCTGGAGGTTAGGGAACTGGCCCTGTGACCAGAAGGTTGTTGGTTCGATCCCCAGTGCCAACAGTATATGACTGGAGTGCCCTTGAGCAAGACACCTAATCCACAACTGCTCCCCGGTTAGGGCTGCCCACCGCTCCGGGTGTGTGTGTGTGTGTGTGTGTGTGTGTGTGTGTGTGTGTGTGTGTGTGTGTGTGTGTGTGTATGTGGTGTTTCACTTCACAGATGGGTTAAATGCGGAGGTGAAATTTCATCGTTGTGGGATTAATAAGGGTCACTTAATCTTTACTACCAAAGAAATGTCAGGTGGTGTGATCGTATCGCTGCTGTCCGAAGAAAACTCCGTATCTCCATTTTGAACGTTTTTCAGTTTTTGACACAATTTGAAAAAAACGCTTGTTGTTTACATTGTGTGTAAATTTCACGATGAATGGACTAAAGGAAATGACCTAAATGACTCAGAAAAAAATTCCATTGACTTACATAAAAAGTAGAGTAGGATTTTCCCTCTACTGTAAAGTTACCATTTTGGAGATATGAGGTTTTGTTCCGAAAACTGCGATATATTAATAAAAATATACATTTTAGTATTGACATATTCACCACTAAATGTGCACTTCATACTTGTACATCCTTTGTGTTTATCCCTCATGTTTATACACACACTCACAAGTAGATATACATTATTATAATAAAAACACATTTTCATATTTTTCCTAGGGTTACACCACCTGACTTGGTAACTAAACCAGCATAACTATGACTCGGAAACTTTAATATTTGTGAAAGGGCATTGCACCAGCAAGATCTTTTGGGGTCGTATTTGTTATGCAATATGCTGTCCACCCATTTTTAAAAGCATTTTTAAGAGGTGCTAACCTTGAAGTTTGGATAGTGTAGTGGGTAACACCCCTGCCTTCTATGCTGTAGACTGGGGTTCAGTCCCCCACCTGGGTCAGCACCCTACACTATACCAATAAGAGTCCTTGGGCAAGACTCCCAACACCACCTTCGCCTACTTGTGTAAAATGATCAAATTGTAAGTCGCTCTAGATAAGAGCATCAGCCAAATGCCGTAAATGTAATGTAAATGAAGGATATCAAAAGAACTTATGGAGAAAGTTTTTGGGTAAGTGGAATATTGTTCAAGATGCCAATTTTTGTGATGCTTTTATAACTTTAAAAGCTTCAAAGAGAAAATCATACAGAGTGTTTTTATATTAATAATTAGATAAATAGATCATTTTTTAGAGTAACCCTCTTTTTAGGAGGTATAAATGCGTCAAATGTTTTCTGAAACGTGTATTCCTTCCCATGACCGCTGGGATAGGCTCCAGCAACCCCCGCGACCCAGAAGAACAAGCAGCTTAGAAACTGTGTGTGTGTGTGTGTGTGTGTGTGTGTGTGTGTGTGTGTGTGTGTGTGTGTGTGTGTGTGTGTGTGTGTGTGTTCATATACAGGAGGTTTTGCAAAATGATGTGATGCATGTTGTGCTTATGAAACTACTTAATGGAAAATGATGGACTACATAATTTCACAAAATTGTATAGATGCTGCAGAATGATTAATACCTGAATAACACTTGTGTAGATTAAGGGGTTAAACTCAGAGAAATGAAAAAAGATCGTGTTTTTGAAAGGTGGCCCAAAATGACATGAACAAGAACTCTATTGATAAAACTACGGAACCGTAACTGTATCCATCCCTTCCTTTGAGTGCTCCATTGTTTAGCAGGAAGCCACCAAAGCTATCACTCACCACTCTTAGTTAGATTAGTACACATACACACACATACACACTTGCACACAAAAAAGCTCATATACCCACACGAAGAACCCTGCCGGATACACTAAAGCCATGAGGAAGTGCTCACTCGGTGACTGTTAAATACCACAGGGATGAAAGGGGAACAATGGAGAATGCATTAGCCTTTGTATTGTATGAATGTGTGGTAGGGTTGCATGATATGGCCATTAAAGATCATGTACAAAGCCAATTCCAAAAAAGTTGGGATAGTCGGTAAAATGCGAATAAAAACAGAAAGCAATGATTTATAAATCTACGTTAGCCTTTATTTGAAGAAAAACATCATAAAGACAAGTTATGTGATGTCTTATCTTTAGAACATCATTGATTGTCAATATATCATCTCTGTCCAATGAAAAACCAGCATCTCCAAAATAGTAACTTTATAATAATTAAATAAAACAGTAACTTTACAGGAGACAGCAAAAACCTTCTTTACTTTCAATGTAAGTTTCTAGAAAAAGCTTTGATTCAAAGCGATTTTGGACCATTTCTATTCGTCCAGCCATCGCGAAATTTTCACACAGTGTAAAGGACAGCTCAATGATGCTCAAATGATGCCGAAAAGTAAAATTCGCAAAAAAATGGAGAGTTTATTCTGAAATTGATGCCTGCAGCATGTTCCAAAAAAGTTGGGACTGGACTTTAAGACTAGGAATGTTAAAATAAATTGTAATGAACATCTTAAACAGGCAACACAATTGTTCTAGGATATAAAAGGAGCATCTAGGAAAGGCAGAGTCTTTTATGAGCAAGAATGGGTCAAGGCTCATCACTTTGCCAAAAAGAGGTTGAGCAAATACACCAACTGTTGAAAAGCAATACTCTGCAACAACCGTTTGCAAGGATTTGAGGTATTTCACTCTCTACAGTATATAACACCAACAAAAGATTCAGGGAATCTGGAGAAATCTCTGTGCATAAAGGACAAGGCCAAAAAACACAAGTGAATGCCTGTTACTTTCAGCCCCGCAGGAAACACTGGATTAAATACCCGTCATGCTTCTGTGATGGATATCACCACATTGGCTAGGTAATACTTTGAAAAAAGCATTGTAAATAAACAACAATGCTTACTGCTGCAATGTTGCTGCAACCACAAAGAGAAGTTAGCCTACATTCTGTCCAGAAACGCTGCCGACTTCTTTGGGCTTGAGCTAATCTGAAACAGGCTGCATGGTGAAAACATGTTTTGTGTTCTCCGAGCCAGAGAAAAGAAGGACTATCCAAATTGTTATAGTTGTAAAGGTCAAAAAGCAGGGTCTGTCACGGTATGAGGGGAGGGGGTATTAATGTGTAGTAGTCTGCCTTCTAGATGACGTCTTTTTCGAGATAGATAGATAGATAGATAGATAGATAGATAGATAGATAGATAGATAGATAGATAGATAGATAGATAGATAGATAGATAGATAGATAGATAGATAGATACTTTATTGGTCCCGTAGGAAATTTAGCATATGTATGAAAACAGACTCCATGTCCTTCGTACCAACAAAACTGTCACTAAAAAGTAATATACGCAAACAGAAAAAGAGAAAAATTCAAGCCTGGATTAACTGAAGTCTTTAGGCCCCAAACTACTCTTAAGTGTTGGTAAAAGCAAAGGGGGTGTAACATGCTGATAAAATTTTCCTAGTATTAAAAGTTTTTAACATTTTTAACATTTTTAAATAGTAAAACATTTTTTGATAAAAAAAAAGGATAAAGGTAAAAAAAGCACCTTTATACAACAATTTTAAAATTCGTAGCTCTGTTTCTTAATATGCATTTAAGATATACTATCTCATTTACATTTTGATTGGCTCTTGCTTAGGACACTGGTGAAAATACTGCCAAAATAAAAGACACCAGCACGCTTGCCATGGTGACTTCAAGAATAGCTCTTATTTACTGTGAGTTTTAGGAATATGGCCCTTTTTCTTTTTTTGTTTTTTTTGCTTTTCCAGTATGTTAAATTCAGCAAATGTCCAGCAAAATCCACTGTCACAACAAGACTTTGTATTTTTATTTCTGTTTTTCTTTTTTTTTTTATTGAAAATGACATACAGGCCTATAGAAAGGGTTCAAAAATATGTCAAATTGTAAGTAATATAAAAATAGAAAAAATAGGAAAAAAATCATGCCACAATTAACTTACAAAGAAAGTTAACAATCCTTTTTCCTTTCCTCTTTCTGTAAAGTTACAGGTGCTGCAATGTTGCTGCAGCCACAAAGACAAGTTCGCCTACACTCTGCACAGCGGAAGTCAAATGTAAACAAGGTCCAGAAACGCTGCTGACTTCTCTGGGCTTGAGCTCAACTGGAATGGACTGATGCATGGTGGAAAGGTTTTGTGTTCTCTGGGCCAAAGAAGAGAAGGCCTTTCCTTGTATATTTATTTTTGTTTTTTATTATTTTTTTAAAACTGAAAATGACATACAGGCCTATCGAAATGGTCCAAAAATACATCAAATCGTAAATAATATAAAAATAGAAAAAAATAGAAAAAAATCTCACATTTAACTTACAAAGAAAGCTAAGAAAGCTTTTTGTAAATTTACAGTTTTGAGATAAAGGGTTTTCTTCCGACAGCGAAAATTTGATATGTTTATTATTAATTCCTCAAAAAGCTCTTACGGTGATGTAAGTTTGTTGGGACAGTAGCCAAGACTGCTTCACACATTTTAGATGCAACACTGGGGATGGGAATAATCAGAGTTCAAGCCCAGCACAAAGAAACACAAGTCGTGCTTCTAATGCCACATCCAGCCAATTTAATCACATAACACTGGCGCTGTGTGACGTAAGCTCAGCCGTTCTGTCATCACAGCCCTTAATGATGTGTTTATCACAGAAACTGATATCGTGGTACCAATAAGATTTGATTTATCGTGCAGCCCTACTGGGTGTGTGCGGTCGTTTGCGCTAATTTTCCTGCTGTTATTGGTGTCCGCTAGAGCAGGACATGGCTGCTTCCTGATGGTGTCAGGGCTTCCTGCGGCGTGGGATGTTTTTGAACAATGCTGTGTTTAGGCCACAATCTCCTCAACTTCCTCTCTCAGCCGCCCACATGGGTCAAATTTCTAACCAGCCAGGACGGACAGCCTGGACTGACACACACATTCCTCTAAGCATCAACACCAGATCCGTCTTGGCACACCAGCGACAAGAATTTCTCAAAGGACGCGCTAACTATTTTCAGATGCTTCCGAAAAAGCCTATAGTGGATCAGGAATTCTGCCCTTAAAGACAACATGGAGAAGCGATTAGAAGAAGATTAGAAGTGTCGGAAGAACCTCTCACAGAGCAGGTACGGATGACTAAGGCCTTTGTTCCGCCCCTGATAATGGCTTCCACATATTTCATGATAAGAGCTGGTGTCTGGATATATTAAATTTGCGGAATTCTCTAATACATGCAGGTCAACAGCCACCATTCATTAAGATAGCTCACATAGATAGGAAATACCTGTCAAAGGAAAGGATTTATTTAGACACACTAAGGATATGCTTTGGCTATTTTGAGAATTTGCATTTTTTGTGGGAGTATCTTGTTTTTTTAGGCATAACTGGACCAAAGGAATCTGCCTAATGTTCTCAGTCAGCGCCTGCTCATCAAGACAGCAGGTATTAGTACAATAAAGGCTGAGTTATACTGTCAAGACCACTTCATGGATTTGAATGTACCAGCGCCACTTGTGCTAAAAGTCAAAATATCATTACATCGCATCACCAGTGGCACTGGCTGTGCTCACATGCCAAGACATTTGCCAATCTGATTGAACACATTCCAATGACAGATCAAGACGGAGGTGTTTAGACTCACTCTACTAAACAATATGCTGAAAATCTTCGTTTACATGCTCACTATAAGTAACCCCATCCATTACTTAGAGTAAACGTTACCATGACAGCGAACGTCACGTGAGGTCCAGTCCCAGTGAGATGGCGCTCTTGTATTTTGTATTGCTGTAAATGATGTCAGACTCAGAAAAATGTACTTCACATGTATTTATAAAGGAAGCGGCAAGAGGAAGACGTCGTGTTCTGAGACAGATAAGCTGGACGCCCGTCCCACCGCCGTCTTTCACGGGTCAAAGCACAAACTCCGTCTCCTCTGCAGACCAGTTTCTGCTCCCGCCATGCTAATCGGCATAAACTTGCGCTATGATGTGATGAACAAGCGCAGAACGGACTGAAACTTTCCGATAGGGAATGTAATCAGATACAGGCATTTATACGGATATTATTCTTCTATTTAAATGATTATTTACGGGTTTATCCACCTCGTTCAGTAGGATAGAAATTGTATTCCGAATGGCCTCAATCGGATTAGACTGTTCAGATTGAGGTGTTTACATGGTGTTTACATTCCGATTAAGCTATTAAGTGAGATTATTAACAGATTATTAGGCTGCATGTGAATGTGGCTACTGTGCACAACCGCTCTGCTCAGTTTCAGTCCATCATTATTTAGCTACGAGTGCTGATGCATGCTGTCAGCTATTTTGAGGCACCTTCACACGACCCAGCCTGGCTATTTTTACCCTCTTGAAACCTTTTGATACTCATACCTGCACTTGTCTGGATGAGCAACGGAAGGCACTGAACTAGACACAGGGTGAATGATCGGAGAGGAATATCTGAACAGGGAAGAAAGAAGGAAACCAGATTCCACTGTTCGGAACAGGGAAAACCAGGAGAGGAGGGTTGGAATGAACAGTCAATATCCTGACACTCGGAAGGCCCTTAGTTGGTCACACGAGCCACCTCAAGCTGAAACCCCAGAGAGGCATTACTCAAACTGTTTTGATTACAGGTTGGTGTTTGCTTTGGTAAAACTGGTGAAATGATAAAAAGCAATATGTTTTTCTGATTACAGGTCAGCCAGGGATGGGTGGGAATCTCTAGGCACCTCACGATTCGATTCAACTACAATTCAGAGTCTGAAAACTAACATGCAGACTGCAGGTCACATAGCAACACAGTCTCGCCTGGCTAGCAGCTAACGAAAAGTCATGTTAAACATCAATATCAATGTGTATATATATATATATAAATCACTATTGTCAGATCAAAGCCTCATATCTCCAAAATGAAACTTTACAGGAGAACCTACTTTTCTTTTAATGTAGGTCAATGGAACCAGAGTTTTTCCAAGTTATTATATATATAGCATTCCTGTCCATTGGAAAACATGTATCCTTTACATTGTGTGAAAACGTCATGATAATTGGACCAATAGAAATGCTCCAAAAGTGCTTTTAGTTTTCTTATATATTTATATTGCTGTCTTCAGAACAAAACCTTGTATCTCCATTTATGAGTGATGAATGGACCAAATGAAACAGTCCAAAATGACTTGGAAAAAGGTCTGGTTCCATTGACTTACATTAAAAGTAACATAGGTTTTTTCCTTCTCCTGTAAAATTACCATATAGGAGATACAAGGTTTTCTTATATATATATATATATATATATATATATATATATATATATATATATGAAAGAGAGAGAGAGAGAGAGATACACATTTGTCATCCTTAATTACATTTGCTGTTTTGTTGTTGTTCTGCTTCCCACCATTCCCGATGCCTTCCAAACTCCCATTACCCAGAACCCCCCAAAGGATTGCATGACCGCTGATCTCCCTCACATGACTCTCCACCGGTCTGCCTCACCTGACTACAGATTACACACACCTGTAGCTTGTTAGTTTAGTATATAGCCTGGGCTTTAGTTGAGCTTCTTTATGAAGTTTGGTCTTCACACCATCTATCTGTCTCTTTGCCTTGCTGTGTAAGACCACCGCCTTGTCTTTTATCTACCTTGCCTTTTGCCTTTACCTTTCAGTATTGTTGTACTTTCTGGTCAGACTTTGTTTCTGGATTTAAACACTGTTTTCTGGACTTCCCTCATGGTTACAGTTTTCACATTCCGGCTTTTGACTTTGGACCGACTGACCTTCATTTTGGATCCTCCCTTTGTTAATAAACAGTGTTCAGCGAGCGTCTGAATTCGGTCTGAGCCTGACAGTTGTACTGTCTAGTTTTTATTGGCTGGTGTATTTATTGTATATTCTGCACTGATTTCTGATTTCTTATGGCCATGTATCAGCACTGCATCCGCTGTTTGCGCTCCACCACATGGCCCGAAGAACAAAACTTCGTTCCAGTGTATACAAGATATATTGAGGAATGACAACAATAAACACTCAAAGTATGAGTTTATTCTGGACACAAAACACCTCGTGATCTTCATGATTATGTCACAATTTGAGCAAAGCTAAATATATTCCTAGTATAAACAACTTCTTATTTTGCTACAAAGGAACGTCTCCTTAAACCTGCACCATAAACATTTCAGGGTTTATGGCGTTCCAAGAATCTTTATGCATTTCCAGGCTAAATGTTGCATCTTACATAGTAATTGTTTGAGGAATTCTTTGTAAAATCCTAAAAAGGGTTGCACTGAGGGCATCTAATTAACATACTTGTGGTCACCAGTCTCAGCTTCTATAATTCCATGGTTTCATACTGCAGCTCAAGGCCAAGATCTGAGGCAAAACAGCAGAATGTCACACACTGCCAGTGGCACGTCTATTTTTGGAGCCTGGAATGGAATTTGAGAAATTGAATCTTGAAGATGAAATCAGTAAGATGTAATAGTGTCAGGCCTGTTCGAACGCACGGATGTGATTTAAGCAAAATCAGTAACACATGGTGTGGACCTGCAAGGCCCACAGTTCCTCAGCTTCTGTTGGTTACAATGGACAGAGCCACTGTTATTTGAAACTATTCACTCCTGACGCCTGCGGCACTCGTTTTCCATTCTCTCTATACATCACACAATAAAAGGCCGACCCATTTTTAGCAACCCCTTGGCAAACGACGTGTGTGAAATACAGTAACCTAGACGACTGGAATAAAATACTCTGGAATAAAAATACATACATGGAATAAAAAACTCTGCAATGCGTTAGGGAAACATAAAAAGTTGGCAAACAAAGCAGCAAAGATCCAGAAAATCTAAAGGTCTCCGAAAATACAAGTAGGGACTTTATTACAGCGCATAAGTCAGGCATGAAACTGGCACACAGAGCGAGCCGCAAAACACGAGTTCTAAGAAACTATAACATACTGCGAAAACACGGCCGGCAGCGCTGTGAAAAACTGGTGGATTCTGGATGCTTTAGCCCACGACCTGGATTCTCATTTTGGATCATAACAGGTGCTGCATTTCAGCCTCTGTTTTAGCTTAAAAACACATCAGGGTCACATTTGCACCGCAGTGTGAGAGGATATCAGTCTGAAGCTGCACTCGTAACAAGTGTGTCCACTCAGGATGGGTCAGCAATGCATGTACAGTGACTTTTAATAGATAAAATTAGAGCCCTGATCTCTAGAAACAGGAGCAAACTGATGAGAGGTAGAGAGATAGAAAGAAATAGTGAAGAATGAGATAGATAGGTAGATGGATGGATGGATGGATGGATGGATGGATGGATGGATAGGTAGATGGATGGATAAGTAGATGGAAGGATGGATAGATAGATAGATAGATAGATAGATAGATAGATAGATAGATAGATAGATAGATAGATAGATAGATAGATAGGTGGATTGATGGATGGATGGATGGATGGATGGATGGATGGATGGATGGGTAGATAGATAGATAGATAGATAGATAGATAGATAGATAGATAGATAGATAGATGGATGGATGGATGGATGGATGGATGGATGGATAGGTAGATAGGTAGATAGATAGGTGGATTGATAGATAGATAGATAGATAGATAGATAGATAGATAGATAGATAGATAGATAGATAGATAGATAGATAGATAGAAAGTGGGGAGGAGAGAGAGCAACGAACATGAATGCACTCCAATCTGACAAGCACAATTTAAAGTCAATATGTATGAAATTAATATTTTGATTCTTTGATTAATTAAACAGTCAAAGTCAAACGTATCATTAACTCAAGATTTTTTAAATCGCTGATTCGAACCCTGAAAACAGTATTATTAGCTTGTCCTCCTGGTCGCACTGGAATGTTTGTTAAGTGGAATGAATGTTTCATACACTTTCTGGTAGATGCCTGAACATGCCAACCTCACCTTCTACCTGGGTAAATGCACTCTTGGCCACAAAATACTATGAATGATTCAGCCCATGACTCTAACCTCCAAAGAACCGACCCTGACTTCCGGACAAACCTCCAGCTCGTTCTGGAGCCTTCAAAATTCTGAGCTCCGTAATTAGGCAGGAACTGGAGATACCGGCCTTCAAACCCTGTAAATGCGCAGCCCCGCATTATGTGTGGAAAGGTGGAGCAAAAGTTTGCACTGAAGCTCCCAAATTTCATGTGGTGGTTTCACTGTGCACCTCAAAGCTACTTACGATAGGACCAATGCTTTCTATAGGACAGTGGTCACCAATCGTGGTCCTGGAGACCCACCTTCCTGCAGAGTTGCACTTCAGCTAATTAGCTTCTTCAGAAGTTCTTAAATGGCTGGATTGGATGGATTACTGTTGGGCGAAAAAGGGAATAGATGTAGCTAAATTCTGCTGGAAACCCCTGGAGAGCTGCAGTGATGGGTGAAAGCAAATGGCCTATTAGAGACAGAATGGCCTCAGCGCATAAACACAAACGAGCTGTGCCCTCACGCCAGCAAACACACGTATAAACAAAATCACGACCACTTCATCGATGTGTTTGTCATCCACAAATTGTGACGCCATGACAACTGAGTGGTAAGGTACTCACACACAATCATACACATGCACAGCATCACTGGCTTCATGTACGCTTAGCAGGCTCTGACCTGACCCCTTCCATTCTGCCAGATCCATACTGGCAATTACTCTGCTATAGCAACCAGGGTACACACAGGAAACACCCAGGAGCAAAGGCCACTGTGTCTGTTTAGGGGGTAATATGAGCCAACAGGGCCCTCCTGCAGTGTGTGGACGTCATATCTGGTATAATGGTGTGCCGTACTGTGGATAGCATATCATTGCAGGTCAGAGCAAAACCTTGTATCTCCACTTTTGTCATTTTTCAGGTTTTGACATAATTTGAAAGTACATGTGGTCCTACATATTGGGTGTAAATTTTGCGATGAATGGACCAACAGAAATGACTCAAAATGACTTGGAAAAAACGTCTGGTTCCATTGACTTACATTAAAAATAAAGTAGCTTTTTTCCTTCTCCTGTAAAGTTAGTATTTGGGAGATACGAGGTTTTGATCCGACAACAGCGATATAATAACGCACAACGACTGACATAACTTATACCATAGAAAGAGCTGTTCCTGTTAATGAACACCTTAAAATCAGGGCTGTCTAGGATTCCTGACTAAGGATACTCCTGGCCGGGCAAAAGGCTCGACGCCAACTCCTCAAAAAGGGTTTAATAAATAAATGGATGATAAAAGCTGAAATTTGCACCTTAAATGGATACTTTCGTTTCGCTATATAAATTACTGCACGTTGCCCCTCCATTCCAGCCAAAAAGGCCAAGTACAAATTGCATAATCCACATTCATCAGGAAGGAAAAAGGATAAAACACGAGCAGTTCAAAATATGATTAAAAGATATGGAGACTCTTAACTCCTCACAGCTGTGCAAGCCCTGGTAGACCACCAAAAACTGCCCCTAGCAGATAAACAGCACGTAAAGCTCTCATCTTTGAGAGAGAGGAGAAAGGTAAGCTGCTCCAGATCTGAAAACATCCACAGGGGTTTCTGTCCATCCTTCCACTGTGAGAAGACCACTCAGCGCCATGGGTCTGAAAGGATGTGTAGCTGCTCGAGGAGCCAAAATCGAAACAAAGAAGCTGCTGTTGTTCTCAGAACAATGGACCACCCCAGAGTCTAGACCTCAGAATCACTCAATGTGCTTGGGATTGCTCGGATTGTGAGAAGCAGAAAATGCAACCGACTTCTGAACTTTGGGGGTGTTAAAATATCTGTAGATTTCTGGGAGAAACTGAAAGTGAGTCTCCTGAAAAGAATGGAGGCTGGAAAAAATATAAAGAGTGGTCACATAAAAAGATGTGACACTCACCGGCAGACACCACTGCTGTGTCTGATCCCCTCAGACCAGCACAACACACACTAACACACCACCACCACATCAGTGCTACTGCAGTGCTGAGAATGATCCACCACCCAAATAGCTCCTGCTCTGTGAGGGTCCATGGGGGTCCTGACCACTGAAGAACAGGGTAACAGAGTATCAGAGAAACAGATGGACTACAGTCTGTAACTGTAGAACTACAGAGTGCAGCTATACAGTAAGTGGAGCTGATAAGATGGACAATGAGTGGATAAACAAGAAGGTGGTCATAGTGTGATGCCTGATGGGTGTGTGTGGATATAGACAGATATTTTGTGTTTGACACTTTGTCCTTGACTGCTGGGTGAAACTGAGGCCACACGTGCCTGTAAAAGTCATGATGAGTAAAGTGGGCATGTATTTCATGACCTCTGCCAAGGTTATGGCTTCGGCTGTGTATTCCTAAAGCAGAGGTGCTAATCCAGGATGTTTTTCTGTACTAGAGACTAATCCATTAGAGGAATCTGATGCTACATCATGTGAATGTGAGTGCTGGTTTCTGTAACTGAACCCTCTCACCCTTTGCATAGCGTTTAAAGAAGTCAAAAGCATGCAGGTGAAGAAAAACAGAGGGCAGCTGCCAATAAGTCATGAATACAGGCTGTTCCTGCAGTCTTTTCAGCACTGCTCCCACATGGCTAAACACTCCTATGCAACAACATGCAAACAAACAGGCAAGAATCATTAACTGTGGGTTACTCGTTCTCTTTGTGTTGGGGATTTTCTCCCTCCTTATACAAACAAATGCTTCAGTCTACACTGGGATCAGTAAAGGGAGTTTTAATACCAACCTCCCCCCTCATTGGGGCCACTTGCAGAGCAATGCCCATCACAGGACAGGCTCCCATGAACAAGTGCTATTCAATAGCTTTCAGTCATCATCCACTTTTTTAGAATCACCTACTCTGGACATCACTCACTGGCCACCTTATTAGAAATGCTTACCATGAAGGTCCACTATGGTGTACAATTACAGCCTGTTGCTGCCCAGTTTATCAGCCCCCTCTGTGTCATTCCTCATTGGTCAGCTTCTGACAACAGGACCTCCGGTATGCAGATATTATAGTGGTGCTGGACCAAAAAGTGACCAGTGATGAAGGTCCACAGGACAGTTGACATAAACAAAACCACGCCTGCGTTTGGAGCCCTACTACGGAAAACTGAAAGTTAGACACTTTCAGTGGAAAGAGAGCTGCTGTGACTCTGGGCTGTAGCACTTTCAGGGCTGTAGATCTGTAGCTCTCCTCCCTCTCGGTACACGTCAGGAGCAGAGAAGGAATCTAAGGACACTTTCTGTTGTAGAGCTGAACTGGAACGTCTAATGGAACACAGGTCTACAGGCAGCTACTGCTGAGCAAGGAATAAGTAGCAAGACTTCAGACAAAACAGCATTTATAAGCCTGAAGGTTCTAAGCCTGGAAAAAGTGTGGCACATCTGAGGATAATGAAGTGTGAGAATAGCTGTTTAAGAAAGTGCGAGACTGCAGGCGGCTATTATTAGCCTAAGCTGTAGGAGATGAAGGGTGTGCTGAGGCTGGTGTGACCTAGCAGAGACGGCCTGGCATGGGCCAGAATATTAAACTGTACTGGGGTGTCTGAAAGAAAGAAAGAAAGAAAGAAAGAAAGAAAGAAAGAAAGAAAGAAAGAAAGAAAGAAAGAAAGAAAGAAAGAAAGAAAGAAAGGACAGGAGGAAATAAGTAAAAAAGTAAAAGAAAGAAAGAAAGAAACAAAGAAAGAAACAAAGAAAGAAACAAACAAAGAAAGAATAAAAAAGAAAGGACTGGAGGAAATAAGTAAAAAGTAAGAAAGAAAGAAAGAAAGAAAGAAAGAAAGAAAGAAAGAAAGAAAGAAAGAAAGAAAGGACAGGAGGAAATAAGTAAAAAAGTAAAAGAAAGAAAGAAAGAAACAAAGAAAGAAACAAAGAAAGAAACAAACAAAGAAAGAATAAAAAAGAAAGGACTGGAGGAAATAAGTAAAAAGTAAGAAAGAAAGAAAGAAAGAAAGAAAGAAAGAAAGAAAGAAAGAAAGAAAGAAAGAAAGGACAGGAGGAAATAAGTCAAAAAGTAAAAGAAAGAAAGAAAGAAAGAAAGAAAGAAAGAAAGAAAGAAACAAAGAAACAAAGAAAGAAAGAATAAAAAAGAAAGGACTGGAGGAAATAAGTAAAAAGTAAGAAAGAAAGAAAGAAAGAAAGAAAGAAAGAAAGAAAGAAAGAAAGAAAGAAAGGACAGGAGGAAATAAGTAAAAAAGTAAAAGAAAGAAAGAAAGAAAGAAAGAAAGAAAGAAAGAAGTAAAACAATAAGAAAGAAAGAAAGAAAGAAAGAAAGAAAGAAAGAAAGAAAGAAAGAAAGAAAGAAAGGAAGGACTGGAGGAAATAAGTAAAAAGTAAGAAAGAAAGATAGATAGATAGAAAGAAAAAGAAAGAAGGAAAGAAAGAAAGAATAAAAAAGAAAAGATTGGAGGAAATAAGTAAAAAAGTAAGAAAGAAAAAAGAAAGGATAGGAGGAAGAAAAAAGAAAGGATATGAGAAAGAAAGAAGTAAAAAAGTTAAAAAAAGAAATAAAGAAAAAAGAAAGAAAGAAAGACAGAAAGTAAGAAAGAAAGTAAGAAAGAAAGAAAGAAAGGATAGGAGGAAGAAAGAAAGAAATAGGATAGGAGGAAATAAGTAAAAAAGTTAGAAAGAAAGAAAGAAAGAAAGAAAGAAAGAAAGAAAGAAAGAAAGAAAGAAAGAAAGGATAGGAGGAAGAAAGAAAGAAACAAACAAACAAAGAAAACGGATAAAAAACAGCAAAACACCAGAAAGACAGAAATAAAGGAAAACGCCAGAAGAGGGAGGGAAAGAGGGAGCGCTGCCCTCCGTCTGTGATAGAGTGATGTGAGGACGTCAAAGGCCAAACCGGCCGTGTGGCCCAGCAGAGTGTAAAGTGTGGTTTATTTAGACGTAAACAGCTTCTCTATCAGAGCCGAGCAGCTCTGACCTCCCGCACTGCCCGGCCACCCCCAGCTCCGCAGACAGACCGCTCGGCTCTCCTCCTTCCTGCCCTGCCAGCCACCCTTTTCTATGAGGAATGTTTATATTTATCTCTGTTCTCTGAATCCGTCGTTTTTTTCTAGTCCTCATAAACACACACTCCCGTACTCGCTCACCCGCTCACTCACTCACTCTCTCACACTGGAGGCTGCTGAGCAGATCATGTGTTTGTTATTACACCAGCCTGCTGACCTCACGAGTCAAATCACCCTGTCATGCATTCATTCTGGTCAAGTTCACCCAACCGCCTCTAAATAAGAGAGGCAGAATGAGGTTATTTATAGGCCCGTCATGTGTACAGGGCTACAGGGCAACAGCGTCTGGATGTGAATTTCCCTGCTGAGTCCATCTCCACTCACATATCCATCTTTCTTCAATCCATCTTACTGTTTGCATCAACTGTCTGAGTGCTGTCCTGTTCTCTGCTGCTATTCTGGGTTGATTCCATTCAGAGTGGTCTGTTAAAAGCAGTGCTCCATGATATTTTATCACTATCATAAAAAATGATAATACAACAGTTTTCTGGGCAGTGAAAACTGTGGATGTGGTCAGAACACTCACCAACGTCATGTTTCATTAGAAAATGAGCCCTATTAGACCAGATTAACCCCTTCGACTCCTTGAGACCACCGGTGGCTCCAAACCGCACTTGGTCATGTTCTTCATAACGTTCATATTTCATAAGCTCCATTCAGAAGCTGGGCGTCGTGTGAGGCTGTAGCTCTTCTCTCCAGTCTAATAGACGGTGATGTCATTTTAAACCCTTATAATAAAAGAAGCTGAACTTTGTTTTTCTACTGAAAGTCGACCCGTTTTTCCCCAAATCTGGGCTCTAAACTATAAACAGACGGCGTCTCTTCAGTGATCTGTGGAGATCATAAAACACACGTTCTGTTAATTAGAGGGAAACTTTTACAAAAAAATTAATAAATTAACAAAAATGTGCATTTAATTCTTGCAGTTCCTGAATAATTTGCCTTACGATTTGGTCACATAAACTCAGATGGACGACCCAAGATATACCCTGGAGAATAAGAGGTTAACTGGATTTCATCCAGTGCAGTTTGTAAAACATTGAACAAAAATCATGGTATTTGTAGGTATGTAGGTATTTGTGTCTGATCCACTCAGACCAGCACAACACACTCCAAGACACCACCACCACCACCTCAGTGTAACCACAGTGATGAGAATGACCCACCACCCAAATAGCACCTGCTCTGTGAGGGTCAATGGGGGTCCTGACCACTGAAGAACAGGGTAACAGAGTATCAGAGAAACAGATGGACTACAGTCTGTAACTGTAGAACTACAAAGTGCAGCTATACAGTAAGTGGAGCTGATAAAGTGGACAATGAGTGTAGAAACAAGGAGGTGTCAATAATGTTATGCCTGATCATATATATATAGTATCTGTATTGTATGAATAGTGTCTTAATTCAAAGCCTGCACTCTCTTCGGCATGTTTCACAAACACTCCATGCTGGTCCATTCTCTAGCACTCCTTTCCGATTACATAACTGTTCTCTCCTCTCTTCCCTTCACCTGATACACTTCCCGATAGAAGCCACACCAGAGCGAGACAGGCCTACTGGAACACACACACACAAGGCACCCTCGCAAAACCACACACTCCCATTTCCAAGAACACTTGAAAGCATCCTATGAGGCAAACGATGTTTGAATAAGATATTAGTACCTTCAGAAGTGCGCCCACACAAATATCAACAACAGCTGCATGAAAGCCTACCACCACGTTCATCTCAACCCAAACAAGACGTGCAGCCCCCGTCATTAGACTGTGAAAAACACTCAGTGTCACAAAGTCCATAAACAGCAGAGCCGCTTTCAGTCTCTGGGACAAAAGTAATTCAGGATGGCCAGACTTTTTTTTTTTTACCCATTTCTACCCCCTCCTCCTTCTCTGCAGGCCTGATGGGTACAACTTTCAGCGTGTTTACTCGTTTAGCAAATATTTACTCATTACGCACTCGGGAGCGCCTGATTCGGGTATTCGGCACCGGCCGGATAATTTGACCCAAATGGGACTCAACCTCTCGACCCTTTGTCCAGATTCGCATGCCCAAACAACATCCTCCCTGCAGGCGTCCCGCACGCCGCTACAGTGTACAGCGCACCCTGGCCTGCTGCACTATGGAAGGGTAAACAAACACTGTCATGCCCACTTGAACTTGATGCATGTAATTACAATGTATAGGTGGCAGTTATTACCTAAATACTGCAAAAGGTTTTGTTTTGACAGCATCTGTGTGAAAAAATACATTAAAAATTTATGCAATTAAATTAAAATTTGTGCAGTTACAAGTAGAAATTGCAAAAAACGGCATATTTTTCCCTCTTATTCCCAACGTAATCAGTCAAGACATGTTTGCTTCTTTAGTTTTGCAAGACTAAACCACACAGAGTCATTTAATGAGTCATTTAAACAGTTTATGTTATGTATATTTGACACTGTACGACATACAACTGTCCATTTTTGGTTTGCGTGAGCTGCAAATGAAGCCCAGCTCTGTACAAGTAACTGTTCAGCATCACAAACTATGCTGACACATAGTATGTTCATTTCCATGTTTAACTTGCTAAATTATTATGTTTATATACCCCTACCCTTCAATTAGCCTAGGTTAGGTGGTGGTATGTATGTTATTTATCCTAACTAAGTGGCTTAGGTATCTAGTGGAGCTTGTATAGCCAGCTGTCACAACTGAGGCAGCAAAATCAAACATTTGTTTATACTCTAGGCTTGTCCAGTGTAAATGGGTTTTACTACGTTTGACAGCCTTGCTTAACTATGCTGCCAACTGACCGCTTCTAATTGTATGTTAAGGCACATTAACTTTAACTACTTTTTCATATCATTACAGAGATTACATCCCTGTTGTCTGAAGAAAACCTTGCACCTCCAAAAATGGGAACTTTACAGGAGAAAGAAAAAACCCACTTTCATTTTAATGAAAGTCAATGGAAACAGAATTTTTTCCAAGTCATTTTGGACCGTTTATTTCGGTCCATTCATCGTGAAATTTATACACAATGTGAAGAGCAACGGGTATTTTCAAATTATATCAAAAACTGAAAAACGACAAAAATGGAATATAATGGAAAATAAACTGAACAAGACCCAAAAATCTCATTTAAAGTACAGACAAAATGCAGAAATGTAACACACACTGTTAAAAAGATTGTTCTTGTAGGGTTCTTTGATAAAGGGAACGGTTCTATCGAGACCTCTGAGTTATATATAAAACCATTTCAGGCTTAAATGGCTCTTTGCACCGTGAAATTATCCTTCAGATTGATAGAGACCACGTTCTGTACGGTTCTATATAGAACCTGTTTGAAAATTGTTCTAAATAGCACCAAAAAAAGAGTTCTGACATTGTCACAATGTCAAGCTTGGAACAGTAGAAGAACCCATTTTAATGCTATATAGAAACATATCCAGCACATTCTTCATCAATCTGAACAACCATTTCACCACGCAAAGAACCATTGAGGCATGAAATGGTTCTATGTAGAACTCATGGTTCTAAATTCACCCATTCCCTTTATTAAAGAACCATCTGTTTTAAGAGTACAGCTTTGACCATTTTGTCTTGGGGTCCTTAAAACCATCTAGATAACACCTCTTAATAATAGACACATATAAATATTAACTTTATCAGTATCTAATAGTTTGTTATGGTTAATAATTACATAATAGCCAAACTCTTAAAAAAAGGGTGGTGCTTCGAGGGTTCCTTAGTAAAGAAAATATATTCTATATAGAACCGTTAACACTCAAAGAAACCTTTGCAGGATTGAACGGTTCTTTGCATCATGAAAGTGTTCTTCAGATTGCTGGAAAATGTGCTTGAATGTGCTAAACAGGTCTATATAGAACCTATATCATATATCATAACAATAGAAGAACCCTTCTGGGTGCCATACAGAACCATTTTCAAGAAGGTTCTCTATAGAATCATCTACAGAGCAATCTCGATCAATCCGAAGAACCATTTCATGATGCAAAGAACCCTTTAATCCTGCGAAGGGTTCTTGGAATGTGCACTCTTCCACGTAGAACCATTTTCTTTGCTAAAGAACCCTTGAAGCACCATCTTTTTGATAGTGTACCTGTGCAATAATAAACCATTTTAGTGATCAACAATTGAATTATTAACCACACTAACTGTATTCATTGTATTTAATATTTTGACCTTAATCATTTAGAAATTATGAGTTAAATAAATAAATAATTATTGACAAACTCTCATTTATAGGGTGCATAAAATGTGGGCTGGAGGTTAGGGAACCAGCCCTGTGACCAGAAGGTCGCCGGTTCGAATCCCACAGCCGACGGTACATGACTGAGGTGTCCTTCAGTAAGGCACCTGACCCCCAACTGCTCCCCAAGCGGCGCGGATAGGGCTGCCCACTGCTCTGGGCAAGTGTGCTCACTGCCCCCTAGTGTGTGTGGGCTCACTAGTGTGTATGTGGTGTTTCACTGCACGGGTGGGTTAAATGCGGAGGTGAAATTTCCCCGTTGTGGGACTAATAAGGGTCTCTTAATTAATGATTATGTTTCTACATTTAAAGTTGGCTACTGATGGTTGGTAAGTTACTAAGTAAATGATAAATAATGAGTAGCATTATTCCTGCATGTGTAACTATTACATAGTTATTAACAGTCAATACCAAACTAACTCACTGATTAAGTTGCTCTTTGCAAAAAAAAATTCTGCTGGTTTTTAAGGTAAGTTAAAGGTAAAAAGCTCAGTCTGAATGTATCCAAATGGCCTGTTCCAGAGCGAGTGTTTTGGCATCAGTGTTACGTGGTACAAGCTGGACTTTGCCACCATATGTTTGGCCTCAGCCCTGGCCATTTGTCCTTTGTACTTTCAGTGCTCCCTGAAATGCGGGGAGGCTATTTTTAGCCCTGCAACCGCGTACACAGCCAGGTCACGCTGGATCAGCTATGAGACGCACTACATATCCAAAGAAACACAACGGTGCCCATTGAAAGCTCAAATCCAAGTTCGTCTGTCACTGTGACCCCTAGCTGTGGCCTGGGGAAGCGCAGCATAGCACCGCCACTTATGTTCAAGGCCCTCCGGAGCAAAGCAAGAAAGACATTTAATTAGAACTTAACTGACTGACAAAAGCCAATGAAAATGACCTTTCCTGCTCATTAAATTCAGGGCTCTACAACCTCTATATCCCCTGGCTTCCTTCAAGGTCTTAATTGAGCCGACACTTATAAGTAGGTGCTCATCTTCTAATGAATAGTAAGTTTGTCATCATTTTCAACCACTTGTTTAAGTGGTTTATGAAGAAGTATGAAAGGGGTGTCCAGCGTCTGGCCCAGGGGCCAAATGCGGCCCTCAGACAGATTTTACTTGGAGCCTTGGATTCTGTTTTCAAGTGGCCGAGTAACACTAAAGTGTTTCCCTTCAATTCACATTTCACATTTAATTTAGTTAAGACTACAAACATGAGGCACACACTTAACGGCAGTTGTGGCGAGAGCCACAGTAAATGCATGTGCACCATATGTGAAACAGACAAGCCTAATCCCATTTCACCCCTCACCCCTACCACTGAGCATCTAGGGGTAGGGCGAACTGTTGGGGCCACATGGCCCTCCAAACGGAGGTTTTTCAGACTCTAAACGGAGAGTTATGAGGGGAAAAAGAAAAGAAGCCCACAGATGTGAGAATTTTCTCAATTGAAAATGACCATAACCACTGTATTCTCTTAGTTTAGTGTCATGTCGGTGTATTATTGGTCTCTTTCGTCATAACAAGCATAAAAAATCGCTAATAGCATGCTAATGTTTCAGTAGCTAGATAGCTAACTTTCCTGTTCCACCTTAAATAGTCCAGCAGTTCTGCCGCCTGTAGCGCCAGAATGTAACTGCTGCTCCATTTAAGGTGGAACGGGAAAATTTGAGCAAGAATCTGGTGAATATCTGACCTCAGCTTCATATCACTGAAGAATTAGGGGGGGGTGATAATGAAATAACTGCCCCCCTCTTTGAAGGCGTCTGATCCCTAAATGTAACTAAAGCCCAGCAGTGAGGAGCTGAACTTTCCCCTCCTCTGCTGTCCCTGCAGACGGGCAGGGTCGCCTACAGGGCAGCACTAGTAGCTGTTAATGAAGTGATGTTTTGTTTTATTGTTTGTTTTGTTTTGCTTATTCTTTTTAATTTGAGGGTCTCATTTCGTAGGGCACGATTTTAACCACTACCTCTTGTAACTCAGTCCCAAGGTGTTAGGGTGACACTCGAAAACAAGGGGTAAGGGTGAAAGGAAGAAATAGGATTGAGCCTAAGACAACTGCAAGCAACCCAACTCTCACAGCACCAACCTCTTACCTGCAGTAGAGTAAATATTAACCCTTTAAGACCAAACAAAAACGAGGCTATATATGATATTTAATCTGTTCCTCTCGTTTAATGAAGAGATTTCTGGATGCTGTCGTTGCTTTTGCTTGATATGTAAAGAAAGTGATCTAACACAAACAAAAAAAAAACTGTCGATTATTATTTGGTTTGTTTGTTGAAGAAGTAAACACGAATATGAGTATACTTAATGAATTAGATATATTTTATTGTTAGAAATCTGAAATTTTTACGAGTACTCACAGATGCAAACTGCTCTGAATGAGCAATCCAACAATGACAGAAGCCTTGTGCATCTTTCACACGGTGATAGGAAACACAGTAGCTCACAGAAATGTGCATCACATGCCGTAACTCTTTTCTCCGATTGGATAGACAGCAAGAAACTTAATTTGACTTACTGATTAACTAACTTTTGATATTTTAAAAAACGTAATGCTTTAAAACATTGGCAAACAACATTTCAGGCCTCAGGTATTTTGACCTGGTCCAGCTGCTAGATTTACTGTATCAACCAAATAATGTATATAACTGCTGTTGTGGTTGCTACCTCAGTGACTGCTATGCTCATATATGCTCAGTGGTGGACAGTAACTGAGTAACTGAGTAAATGTAATTGGTTTCTGTACTTTAGTATTTTTGGTGTATCTGGACTGAAGTTTCTCCGTTACTGGGCGACTTTTTCCTTTCACTCCACTACATTTCAGAGTCTAATATCCGACTTTTTCCTCCTACATTCTGAGAAATCTGTCGTTCCTTTTGGTTTCTGTGTGTATAAAAACGTCACATGTCAAAACGAAAGATGTGCAAAGCCTGAGCACCAATTAGGGCCCAGCGGTCACTTTGTTTAGAGCTGGTTTTGACCTGTTGGTCATACCGACCCAGTGCAGCACGTGGTTCAACGTCAGCGCAGCAGCGTCAAATTTTGGGAGTCTGTTCAACATAAATGATGAACTAACCTAACTTTGTGTAAATAGAGCACAATATAGAAATATGTCCACATATGCAGTCGAGACTGACGCGGCTTTTTTCTGAATTTCTACAAACACCATTTCATTTTATAGTAAATTAGTTTGGGCTGGTTTATGTTTATGAACAGAGGCCGACAGATCAACATAGTAAAGGAGCTCATCTGTGATCCTGAGTTTAAAGCCAGTTTTTATTCAACTTAAACTTGGAACTAAGTTGTAAATAAATCTGAAACTTTGCTTGTGTGTAAAAAGTGATTTCAGAGCCACTCGGTTCTCCCTGATGGAAACTGTTTACCTTCAGTGTTTTGTGCTTCTGATCATTTTAATAGACGTCAGCGTCACAACGTTAATGACGTTCTATTAAAAGACTGGTTTACCAAGAGAGACGCTGGAGGACTTTCACCTGAAATGAGTTCATGAAGCCAGTCTGGTTATAAAAATGATAACAGGACATCAGAGCCAGAATTACTCTTTTAGTACTTTTACTTTATACTTAAGTACATTTGAAGGGAAATACTTTAGTACTTTTACTCAAGTGGAGGTCTAAAGAGAGGAACTTCTACTTTTACTGGAGGAATATTTTACCTACTTTAACTCAAGTACATGGTTGTGTACTTCGTCCACCACTGTATATGTTAGACTTTCTGCCAACCTGCTAATATCACTGCTGTCAGAACAAAACTTTGCATCTCCAAAATGGTCACTTTACAGGAAAAGGAAAAACATACATTGACTTCAATGTAAGTCAATGGAACCAGACTTTTTAACAAGTAATTTTGGGACATTTCTTTTGGTCCATTTGTCATGAAATTTACACACAATGTAAAGGGCATCAGACATTTTTAAATTATGAGAAACTGAAAAACGACAAAAATGGAGATACAAGGTTTGGTTCCGACAGCAGCGATATATTATAGTAGGTTACAGCTCCACACACTCTCAGTACCGTGTTCAGTCTCTGTTCTCTTTTGTATTTATTGTAAGTCTTTCATATTTATTTACTGTACTGTATCGTCTGCTCTGTGTTTATTGTATTGTCTTATACTTGTGCTCCAGTGTTGGTCCTGGAGTCAGGCTGTTTCACTTCACTGTGTACTTGGCTGGAATGACAGTAAGGCCTGACTTGCTAAGCTCATTACTCAGTTTTAGTTCTTCACAAAAGAAAAGTTTGGACACCAGACATGCATTTGGGCAAAGGTGAAAATTGTGTACAATAATCTTGAATGTTTTTTCTATAATGACTGTATTATATTATATTATCCATCCATCCATCCATCCATTATCTAAGCCGCTTCTCCGTCAGGGTCGCGGGGGGGTGCTGGAGCCTATCCCAGCAGTCTTCGGGCGGAAGGCAGGATACACCCTGGACAGGTCGCCAGTCCATCGCAGGGCAGACAGACAGACACAGACAGTCACTATTATATTATATTATATTATATTATATTATATTATATATATTATATTATATTATGTATTATATTATATTATATTATAATATTTTTAAATGGGTTTTATTTTTGTTTTATGCATTTGATTTTTGTTTTTCCAACTTTTCTCTCGCTGGTGTACTGTCACTTTAAGAAGGCCATAGCAGAACCTACACAGGTGAGACCAACTGGTCCCACTTTATATTAAGCATCTCCAGTAGCTATGTAATTACATATGAACAACGTAGGCAACAACAATGATTTAATCACGGTTACAGATGGATTATAGCAGCACACCTTGTGTAATTACATGTGTATCAACTTCAGTTTTGCCTCATGTAATTACACAAGTGTATCTTAATAGTTGCAACAGCCTCTCTCATGTAATTACAACAGGGAAATAACATTAACATAAATACATTTGTAATCAGAATAGAACAGCTATTTTTCCCCATCAGTAAAAGGAAGTGTGTAATAACTGACATTAAGACATTATTACACTGGATCTGCCAGCTTTCCTCACGTTCAGCCAGCATTTATGTTGCCAGTTCCGTGACACTGTAACCAGTTTCAGCTTTAAGCCAGTCTGTAATGCTACAGAACAGCAGACGGCCCCTTATATTAACATATAACTGTTATTATATTAATTAATATGTTGCAATCAAACCCCAAGCAACGTCTATATAAACCACTGCATTATTACACAGTAACTACATAGTAACTACACAGGACCTGTCCACTTATTATAAAGCGTAACTATAACACTGCACTACTGGAAACGTCCTACATAGAAGATACACTTGTGTAATTATATAGGCTGTTCAATCATCAGTTCTTCCAGTGTTGCTGCATATGTTATTCATGTGTAACTACACAGTTATTAGAGACACTTAATATAAAGTGGGACCAGATTATTATAAGCCAAGGTTATTTTTGCTGCTTGTTTTATGGAATGTAAAATGTATTCGGACGAGTCTAATGCTTACCCTACTTCATCATGTGAGACTAATCCATTCCAGATAGGACTTAAAGGTGCAGTGTGTAAGATTTAGGGGAATCTATTAGCAGAAATCAGCTTATAATCACCTGTAATTGCACTTCATTGTATCTCATTAGCTTGGAATAAGCCTTTCGTATTTACACAGGGAGCTACGTTCTGCCGCCACATATCTACAGTGGCCCAGAACAGACAGACCAAACACTGGCTCTAGAGAGAACCTTTCATGTTTTTTTTTTGTTTTGTTTTTGTTTGTTTGTTTGTTTGTTTTTTTAATGAAAAATTTGAATGAATATTGATGAAAAAAAAAAACAGTGGTTGCTGCTGATGCAGCTAAGCATTTTGTGTTAAACCCAAATTTTGCGATATAATATTTATTTATTTATTTGTTTGTTTGTTTATTTATTCATTATTTAGCGTATAAAATCAAGGAAGGGTGAATCTTCATTGTCAAAGAAGCAAAAGCATGAAGAAGCAAGGGGTGAGGCAGGAGTATTCAGTTGCTTGCAGTTTGCAACCTCACCACTAGATGTCACAACATCGCCCACACTGCACCTTTAATATAACAACATTCTACTCATGACAGTATGAAGCAGGGCCCACTGGCAGACCCAACGTTTTATTACACACTATAGCCTAAGAATAGCTCAGGCAGTTTGCACTGAATTCCCTGTAGGTGCTAGACAATAAGTCTTAATAATGAGTGTGCCATAAGCCTGGGAGTTGAATAAAAATGACGTGGAAAAGTTTATAGTCTGTGAAAACTAAAGCATGTTGTAATTTGACATTAAATGGCCAAAGCAGACTTTCCTCGCTTTCTGAAAATAAATCGTGTGTGCACGCGGTTAATGTTTCACAACGTAGCATTCACACCCGCTGAACTTTAATACATTTAATAAATGGGTATAAATTTATAAATTTGGGTGTCTCCAAAATGTCAAATTTACAGGAGAAGGAAAAAACCTACTTTACTTTTAATGGAAGTCAGTGGAACCAGAATAATTTCCAAGTCATTTTGGCCCATTTGCTTTGGTCCATTCATCATGAAATTTACATACAATGTACAGGACACCATCCCTTTTCAATTTATGTTATAAACAGAAAAACGATAAAAATTGAGATTTCTTCCAGCAGGAAGAAATGATGTTTTATTCTGATTTGAACTGAGACAGAAGTGCAAAGTCTAACCTGTTGATAGAGAATGTATGCAAATGTAATGCACTGCATAATTAACTAGGCTACTAAACATGTGCTTATGTGACTACATGTTTAATAACTGAGTTACTACATGTAATTGCACAATTACATGGTTAACAGCTTATTGGTTACATGTGTAATTACATAAATGCACATTTACATAACTAAGATATAAAATATGTAATTACATAATGTGCTAAATAAGTTATTAAACATGCAGTTACATAATTACGTATGGCTAGGACAGCAAAACAACAGTAATAATAAGGATAATAAGGATTTCATTGGTGTTAATGAAGTAAATAACCATAACTAGAAGAAACTGGGAAGCAAGAAAAAAAACAAGCTTACTTCCTACATTCTTGCCAAAACACATTTCTTGACAAAAGTTTAAACAGAAAAACAGTCCAGCATGTTGGACTAGAACGCCTGATTGAATAAAACTGTCAGCACAGTGTCTGTGTTTGTAATTGAGACTCGATTGTCTATCAGCAAGTTTTGCTTTCTAGGTTCTTCTAGAAGTGTCCCTGCATCCCCCGAGCAAGTTTCAGTAGAGCAAAACGCCAAAGAGGAGCACAACAGAAACACTGAGCCTGGAAAACCAACTGCGGCCACACTGACAAGCCCAAATACGTAATTATGAAATGTAGATGTTGGTTTAGTGTTGCTGCCATCTGGTTCTCATTCACAGCAGCAGAACGACGGCCTTCTCACAGTTAATAATACAGAGCCATAACAAAATGTTCTGATCGCAGATTAAGTGTACCGTTAGAACAGAACAGAATGGACGGGTACGGGACCGGAACACATACAGTAGGTCAAAGTTAAGTTGTAGGAATGGAAGAAATGATGGCAATACTTCAAACAGGTCAGTTGGACAAGCATTACAGAACCTCCAGTCCAATTAAAGCCTTGGGCCCACTACACAACCTTTAAAGTCTGAAGGGATTAGAAAATGACTGGGCGTCTCCCACTGTCACACTGCTTTATACAGATTTTTTTGAGTGACACACTAAACGATCAGGGATCAAACACTACGCAACTTTTAATCAGCTGAGGAACCGAACGGAGCTCACTATGGAACTCCTACGTTCTCCAGTAACTAGGAGACCCAAATAAACAAACGTGGAGCAGGTAAATATGTTTAAGTGAGGCTCAGTGATTTAAAATCTGATCAGTTTGGTATTTTTAAATGTGTTAAAATGTATTTTAAATGTATTTTTAAATGTATGTAGTTTAAATGTACAGAAACTTGACTGTGCTCATGCTTTAAAATCCACGTCAGACTTTTTGCCATTTTTCTTTGCTCACTTGGTGTATTTTCGTCTTTCACTCTCTCTGTTTTCATTGGTTGTTGCAGGAATCCGTTCAGATTGCATCGCTGACCTGTTAACACTAGATGGCGCCACACCAGAGCAGTTTATTTCCTTGAGTAGTTTTAAGATAGTTGTTAAGGAACTGTATCGTGTTGTTTGGTCTTGTTTGTATTTTGGTTCTGACTCTGATTTGATTTCATTGGTTATGGTAGTGTTGTTTCTTTGTTGATTGTTCTGTGTGTTGCCTTCTTGGCCAGGGCCCACTCGTAAAAAAAAAATCTAATCTCAGTGTGATTACCCTCGTGAAATAAAGGTAAAACAAAAAAAAATTATATTTTAAATTGACGTATAGCTGCACTTTGTAGTTCTACAGTTCCAGACTGTAGTCCATCTGTTTCTCTGATACTCTGTTACCCTGTTCTTCAGTGGTCAGGACCCCCACGGACCCTCACAGAGCAGGTACTATTTGGGTGGTGGATCATTCTCAGCACTGCAGTAACACTGACGTGGTGGTGGTGGTGTGCTGACCAACACAAACTGTGTCCACTCACTGTCCACTCAGATGCTCCTACCTTGTCTGTCCACCTTGGAGATGTAAAGTCAGAGACGACAGCTCATCTGCTGCTGCACAGTTTGTGTTGGTCATCCTGTAGTTCTTCATCAGTGGTCACAGGACGCTGTTGGCTGGATATTTTTGGTTGGTGGACTGTTCTCAGTCCAGCAGTGACACTGAGGTGTTTAAAAACTCCAGCAGCACTGCTGTGTCTGATCCACTCAGACCAGCACAACACACACTAACACACCACCACCAGGTCAGTGTTACTGCAGTACTGAGAATGGCCCACCACCCAAATAGTACCTGCTCTGTGAGGGTCCATGGGGGTCCTGACCACTGAAGAACAGGGTATCAGAGTATCAGAGAAACAGATGGACTACAGTCTGTAACTGTAGAACTACAAAGTGCAGCTATACAGTAAGTGGAGCTGATAAAATGGACAATGAGTGTAGAAACAAGGAGGTGGTCATGATGTTCTGCCTGATCAGTGTAAAGCTCTGATTCTACAAGCTAGCCTGCACTGTAAATCCTCTGGCAGAAGACTTTTTAAGAGTTAAAATGAACGTATTAATCAATCAGACCTGCAACAGTTTATTATTAATTCTGGATTTTTTTCTGGTATCATAACTTCTCATGATGTTCTTCTTTAGTCATAATAAGACAATAAAATTATGATTTAAAGTCTGTAAAACTTCACAAACGTTCTGCTTCAGTGTTTGCTGTGTTTACAGGGTGGCTGTGTTGATTTATTTCTAAATAAGCGCCTGAAAGAGCATCGCGGCATCTCATGACGTATTTGGAAGCCTATGTATCTGCCTGTTGTCAGATTTAATTTGAGGGGGATGAAGATATTAGCATAGATAGCTCTATTCTGGATTACATAACTGCGAAATATTACTCTGTGTTTAGAGCAGTCGTTCAATTACTGTCCGCCACTCGGTGGAAAGACGGAAACTTGAGAGTTTCTTTAGCTGATTCTGTATTCGCTGTTATGTAAGAGTGGAGAAAGATTCAGGAGGGAAACTTTCACAACACTGGAATACTAAACACACACACACACACACACACACACACACACTCACACACACAGCGCAAATACATTCAAACACACACACACACACTCACACACACACACACACACACACACTCACACACACTCACACACACAGCGCAAATACACTCAAACACACACACACTCACACTCACACACTCACACACACAGCGCAAATACATTCAAACACACACACACACTCACACACACACACACTCACACACACAAATACACTCACACTCACACACACACACACACACAAATACACTCAAACACACACACACACACACACACAAAAACACACACATTTTCTGAGCCACTTGTCCCTCAGGGTCGTGGGGGGTGTCAGGTTTTGACATAATTCAAAAAGGCCTGTCGTCCTTTACACTGTGTCAAAGTTTCATGATGGATGGACTCAAAAATGGCCCAAAATGACTTGGATAATACTCTGGTTCCATTGACTCACATTAAAAGTAAAGCAGGTTTTTTCCTTCTCCTGTAAAGTTACCGTTTGGGAGATACAAAGTTTTCTTCAACAGCAGCGATATGGAGCTTCTGACACTGTTTGACACACTGTTATCTATAAACAGGGACAAAAGTAAAGACAAAGTTCAGAATTCAAAGCACGTCTACAGATTTCAGCTATGCAAATCAATTTAGCTCATTTTTTACAGTGAAATTTAGGGCCCTTGCTATTCGATTACACACTCTGTGAAGTGGAAAGCTGCACAAACTTGCTAAAATGGCATTTAAACTGATTGATTATAGAGCGTAATAACCAACAGGGTAAACCCATAAACTCATATCCATCGTGGAAATTCCATTCCATCCCACATACTTTGATATGACTGTGTATTGTTTGACTGTTGACTGTTATTGTTTGATATGACTGTGTATAGCTTATGTGTGTGTGTGTGTGTGTGTGTGTGTGTGTGTAATAAGCGAAGGTGTGGGTGATTTATAGTGTGGTGCTTGGAGCCCGTGCACACCTGCCCTGCACTCCGTCTCATTTTATTGCTGCTCCTGCGAATGACGTCCATTCCGCTTCACAACTGAATGTAGGAGACGCAGGAGACAGGAGGAAAAACAGACTGGAAAGATGAGGAATAAACACAGAGGGCCCAAGACAGAGAAATAGAGATTGAAAGAGAGTAATAGGAGGAGAGAAAAGGGAGAGAACTAGAGCAAGAAAAACAGTGAAAAAAAACAATAGAAATAGAGAGAGAGGAGAAAAGGAGAGAGGGAAAAGAGAGAGAGAGAGAGAGAGAGAGACAGAGAGAGAGAGAGAGAGAGAGAGAGAGAGAGCAACAATAGATGACTGAAGTGCACTGCTATTTCTCTAACTGTGGATTTTCAGCTCTGGTTCATGATTCTTTACACATCAAAATAAAGCAACAACAGCCCTGACAAATCACGCTATGAATGGAGAAGGTTTAAAGGCAGAAACAGCTGCCTTGTTCTGCAGACCTTAAAGCTGCGGCCTTGAACTTGCATAGCCCACTAGGGCTTGTCTGTCCAGTAGGGGAATGCAGGGGGCAAGAGGGTTAGGATGATGCCACAATGCACATGATTAGTCTAGGAACATTTGGTCTCCAAATGGCAGCGATTGGTAAGTAACTGAACAGCTTTACAGCCATATTAACTGGCTTCTCTCTGTATAACAAAGCAATGGTTTCATCCTCAGTGTCAAATCTGCATTTTATGAAGCTGTCGTCATAGTTTAGACGGATGCTTTTTTACTTTCATATCATTTCTCTTCTTGTCAGTGATGTAGGTTGATACATTTAAAATGCCATAAATGTTTCTTGTAAATATTAAAATGGCAAGAAGTAAGCTTTCAATCAGTTACTTTTAGAATAACTAGCTAAGTTAAAACTAACTGAAAACTAACTTCAAACTAACTAACTAAAACTAAAATCTAACTAAAACTAGCTAAAACTAACTAAAACTAAAAGCTCACTAACTAACTTGGAACTAACATAAAACCAGCTAAAACTCACTAACTAAAATTATAAACTCACTGACTAAGTTAAAACTAACTTAAAACTAGCTTAAAACTAACTAACTTAAACTAAAAACTAACTAACTTAAAACTAGCTAAAACTAACTCAAACTAAAAACTCACTGACTAAGTTAGAACTAACTTAAAACTAGCTTAAAACTGACTATCATAAACTAGCTTAAAACTGACTAACTAAAACTTAAAACTAACTAACTAAAACTAAAAACTAATTAACTAGCTTAAAACTAACTTTAAAAAAAGGCTGGAGGTTAGGAAACAAGCATTGTGACAATAAGGATATTGTTTCAATCCCCTGAGCTGACAGGACATGACTGAAATGCCCTTGAACAAGGCACCTAACCACTAACTGCTCCCCGGGCGCTGTGGACAGGCTGCCCACTGCTCTGGGCAAGTGTGCTCTCTGCCTCCAGAGTGTGTGTTCACTAGTGTGTTTGAGGGTGTTTCACTGCACAGATGGGTTAAATGTGGAGGTGAAATTCCCTGTTGTGGGACTAATAAAAGGGTAACATATTCCTTACATTGATAAAAAATAGTAATACACTGGTGAATTTCAGCATTTAGGCCACTGAATGCCTCCTGTTCAGTTTGGCTTGGTATCAAACAATCCATGGCCTAGTACCAGTCCGCAGCCGGTAGTTGGGAACCTCTGTCTTAAAGGGTTAAGAAGGGTCTCACGCAGCATCCAAAAATTTAAAACCATTGTTTTTAACGGAGGTACGGACACCGCGCAGATACAGCTCGACTGCACTGCTCGGTTTTAATGCCTTATCATGCCTCACAGCATTTTGCCATTATTACATTACATTAAAGCCATATCAAGAGCATAGAAAGCTGCAGTAGGTCACATGTGGCTTGTACATTGCTCCGAGAAAGGCAGCCAGTCTTTTAGGTTAACAGACAGATGCTAATGGTGAGATACCTAATGTTAAGCCTTTTACAGCTCATATCCTTTATCTCATAAACAGCCAGCCTGTGTAGAGGTAGTAACCCGATACCGAGCATCATAATTGGTGGACACTTGATTTCACTCGTTATGTGAGTAGAGTGTAAAAATGAACTTAAAGCTGCTGTTTTTTTGGGCTCTTCCTGCTATACTATAGCAGCACCCCTCTATATAATGCGACGCAACACTGAGCTGAGCAATGTGGCACGTCCAATGTGCGATGGCCTTGAGCAATTGAGTTTATTGCTAATGATAGTAAAGCCTGATGTAATGTTCTACTTTTCCCTCATAGCTCACTGCAAATAAGAGAAATTTGTGTAGAACAGATTAGAAATGCTCAATCCAAACTATAAGTGAGTCTGTAAGTGGAAGAGAGGATATTATATAATATATAGTTATTATATAATATAATATACTGTGTTTCAATACTAAAGTTTTAGGCATCTAAGCAAATTTAAACAGTTGACCTCAGCAGTGAGTTTATCACAATATACATTAGAATAAAGTCGTATTCATAATTCAAATCAACACAAAAACAAGAAAAAGTTACAATTTCTCGGGTCCATATTTTTACCTTCACAGCTGCCACAGAGACTCGTTAATATCATCAATTACATTATGAGCTCAATTTACTGAGCACTGATTGGTCAAACCAGGAGCTGCTTTTTAACTACATATAATACTGGGCTTCCTCGAGGAGCGGCTTGGAGATGGGTAAACAAACACATCCAGAAAATCGATATTTATTTAATTTAAACAAATATAAAGTTTATTTACACCCTGAGATTTCCAATATTTTTTTTCTAACCACTGGTGCTGTTAGAGCTGCATCTTCAGGGCTTCAGTCCTGAATATTCAGATGCTCCAAACAGTATAATACTGGATATGCAGTCAGCGCCAGGCTAACGGTGGTGCACATTAACAGTGGTGTACATTGACTTTCCCACATTGGGTGAAACTCTGAGGGCAGCTCTAGTTTAAACTCTGACATCTGAAGCCTGTAATGAGCTTTACTGTGTGTGTTTTAGTGTTTCAGTAAATACTTCACTCTTAACCCTGGAGGAGGCTTTAGTCCAGCACGCCTCACTTTACTTAGAGCGGACTAATACAGCTTATGAGCTCTTATAATGTGTTATGAACACTACATATAATGTATTATGTTAACATTTCATAATGCATAATAAGCCTGGCTATAACATGTTTTTATCATAAATATTCATAGTTTATGATGCCTTATGAATACATTATAACATGCTATGAATGTGTTTACAAATGTGGCATTCAGAGCGTCCTGATAATGCTGTTTGTGCAGTTGAAGAAACAGGCCGTGTTGGGACCTTATTTGTCTGATCTCTGTTGTGTTTACCCTCCACTCCTGGAAAGCCATGTGACTTTTCATTAGCATTGTAAATTCACACGTACCAGGCCAAGCCTCCATCCTGAACAGGGGAATGGAAACAGGACACACACACACGCTGCCCGAAGGCCGTAACTCCCAGCCGCTGGTGTCCTGCTGCTGATTTGTGACTTTTCCATTCTCATTCATAACTTGTGCACGCACTGACAACAATAAGCATTTACACAAGAATGTCAGCCTTGCTTACTGACGAGGAAAATCAATAGCAGAGATAGGGCTTTCAATATGGCAAACTACTGTAAAACCTCACCTTACCTCACCTTACCTCACCTTACCGTAAGCATCTTCAGTTTATAAAGGATTTCATTTTTGATCCCTTTCTATGGTGGCATTTTTTCTGCACTCCCCTTGAAATTTGACATTTTTGTGCACGCTCTGAGCTTCATCTGATGCATAGAAGTGTTAAATATTTTTATTAGTCGATCCACCAACAGTTAAATGAGTTAACACTCCTGTGTTGGAGCTAAATGAGTCTGCATGTCTGTGTGGTTTCATCCATCCATCCATCCATCCATCCATCCATTCATTTTCCAAACCGCTTCTCCGTCAGGGGGGTGCTGGAGCCTATCCCAGCAGTCTATGAAGGACTAGAGGATGACCAACACAAACTGTGCAGCAGCAGATGAGCTGTCGTCTCTGATTTACATCTACAAGGTGGACCGACAAGGCAGGAACGTCTAATAGAGTGGACAGTGAGTGGACACGGTGTTTGAAAACTCCCACAGCACTGCTGTGTCTGATCCACTCGTACCAGCACAACACACATTAACACACCACCACCACCACGTCAGTGTTACTGCACTGCTGAGAATGACCCACCACCCAAATATTACCTGTTCTGTGAGGGTCCATGGGGGTCCTGACCACTGAAGAACAGGGTAACAGAGTATCAGAGAAACAGATGGACTACAGTCTGTAACTGTAGAACTACAAAGTGCAGCTATACAGTAAGTGGAGCTGATAAACTGGACAATGAGCGCAGAAACAAGGAGGTGGTCAGAACGTTATGCAGACATCAGGTAACATATTCATAACCAATTCATGTAATAACGTTCTGTGTTATAGTTCTAAACCAGAAACATCTGGTTCCCATCACCAACAACTGTGACTCGAGTTCCTCTCAAACAGTGCTCTCCACATCAGACCACTCTGAAAAGTATCATCACATGATCTCCACATGTCAAGCAACCATGGATGAAATCCATCACATGATCTGGGAGTGAACCAGAAAGTTTTAATTAAAAGTCCTACACAGGGCAAAGAGGTCTCCACCAGCCCATAACACACAATATCTGTTGATGAATTCACTCCATTTGTTTTTGTATTTGAAGGATTGCAGCTGGAAAGAGCTGTAGGGTCTCTCTGAGTTACATCAGTGCTGTACTGTACAGTTTGGTGATGGATATGTTTTGTACCAGGGTTCGGTCAGAAGGTATCTACAGTACTCTGAAGAGAAGTGGTGTCATTTATAGCTACAGACTGGACTCCAAACAGCACACAGCTGGAGAAAAGTGAGCCTGATGACGCCAATAGGTAGTAAAATTACACTGAGATTGAGCCAAAACAAACACACACACACACACACACACACACACACTACAGCATGAAGCATTCCTTCTGCTATTCTAACACTGCCATTTAAGGCTCCAGATTGCCTGGGCCTGCTGTCTCCCCTTCCTTTCCTCTTTCTCTCTCATACTGCAGCAGTACTGGGCGATACACCACCCATGCCGATATATCGATTTCGATGTCACTCAACAATCTCGACGTTGTAGTTAATTGTGCGGTAAAAAGTGCTGTGCAAAGGTCAGAGACAGCTAGAGGTGGCCAAAATCTGTTTTTGTGATGTCATGTTTTTTTTTTTTCTGACATCTGATCAGTTAGAACCACGAAAAAAGAAGCAACCGTGCAAAATGTTTTAAAAATACTGTCAAAAATACAAAATACAGTCTGTTTTCCAATATTTGGCACACTGTATTGCAGTAACTCCAGTCAAACGGGACTAATTTCGCTCTCTTCAGTTGGTTGGTGTTTTACAAGTACTGACGATTTATACCCACAACATGTTCAGAAAAGCATACTGTACTGGAATGTGTGTATGTATTATCACTATTAAGATGTACAGTCATATAGGCTGTATATACATATATATACAGCCACGTTATAGCTTCAAAACATAATTGTGAAAAAGCATCTGCACAATCAAATCTGTGCCAAGATTATCAAAACAGCAATACAATTTATCAGGTTGAACATTCAATATTTTGTCTTTGTATTATTATCAATTACATGTCGGATTCAAATGATTTCAACATCATCGCACATGGTTTTCGTCTACATTTTGTACAGCGTCCCAACCTTTTGGGGAATGGGGTTGTATTTTTTAGTTCCAGCATCTCAGCATCTTGGCTCTGTCAGCCAAGTCTGACACCGAATGAGCAGTGTTCATTGTTGTGATGTCACAAAATGATATATCTACTATATATCTCTTCAGTCTACTGTAGTTTAGCCCCGCCCATTCACGTTAGCTCTAAGCTATGGAGAGTGTTTCACTCTGGACGGCTTCTAAAGTAACGCACCATGCAGGGCAGCCAAACAGAACCAAGATCGTTTACATACAGTCGTGTGCAAAAGTTTTGGCGCCCCCTCGTCAAATGACGTTTTTGGTGCTTTTCTAAAGAAAGTTAGAATGAGCAAACACGGCTTCTACAGCGAGCACGCTTCCGCCCATTTGGACGCACAATTCCTGTTTATTTGTCAAATGGAATATAGTGAAAAATCCCATAAAATCCAAAATGTTGCCTTCGCAACGTTATGGCACATTTCAGATTTTATCTCGCATTTTCTGCAATATGTTAAACTCAGCAAGTAAGTACGCGGGAAAAAATGCCGTGTTTAAGTGTGTCCTCTGTAGAGGATGTGTTAACTTATTCACACGTACAAAAAACCAGCCAAACGCATCATTTGACTGGGGGCGTTCAGACGGTTGCCCGCTTTATATCAGCTTTACAGCCACAACAACAAACATCCCGTTTAATTCTATGCCTCTTTGATTTTATCCCCCCTCATGCTTGAGGACTGGAGGAATTCAAAAAAGACTGAATAAGGTACTCAAGCCCTCCTTTCTGTTTACCGCTTCGAGTTTTAGTGGACATTTGAATCTGGACGTCACTTCCAGGCCAGATAATCTCAGCACACTGTCATTTACTGAACCTTACACTCACTCAGGCCTGCAGCCATATGTACACAAATAAACGTGATGAACTTAGCTGGCAGGAATATTGGGGAGGGTTCATGCGGTCACTGAAAGAACAGAAAGCGCAGGTTCTTTTAAGTCACAACATGAAATAAAGCGACAGAGTGCCCCTTAGTGGACAAATCTGAAATTGCATCGTCCTCCCTGTTTCTGAATAACACGATCCCACTCAGAGCAATCGAGTGTGGAGCAAGAGAATCTGTCAGATATTTGGCACCAATTACATGGGACACAGAAACGTCCATCCAAAATGTTGTTTGTCTTGGAGCTTTGTGTATTACACTAGCTGCAGTTTTCCAACCTATGCATACAGTGCTGATATACACTGATCAGGCATAACTTTATGACCTGCTCTGTGAGGGTCCATGGGGTCCTGACCACTGAAGATGTTTGGGTGGCGGATCATTCTCAGCACTGCAGTAACACCGATGTGGTGGTCTTGTGTTAGCGTGTGTTGTGCTGGTACGAGTGAATCAGTGAAACTGCTGGACTGAGAACAGTCCATCAACCAAAACTATCCAGCCAACAGCGTCCTGTGACCACTGATGAAGGACTAGAGGATGACCAGCCCAAACTGTGCAGCAGCAGATGAGCTGTCGTCTCTAACTTTACATCTACAAGGTGGACCGACAAGGTAGGAGCGTCTAATAGAGTGGACAGTGAGTGGACACAGTGTGATAAAACTCCAGCAGCACTGCTGTGTCTGATCTACTCATACCAGTGCAACACACACTAACACACCACCACCATGTCAGTGTTGAGAATGATCCACCACCCAAACAGTACCTGCTCTGTGAGGGTCCATGGGGGTCCTGACCACTGAAGAACAGGGTAACAGAGTATCAGAGAAACAGATGGACTACAGTCTGTAACTGTAGAACTACAGAGTGCAGCTATGCAGTAAGTGGAGCTGATAAGATGGACAATGATGCTAGAAACGAGGAGGTGGTCATGATGTTACGCCTGATTGGTGTATAGAACTGTAATACGTTAATGTTATAGTTCAATGATGGTCATACATGGTGGGGTCATATGTATAATCCATCCCTCAACTGTATTGAATCCCTTGGATGGCCAGGACCCACTAGCAGATCCAAACATTTATTATGTACTTCTATTTTTTACATAAACGAATGGCAGCCAGTTTGCAGTTTGCACCATAGCTTGTACACAGGACGTGCAAAAGTTTTGGCTAAAAAAAAATAAAACATAACACATTAAACGTGCCACAAGATTTGACCGTGACATATTTCATGCTTTACTTCTTCCAACATGCTGAACAAAGAGGATCCGTGCTCTAAAATGTGCACGTTTAAGTTCCCAGTCGAGGATTTTCACTTAGAAAATCAAACATTTCAACACGGCAATTTGACCAGGGGTGTCCGAACGTTTGCATGTGACTGTGAAAAGGCTGGGATTTTAAGGACTTAAACGGCATTCCCATGCAGGCACCTGAATTAGTGAATGTTTGAATGAGGTTTAAATGTGTTGCTGCATTGTTCTGCCATTTATCACATGAACCTGACTGCAAGAGATACGATGTATAAATGCATTTGATATTAAAGGCAATCTTAGGTGTGAAATCTTTTTAAATATTGTAAATATAGTGTTTTCACACTAAACAGTGGTGTACAACTTTATCAGAAACTCCTACCTAAAGCACGGTTAGAAATAGTCGCTCATTAGTTAGAACGTTTGTGTTAGTCATCCTCTAACTTTAATCAGTGGCCAGTTTCTGAGCACATTATCTGGTCAACTGACTCTAATGGTCAGAAACTGACTGGTGATAAATAAGGTTGAAGGATGGTGATAAACAGAGCAGAAACCGATGTCTGCAGTCTGTAAACCTCTACAGTGGACCTATAAAGTTGGACGTGCCAGTGGGTGAAACTACTGGCATATATGAAATATAGACTGGGGCAGTCGTGGGCTGGAGGTCAGGGAACTGGCCCTGTGACCAGAAGGTCGCCGGTTCGATCCCCAGCACCGACAGTCCATGACTGAGGTGTCCTTGAGGAAGACACCTAACCCCCAATTGCTCCCCGGGTGCCATGGATAGGGCTGCCCACCGCTCCGGGCAAGTGTGCTCACTGCCCCCTAGTGTGTGTGTTCACTAGTGTGTATGTGGTGTTTCACTTCACGGATGGGTTAAATGAGGAGGTGGAATTTCCCCGTTTGTGGGATTAAAAAAGTATCACTTAACTTAAGGGTCTAAAATCTCACCTTCCTGCCTGAGAACAGCATGCAGAGCTGGTGCATGGACCCTCCATTCTTGGTCAGCTCCTTCTTCAGGGTTTTGGGTGAGGGCAGAGTCCAGCCTCCCTTGTGGGCAGCGGCAGCCTCCAGGCAGTTGATAGCGTTGTCGGAGGTGAAGCAGGTGCCGCGGGGGTCTTGCAGCAGGCTACCCTCGCTGTGCGTGCGCCGGCGGAGCGAGTTCTGGACGCTAAGGCCTCCAGCCCCACCATGCTTTTCACAGGAAACTCCCTCCACCATGCTTCTCCGCTTACTGTCTTTGCGCTCCAGGAAGTTATCGTCACTATCTTCTTCCTCTTCCTCTTCCTCTTCCTCATCCTCTTCGTCATCCTCATCGTACTCTTCATCCGTGGCGGGTGAGGAGAGGGCGTCGGCGCTGAAGGAGCGATCTAGACGCAGTTCGGGGATGACGAAGGACGAGGAGGAGGAAGATGGAGGCGCATTGGTGTCTGGAGCTTCAGAGGCATTGTCTTCATCCACTTGCAGCTGCTGTTTTTCTTCCAACTTGCAGAATTCCTCTCCTTCCTCTCCTCCATCCTCTTCTTCCTCTTCTGTCAGAGTCTTCCTCATCTCTTCTTCCTCCTCCTCTTCACCTCTGTCCTCCTTTTCCACACTTTTCCAGAGTTCGCTCAGGCTGCCTTCATTGCTCTTGCCGTCCTCTCCCTCGGTGGATGGGGGAGGTGTTGGAGGCACCAGGTGTCGCGTCTCGTCCAGCGGAGTCAGGAGCTCGCTGGGCTGCGGGCTGCTGGCCGTGGTGGCTGGGGCGTCCGACGGGCTGCCCAGAGAGCGCTCATCCTCTGAGGGGCGCCGACGAGTCCCCGGATCACAACGTTCGTCCAGTTTGGGCTCCAGCATCTGAGGAAACAGACAGAGCAGAGCCAGAATGAGGTCAATTATCTGTTGATTGGGAAAAGCGCCCTGAAGGAGGAGAAGAACACTTGGGGCAGTCTTCGTAAGGCTACCTGACATCTACGCAAGCTGCTTATGACAACTGACATGAACTTACATGAACGTAACATTACATAAACATACAATTTCAAGAAAACTTCATCACTTAGAAACATTTTGGAAAGCAACACGTCCCCAAACTGCACTTGAGTCTAGAAAAAACGCAGCCAGTGAGGATAAAAATGGAAGTCAACCACATGAAGTGACATGTACTGAGTACAAGTACGTGCTGAAACTGAGCATTACACACCAAAGAAGTCTGTTCATTCAGAAAATTCTGAAAATACAAATTCTTTTTTTTTGATAACACGTTTCGAGTAGATCTAAGTGCACTTGCAGCTCTGTTTTTGGCACAAATTATAGCTTTACGACTGTAGAACTGTATAATCTGCTGTTGGTTTGCCCTTTAACACTGAGTGGAAGTGCCTGAGGACGTGGATTTCATTACTTAAGGCCATTTTCGTGGTTCAAACTGCACACAAGCTCTGTTATTTTAATCTTTGTCTGGGCAAACCAAACCAAACTATGAGTGTGTGTGTGTGTGTGTGTGTGTGTGTGTGTGTGTGTGTGTGTGTGTGTGTGTGTGTGTGTGTGCAGCTGCTGTGTTTATGTTTACATACACGTATGTGTATCACTTTTGGGACCCTTTGCTCAGAGTTGTTTAATGCATATGGTCACATATGGGTGCTTATATATTCAAATCACTATATTATTCATAGTATCATGTACACGTATTTGCACTCTTACATATTTTATTGTTTTCATTTATTTACACTTGTTTTTCTTGTTTATTCTTTCTTTTTATCACTATTCTGATTACTTTGCAGCCCTCAAAGAATTTGTCAAAACACCCAGAGAGTGAAAATAAGCGAACAAATGAGACTTTTTACTGCACAAGGACTTTATTTACACAATTCTCATTCATTTGCTGAATTTAACATCGCAAAATATTTACTGTGCAAAAGTTATGGCCTATATTTAGCTTTTTCCACTATGTTTATCTCAGCAAATAAACAGCAACTGTGCATTAAAATGTGCACAAGTGCGTTCGCTGTGGAGACTGTGTCAACCTTTCACTTCAAAACATGCCATTAGCTCAAGGCTGTTCAAACTTTTGCACACAACTGTACATAGTAGACCTATAGGACCGCAGAGCCAGTGGCCAGTGAGTGTACAAGCTATGAGCGGTGAGTACAAGGGTTTGTATGCAGAGCACACAAAACAACGTTCACCCACACCCAGCCAAACTGCCCATCATACATCATATTTATAGCAGATGCACGGATGTCAAAAGCCAGCGCCACTGGAAAAGACCTTCCAAATTTTTTGACAGGCTGTCCTCTGATCCCCAGTGACTGGCTCTCTCTCTCTCTCTCTCTCTCTCTCTCTCTCTCTCACGTGAGCTAACCTTGCTACTGTGTACTGTCAGCTGGCTCTTTCCAGGAACGGCGGAGCACTGCTACAATCCGAGGTATTCTTTTATGCCTGATTTGTAGTTCTCAGTATCCCATTTGTTCCACGCCACATGGCTGGAGATATGCTGCATCAAAAAGGTCATAAGCGACGAAGGTTTAGTGAAACATTTACAGCATGTCTCCGTGTCAACAGATAATAGCCACTGTGCAGGAACTAATGCGGCCCTGTGTACACGGTGTGAATGTAAACAGAACCCATAAAAGTGTCAAACAGTTAATTTTCTGAACTTCCCTGGCAGGACCTAAAAAGACACAGCATGCTGTATATATATGTCCAGTTTATCAGCTCCACTTACTGTATAGCTGCACTCTGTAGTTCTACAGTTACAGACTGTAGTCCATCTGTTTCTCTGATACTCTGTTACCCTGTTCTTCAGTGGTCAGGACCCCCATGGACCCTCACATAGCAGGTACTATTTGGGTGGTGGGTCATTCTCAGCACTGCAGTAAGTTTGCTGTAGTTTTTAAATTAATAAGCATACTGTGGGCAGCGTCCTGTGACCACTGATGAAGGACTAGAGGACGACCAACACAAACTGTGCAGCAGCAGATGAGCTGTCGTCTCTGACTTTACATCTACAAGGTGGACCGACCAGGTAGGAGTGTCTAATAATTGTACCAACACACCACCACGACGTCGACGAGCAGTGCTGAGAATGATCCACCACCCAAACAGAACCTGCTCTGTGAGGGTCCACGGGGGTCCTGACCACTGAAGAACAGGGTAACAGAGTATAAGAGAAACAGATGGACTACAGTCTGTAACTGTAGAACTACAAAGTTTTCAATGGGACATAGTGTATTTATAATGACCTCCATAGGAATAGTGTAAGTTCTCAGCAAGGTGTATACATGGACATGTTCTATTCCCGAATAAGCCATTAGTCTGATTATTAACGGATAATCAGGCTGCCTGTAATGTGACTAGTGTTTTTCCTTAGCTAAGAGGAACATCTGGGGGATTTTACTCAACATCCTTAACAAATTCCCCTTGGTAAGCGTAAACTTACCCTTAAGATTCACACTTAAGAGAAAAACCGAAGGTGTTTCACGCCACGGTGCGCTTAAATACGGAGCAAGTTTCGGTCTGGAGCACCGAAGAATCCACGGATCGCTTTAGGTTTGATCCTGAAATAGATATTTTGTCATCAACATGCCTAAATTCAAATCCAAAGGCGTGAGTCTCTATGCTCAACCCATTTTTAGAAAAACACCTCATTCTGGGGGTTTTCGAAGCCCATTCCCATCGGTTTCTTTGGCTGCCAGAACACTGCGGGGGAGACGATCTACTTCAGGAAATCTCTCTCAGAACTAATCCAGTTTATGCCAAAAGTGTCTGCACGCATTTATTACCTGACAAACAAGTGAAACATGAGATTATTTGCCAAAAATGTTAGTGTTGGGATGTCACCCAGCTCCCCAGCACTCCGCCTGTCGCTCTGCCTCTTCCTGAAGACAGGTAGAGAGAAGGAGAGAGAGACAGAGGAGTAGAGAGTTTCTCTCCAAAGCTGTGTCTTCATCCAAGCATATGACAGGCTCCAGGTGGACTCTTCCATTAGTAACCAAGTGAAGCAAAACCAATGAATCTTAAACAGACAACACCCTCTTCATGGCCAGAATCTGTTAACAGGCCTACAAAGTCATGTTCCTTTTTCCAGACCTGTATCCTAATTTGCCGAGATTAAGTTTTGAAATCTTTCATTTCTACGTCGAAATACATTCGACACTAGCTTGCATCTCTTACAGCTATGGTGGCTTCCCCGATGGTGCTTTGTAGCTTAGCTAATGTCTAAGTGGCTATTTCGGCTGCGTGTGGAGTGATTGGATTGCGAGGCACTTTGCAGGGTTCACGTTTCAAAAAGCCAGGCAAAGATTAGCCCAGATGAACCCAATTCTATTAGACATTTCCGTTGCCGGATTTCATTTCTCCAACGTCCGGGCAAAGAATGGTTACTCTTCCTAATGTCCCACCATCCCTCACAGACTCACTAACCATGTAATTATCGAGCCGGGACGCCTCAGGCCACGTTCAGTGACGAGCGCGCACGTGCTCATTTAGTTTCCGCTCTAAATGAGTCTGGATTTTGACTGAAGCTTCCGGGCCTTTTCTTTAACTAAATGGATGAAAATAGCTTCTCGAAATGCTCCCTGCTGACTTTGTCAGCATAACAGGGATTAATATATTCAAGAAAAGCCACGAAAGGCACAGACGATCTGCCTGTCTGGATTTGAGAGCTGAAGTCTGAAGAACTACAATCTAACCTTGGTGCAGTCACGTCAAAGCAGCTACTAAATCAGTTACTTTCATCGTCAAGAAGATTAGAGATTTTCCGACTAAAGCAGGCCTGGAGAGACTCATCCACACCTTTATATCTAGCAGGGTTGATCACTGTAGTGGTCTCCTAACTGGACTCCCAAAAAAGACAAACAGGTTCAGATGATTTAAAGCTTCACTAGGAGGAAAAGAAGGACCACATCACCCCCTTAAATCCTTAAATTGGACACTAGTCTGTTACAGAATAGACTTTAAGGCACTATTACTGGTCTATAAATGGCTTAGTGGAGCAAGAGCAGCATATTTTTCTGATCTGCTGCAGCGATATGAGCCTAGCAGAACTCTCAGATCATTAGGAACTTGTCGGTTAGGCCTGCTGAGAGTAAAGACTAAATATGGGGAATACAGGGTTTAGCTACTGTGCTGCTCTTAAATGGACCCAGTTGACCGAGAGCATTAGAAGAGCCTCAACACTGGACACTTTTAAATCCAGGCTCAAAACGTCCCTGTTTGCTCAGCTGGCTCGAGTGGCTTATTGCTTTTATAAAATGACAGGCAACATATAATATATTAAAATACACAATGATTTAGATCATTATTTAAGATATTATTATAATAATATACATAAGTATCCCATCAAGAATTGTAGTTCCTATAGAGTACGATATCGATGCTAAGTAACCATTGACTGCAGAATAAGGGACAAGAAAGCTCGGTCGCCAATCACTGAGTTATACTGCAGACATTTCATGGTTTTTAAAAATTAACAATAAAAAAGGTGAACATATGATAACACAGCACTGTTTAAGGCCAACACTTTAAGTTTCTAAGGATTTTTTGGTCACAAAATCGCCATCGTGCGTGGGGCAGTAATACAGAGATCAGTTGTTGTGATGCAGTCATAGCTGTGGTGCATCATGGTTTTCACGATGGCTTCCAACACGGCTCAGCCAATCAGATTTTAGGACTGGAACTATTCGTTTTATAATCAGGCATATACCGATTTATGCCGGGCATATACTGATTTACGCTGTGACCAGTGCACAATGGAGATTTGGCTGGAAGCAAACCCCAGACCACTGATTTTAGGAGGACCAGAACTGCTCATGGGCTCAAACACAGCTTGTGCTTGACCAAATGTACCAAACTCATAGAGAAAAAGGTCCTGAATCCATTAAAGAAAAAATGTGACAATGTTCTTAGTTTCCTGTATAATCTGTGCTGATAAGCTGTCCTTGACGATATGTGACCATTTCAATATAATTGGACTAATAAAAATGCTCCAGAACTTTTGTTCTGTATTTTTTCCTGAACTATACATGGACTATAATTGAAATCAATGAAAAGGTGGCTTCATAAACTAGTATAACATAAGCCTGTTCAAGTTGATGGGCTCCACCAAACTATGTGGGAAAATCATCCGCGCTTAACGGGTCTTCCTGCTCTTTGCGAGTTTCTCTGCGCTTTGTGACATTTTAAAGTTCACAGGAGGACTGACGAGTCACAAGGCTGCAGAGAACACGCGCCACATATGAGCACATGCTTCCGTACTCCCTGAACCCTCATGGACGGACCCGTATCCTAGGGCAAGGGGTCTCTCATGATGCGGCTGGTATTTTTAGGGCCTGTAAGACGTTCCTACGCAACACCAAGACCCAGAGGAAATCAGGACGGGGAACCAGAAGAGTACCCTTTTGAAGCCTGTCAGATGATTCTCTTCTCTCTCTCCCTCTCTCTCTCTCTCTCCCTCTTCTCCGTCCCTCTCTCTGATGAGCTAGTTTCTGTGCTGTGTTGAGGAAGCATCTCTCGCATTCCCTTATGCATCTCCCCTCCTCACCGAGGCAGATGAAAAACAGGACAAGCTGGATCGCTTTCAAGATCCTTTTGAATTAAAGAAGGTCCCGTCTTCTAATTCGAAAGTGGAAAAAAAGTCCAAAAAGCCAAAGATGAAAAGGAACAGAACCCATCTGTTCCCATTCCAACAGGAAATGCAGTAATAACTGTTTGCTGCACTCATGCAAGGCAGATGATAATAAAAAGGAAATCTCAAAGCAGAAAGATAGGAATTAAACCAGCTCTTCGAGAGGCCTCTTTGAAGGCTGCAGGTTACAAACGTCCTTGCGCGTGAATGCATTTATGGAAAGATGTCCCTTCAGTCTGCAGATTTATGGCTCGGTTTGCCAAACGCCCTTCACCTCCCAGCAAAACAGTGAGGAGATTGCTTTATTGAACTGATGAGCCAAGTACGCTGTAACAACAACAACGAGAACCAGTTCCTGAAGCGCTGGAACTGGGTGCCGTGGAGGCCTGCCAGGTTGCACTGAGATGAGCAAGTGATGTGCTAGCAGCGAACTAGTGGGAATGTCAAGGAGGTGGGACAGAAGCACCACCTGCGCTGTTAAGCGCACGTCCCCGGCCTCTCTCCAAGCCCGGACATCTGCTACTGATTCAGGTTGATTCGGCTACTATAAAGTGCAGCCAAAGCTGACTCAGACTTCCAGCGGCGCACACACTGCTTGTATAATCTCCATAGAAAAGCACTGTCAATAGAATGAGACTCTCTGGATCAGCCGCCCATGAGGTTGAGGTCACGATGCCCAGTGCCATGTGTTGGAACAGGGAAGAACCCCCAACCCCCCTGGCGCGTTGGGCTCTGGAACCGCGGAACCGAGTTCTCTGAAGGGATAGAGATTCAGAGTGGGGGGTTTGGGGTGGTTTGGATGAGTAGTTATTTAGTGGTTATTGGAGGCAGTCATGAGCTGCTGTACTGCTGTGCCTGATCCACTCAGACCAGCACAACACACACTAACACACCACCACCACCACGTCAGTGTTACTGCAGTGCATTCGGGAACATGAAATATTGCGGTGTCAACATGTTACATTGTAAAAAATGTCTTTTTTCCGAGTATGCAACCCCCCCACATGTCCGGCCAGACACTGGACCTCCTGCTACCCTCTTCAGACCAGCTGCCCACGCCCCAGCTACCACCACCTACCTTGGACCAACTGCCCACCCTACACTGGTGTTTTCATAGACTCCTAGCTGTTAGTACTATTAATACTACTGCTATTAATATTAGTAGTATAATCATTTGTAGTTAGTTTGACCAGAGGAGGATGCCCCCCCCTCCCCCTCACCTGGGGGGTTTTACACTTCTTGTTAAAACTCTGTCTTTTCTGGAATTCTGTGAAGCTGCTTTGCGACAACATCCGTTGTAAAAAGTGCTATACAAATAAATTTGATTTGATTTGATAAAAAGTGTCTAGTATCGTGATAAAAAATATTTTTGCCATATCGCTGGCCTCCAACACGGAAATGATAATTGATGTGTTGAATGACAGCAGTAAGAAATAGCTTATACATAATTGGAGCTACAGCAGATATTAGACTAATCTGACAGTCTGGTGGCGCATAACTGCAGAGATACATATCACATTTTTAAAATATATCATCCATTAAATCCCTTAAAAGTAAGTGGACAACCACGAACAAACTCTTCCCACGACACCGCCTTCTATAAATCTTATTCATCACTTTCCAAACACATACTGAGATGAGAGCAGAGCCATTGATCACCACCCGAACCAGCCACAAACAATCAATGAAAGCAGATGCATGATCTGCGTGGCCTGACAGCATGAAAACTATCTGGAAGCAATTATCATTAATCGGTCATAATCGTGATTGGGCGGTGCTGATCTGCTGTGTGAGGATGCTGATTTAATTTAACCCACACAAGCGTCTGATGGCGCCGATGGAAACGAGCATATTTATTATTCATTCAGGGCAAGAACTCATTATGGCTGAGTAAATGGAAGGAAAGGGAAATGGACAGAAGTTGGAAAGTTGTTTTGGGGCCTAAAAGGGTTGCTGAAGCGGTGAACCCTTTTAAGCGCAAACGAAACATAAAAAATACAAGAACGTTCCCAAGCAGCTTTGCTCTAAAAGGTTTTCAGGGAGTTGATGACAGAGGGCACGCCATTGCAATAAACATCAGCACTCCATCCTCCAAGAAATAAAAGAAATTAATACACTTCACCTCGTCGCTGTGACTATCTGTTCTGTTACTGCTCGATCTCAGTGCTGCCTTTGATACCACTGACCATGAAATTTTTATAGATAGACTTGAGAACTGGGTTGGACTCTCAGGAACTGTCCCAAAAAGGTTCCTGCAAGGAACAATGGAACTACTTTGTTGAAACAGAAAAGATTTTTTTTGAAAGCGCGGCAGTGACCTGTGGCGTACCTCAGGGTTCACTTCTTGGGCCGCTCTGATTTCATTTATGCATGCTTCCTCATGGCCAAATACTACAAAACTATGAGATATCTTACCGCAGCTATGCAGATGATACTTGGTAGGTCTACCTGGCACTTTTCCCAAACAACTTTGGTCCCCGTGACTCACTTTGTAAGTGCCTTGAGCTCATCACTAACTGGAGGGAACAAACCTTTCTGCAGTTGAATAGTCATGTTTAGTTTCTAGATGTCTCTTACATCTTTTTAAGTTTGAATTTGAATTATCTTTGCATTTTCTCATTTGTAAAGCACTCTGAATGTCCGCAGTTTATGAAAGGCGCTTTATAAATAAATCTTGCATTTTTTTAAAGCTGGTCAGAAAGTCACTGGCCTCTGTTTGCTATTCACAGCTGAGCTCGAGCTTCTGCTTCAGAGAGCTCACTCTGAAAGCGTAACAGAAAAGACAAAAAGATAGAGTCTCTCTAAAAGAGCGTGAAAATACTTTGAGAGCAAGACTGGATGTGGATGATTTGGGGCAACGTAAGCAGAGCACTGACCCGCAGCTCTGAGGTCAGCCCAGGAAGAAGACAAAAAACTAAGAAGGAAGACACTTCTGTTTCCTAAAGATGGGCATTTTAACCATTTTTGCTATTCAACTAACCACAAATAGTATAAATATTTTTTTAATATATGCTTGAAGATGCATATGAAAATATATTTTGAGTTGTTTATAAGGTTTAACATTTGTTTACTGCATATAATTAGCATGAGAGGTTATCTATACCTAAACATACAGTTGATTTGGTCATTTATTCCAGTGTCTGCAGTGCTGAGAATGATCCATCACCTAAATAGCACCTGCTCTGTGAGGGTCCATGGGGGTCCTGACCACTGAAGAACAGGGTAACAGAGTATCAGAGAAACAGATGGACTACAGTCTGTAACTGTAGAACTACAGAGTGCAGCTATGCAGTAAGTGGAGCTGATAAAATGGGCAATGAGCATGAAAACGAGAAGGTGGTCGTAATAATTAAGAATTGGGAAGTGAACGTTTTCTGCAAGCCAGAGATGGAGAAGTTTCTCAGGGTGCCTTCACACCCGCCTTGTTTGCCGTGGACCTACGACTTTTTCTTTAATTCGCTCTGTTTTTGACGTCTGTGAAAACTCGACACATATTCAAGTCTATAACGGACAGCTGAGCGGTGGTCCGCTTCCAGACGAACCCTGGCTGCTGGTGAGATGCAGTCTATGGTGAAATAAAGGGGATTCATCAACAGTGGTCCCTTTCCTCTTCTAACAGCACATCAGAGCTTTACTGTCAGCTTAATCCACCTGTTCTTACATCTCACTCTTTACAGACCCTCGCTTGCACTCGTTCCTGCACCATGACCTGTAAAATAAAATAATAGTGAAGATATGCGTTGTCAAAATTTTATTTAACCTCTTCAACTCCGTGAGGCCACCGGTGGTTCCAAACCGCACTTCATCATGTTCTTCATAACGTTCATATTCACTGAGCTCCATTCAGAAGCTGGGCGTCGTGTGAGGCTGTAGCTCTTCTCTCCAGTCTAATAGACGGTGACGTCATTTTAAACCCTTATAATAAAAGAAGCTGAACTTTGTTTTTCTACTGAAAGTCGACCCGTTTTTCCCCAAATCTGGGCTCTAAACTATAAACAGACGGCGTCTCTTCAGTGATCTGCTCTGGAAACATCACTTGTAGAAAACAACACAAAGAGCGTCTGAGATTTTTGGCTTTCAGCAGTAAATTGTGAGCGTATAGAAAAGTGTAGATCTTAAAACACATGCTCTGTTCATTTTTGGGGAACTTTTACAAATAAAAATTGACATTTATTTCATGCAGCTACTGAATAGTTTGCTTTACGATTTGGTCACGTAAATTCAGACGGACAAACCAAAATATGCAAACCAGCATAAGAGGTTAAAGAATTTATCGGCTAAATAAGATTTCCTTGGATGTTTGCCAACACAAACCACTTTGATTTGGTCATTCTGTATGTCCGACTAATGGTCTTCCACATTAGTAGGTCGTTCTTGGCCACGTTAAGCATGGAAACCCGCCAGGCTCACTGACGATAGGCAGGAGTCTGGCTTGTGAGATGAGTGAACTCTCCTGAAAACAGCTATTGAGGTTTATTTTCCCTTCCCGTTTTGAAAAGGCCAGAAAGGCTGATGCCTGAGAGGCTGTTAACCCAGAGCACAGCTTCGTGGCTCGTGAGTGCATAAGACACACCACCCACAGTGGAAGCGCAGCAGCATGGTAGAAGAGCACTATCTGACCTGTGGCATATGGACGCTCTTCGATCTTTGAACTCGCTCTCACCTCCCTGTGAGCTCCTTGTATCATTGCAGTTTTCCACTCTGTCTCCGCTTAGTCTCCTCGTACTCTCCTCTCTGTCTCTTTACCAAAAAGAAGCAGGTCATCGGCAGAGCCTACACACCCCGAGCACTCTTCCATCCAATTACAGAGAAGGCGAGGAAGTACTCTGCAGTCTTAATGACTGGATTTTACCGAACAATGTGGAAAGCATTTAGAGAGCTGGATATAGGAAAAAAGCTTCTATTTGAATTAATCCCAGCTTGAAAAGGTTCAAGTGGTCCCAAATCAGCATCTTGACCTTGTTATGTCCACAGTGGAATCAAACCCTTTAAAGTGGAAGGAATGGTTTAGTAAAAGAGATGCAAGAGTGGAAATCCCTTTATAAAGTTTAAAGATCGTCCAAAACCAGGAGCCTTTTTAAGAGTCTAGACAAGTCTGAACAGACTACGCTCAGAAAGACGGAGAGAAAGAGAAGTGAGGAGAACGTACGGAAGTCCAGAGAGGCCAAAGGGTAGTCATATTTTCTGGATTGTTATCTTGAGATAACGAGTTAATTATCTTGTTATCACAAGATGACATGTTTTAATCTTAAAAAATCAGTAGTCTTGTTGGCTTCAGATAACAGAAGTTATTACCTTAAGATAACAAGTTAATTACCATGTGATCTCAAGATAGCAAAGATGTTATCTAAAGAGTTGATGACATCCTGTATGAATAAAAATAATGCAAGGCCCCGCCTTATTAACGCATGGGAATGAGACCCTAATGCACGGCCACGACTTAGTAAGGTGTGGGAATGAGTTAAGTCGTGGCCATGACTTAGTAAAGCGTGGGAAGGAGACCACGCCTTACTAAGCTGTGGCCACGCAACATTTTTATTCATACAAGATGTCATCAGTGTGGCTCCGTAGTTTTCTTGAAATAAGAAGTTGTTATCTTGAGATAATGAGTTAATTATCTTGTGATCTCAAGATAGCAAAGATGCTATCTTGAAATAGTGAGTTAGTTAACATGTTATCTCGAGTTAAAAAAAAAAGGCATCTTGAGATAATCATCTGTGGACTTACGAACACATGGGAACGAGATCCTAATGCGTGGCTGCCACTTTGTAAGGCGTGGGAACTAGATCATACCTTACTAAGTCATGGCCACACATTAGGATTCCATTCCCAAGTAGTGGCCATGCATTATTTTTATTTGTACAAGATGTCACCATCAGGGCTCCGTAAAAAAGAGGGACACAAGGAGAAAAATGTGAGACATTAAAATATACAGGTGGTGGTTTTTCCTATGAAGAGCCACTCAGTAGTCCAGCTGTGCAAATACACAACAGTCTAAGGGTGGCGACTCGCCAACGTCATGCCAGTGAGTGTTCAGTACCACAGTCTTTACAAAAGGAACCTTGAAGGACCATCTTTGTCTCTGTCCCCGTTACACTGGGAGAGCATCAGCAGAGGGTTCGTAGAAAATAGAACCCACTAGAAACTCACTTATTCTGCCATATGGATATGACAGAGACCAGTAGGAGATGTGTACAAATGTAACTACCTCCCCTGATAAACTAATCCAATCTGGCTATAAAGCTATAGTGTACGGTGAAGAGGAGTTGCACTGTGTCGCTGATCCCTGCTCCACGGGTTCTGATTCGATGTACTGAGAAATCACAGTGCACAACTGTACCTGTTAAAATGTGGAAGTTTAGTGTATTATTAATTTCAATTTATATTTATACTGCATTACTCCACCGTATATTGCATGTGGAAAGTCAGATTGTTTTCATAGACCAGGTACATTTTCAACCTTCCCAGCTTGGATTAACTACAACACCAACCCAGTCTAGTGCGGTAGCATATCACTTAAAACAGGAACAGTGAAGTCCAAACTAAGGTCACTCCGGGCCACATTGTAAAAATCCCATTTTCGACCTTTAGCACTTCCATAAATGTGTGAGGAAAATTTTCACATGGCACAATATCACATCATATCACATCATATCATATCAAATCATATCAGATGTCAATCCAGCTGTCAGCAGATACGTGACAGAACATGCATAAACCATGGCTTGCAAAGCAGATGTACGAGCTATAGGGCCTGGGTCCGATCACAACCCTGACCAGTCCCACCCCTGAGCAATGTCCAGGGAGATCGTGAATGGCGACATTCCCTGAGGGAGGCAATGGACAGTAGAGGCCACTCTTACTCCTTCACACAGTCACATACAAATACACATCCCAGCATTAGGGCTCACACACCTGAGAAGGAAGGCTTCAGCCTCCCATACTGACAGCAACTGATTTGCATATGCTGGCATCCCGAGATGCCTGAACTGATTGAAACATCAACACAAATAAACAGCCCAAATAACATGTAATTTAATTCATATTTCAAGCTTTAATTGACCGTCCTCCTAACTGGTCCCTTTAGAGTAGCCTATCATTCAGTGGACAGCTGTTAGTCATTAGCACGGATGCGATTCTGCTGCTTTTCAACGCTTCATATAATCTTTAAAAGAGCAGATCTCCCAGCGTAACACGGCTGTCCTCAGAAAGCAAACCCCGATCCGATGCTGGCTGACATTAAGGCGGATGTGGCGCGGGAATCGATGGGAGTTCAGGCTTAATTCGCTGCAGTCCCGACGGCTCAGCTCTCCCCGACGAGGCCGAATTGGCCAGGCTGCTCAGCGGGTGTGTGAGAGAGCTGGGGGAAGCGATCGATCCTTAGCATAGCGTGGAGCCGCATTAGGAGTGTCAGGTTAGGGGTATTACCAAAAGGGCCTGGATGAAGCACCGGGGCAAACACACACACAGAACGTGTCAAGCATACCAATGTGGCAGTGTGGAGAGGACATGCGTCCAGCGGATTACTCCGGATAATGAGAGGATGTAGACAGATGCACTCACGCTGCTCACAGTCGTCGGTTGTGGAAAGGATGGAATGCCACCGTAATCACTAAATAACCGCCACAATCACCAAATAACCCAATTCATGCTTTGCTAACACGACGAATTAAAGCGAGCTCATTTTTGTTGATGTAAACAGTTCTCACGAGTGAGCGGAGCAAAATGATTCCATTAATCTATCAGCGCTTCACGCACATCAGGCCGATTAACGATGACTGATTTCTGCCGAGGACGTCGTTCGTTAGGAGCAACCAGCATTATCACAAGGCGATAATTATCAATAATGAACGGCCCATAGGCAGTAAGTCATTTTCTAAAGTTAATGTTGTCAGAGGAGAAGAGAAGCAATGGGACACACTTGAGCGAACGTCAAAACGAATGAATATTCCAAATTAAAATGCTAAGACTTCCTGCGGAGTGTAAATCAGAAACGATCTACATTTGCATTCCTTTCAATAAACTCAAAAAACACTGATTTAGAAGATATGGTTTTAAGTGGACCCATATTTTTCTTTATATTCGTTCAGCTGGGATTACTTCTCAGCATTTCTGCGAAACAAAGCCTCCCAACGTCACTCATGCCTTCATTAACGAACTCATTAATTCATTCACTCAACCAGGACTCGACTGATAAATCAGCTCACTGATACTGACTTCCCGCATTAAATGGCACGTGGTGAAGTTCTCCAAGTTCCTGCAACCATCTAAGCATGGTCACAGCACAAGCCAGCCATGGCCAGGGGTCCAAGAGAGCAAAACTGGCCTCACATCATTGGACACTCTCTCCCCCATCACTCAGCGTTAAGCTAGCAGAGTTCTTCCCAGGTGGGTTGAGCTGTCCACTAATGTTGCATTAAGGAGGGTTTAAAACAATGCAGGGACTGGACGCATGTGTGTAACAGGGGAAGCACCTGTTAACCTTCAGCCTCTCAGCTTGGAAGCATTGTGTGATGGGCAGACATTGAGTGATGTTCAGGTGACAACTAAATTGGGAAAAAACACTTCTGCTCATGAGTGGCGCAACCCTATTGAAGCAGCATTGGCCCTATCATCAGAAGATCGTGAGTTTGATCCCTGGTGATGTTGGGTAGGATGGCTGTTGGCGCTTTCCTCTGAGCGCATTCAGCTGGCCAAAGACATTGTTTTAGCAGCAGTTTGAAAAGATGTGGAGCACTCAGAGGAAGCCTGTGCTGGCCTTCACCCTCCTAGCACTAGTGTTACTGTGTGATTAAGATTAAATGACCCTTATTAGTCCCACAATGGGGAAACTTCACCTCCAGATTTAACCCATATGTGCAGTGAAACACCACATACACACTAGTGAACATGCACACTAGGGGGCAGTGAGCGCATTTGCCCAGAGCGGTGGGCAGCCCTATCAGGCAGCACCCGGAGAGCAGGTGGGGGTAAGGTGTCTTGCTCAAGGGCACTTCAGTCACGTACTATAAGCTCAGGTGATCGAACCGGGGACCTTCCGGTCACAGGGCTGGTTCCCCAACCTCCAGCCCATGACTGCCACTATTGGGGGAGTCAAAACTAGTGGGTGGAAATAAATGTGACTAAACTGGGGGAGAAAATAGGAAAAAAATCCCCCCAAAAACACTTCTGCTTAGAGCTGGATGATGTGGCCAATAATATAATATGATACTTGATATTTTCTCCACAATGCACAATATGTATAATAATATTTCGTTTTTCTTAGATTTGGTAAGTTGGAACAGACAAATGACCTCTACTGCAGTCATTTAATAAAAAGTATCTATCATAAACTATGAATATGATTTTTATTCAACATTTAACACACACAATCTCATTAAACGGGACTAACTGTGTCCTCATTTGAATGAAAAATGTAGTTGATAGACTCAATATGTGTAACAGGAGGGAGCGATGATGAGGCGGACGCATGTGCGGAGACAAGTGAGATTTATTCGGGGCAAATCCAGGGTCATGGTCAATACAGTCCAAGTTCACTGAGCCAACACAGGGAGCAGGAGGGATGGACATAACGAAACAAACAAAGAATTCAAACAATACTCTTCAAGTATTCAAGTAAACAATCTTCAAGTAAACATTCAGGGGCAGAGTCAGAAAACAAGGGGGCTGGACTGGGAAGGAATCAAAACAAAGAAAGCACATGGACTAGACCAAAACAAAAGCACATGGAAGAACTGGGAGGGGCCAATCGTGACAGTATGCTTAGGAAATTGTATCGTGGCAAAATGTATCATGATAACGACAATATATCACAGTCACAGTGTCCACCTCTAATTACACGTTATACTTCTGACACCTCTGACGAGACGAAAACCTTCTGAGAATTGACTGAGAATTTAGACACTGGACTTTTTCAGCTCCACAGCTTTCATATCATCCAGGTCCTGATATTAGCACTGATGTAGTGATAATATGTCTCTCACCCCCAGAAATATGGTCAGTCAGATTCTTCAAAACTATACCCATCCCTGCTCAGCTTTCACTGCATCCCGGAGTCGTCCGTGACCACCTCGCATCCACGCCAAATCGAGACATGACAAATTCAAAATTCAGCAATAAAGGAGCCAACCTGCTCCACTTTCACAGCCCTTGGAGACAGTCTTCCAGAAATGGCTTTTGAAGCCCAATATATTTGTCCTTTCCTAGAGAGAAGAGGACAAAGTGGGGGTTTGGGGGGAAAGCGGGGGGGAGTGGCTGGGGTTCCAGTCAGGCATTATTAATCAAACCCTGAAGGTCAGACACACAACCCGATTAAGGGCACCCAAAGGATGATGCACAGGGTCGTCATTGTGGCCAATGAAAAATGGTCATTAACGGCATTTTGCCGTCACGTTCTCTCGTTCACTCGCATCTGACCTCACCCTCGTCCTCCTTCGCAACCAGACATTCCAGCTGCTGCACTCTTATGAGCAGCCTAATGAATAATGCACGTGTGGTTTAACGAGCGGCAGCATTGGCATTCAGAAACACCGGCTCTTGACAATAACATAAGGTGGAGGTTGGACGGTTCAGGTCGTGAATAGGAATCTCTGGAGGTTTGAAGGAAAACGTTACAGAGGAGAGGAATACCGGTTGTGTGGCGCAGAACTGTAGAGATTTCACACCATTGGCTCTAATATTATCACTGCATCTCAATAAATCAGTCTAAATGCAGCGATCTAAACAGCACTGATTTTGAAATCCATGCCCCGCCCACTAATGCATCTTTTTGCAGCTTTACAAACTCTCAGCAAAATTCCCATCCAACCTATTGAGGAATGTTATCAACTATTTGTATTTTATATACAATAATGACTTATCGCTGCTGTTGGAACAAAACCTGCTCTCTCCAACCTGATGACTTTACAGGAGAAGGAAAAAACACACCTTGCTTTCAATGTAAGTCAATGGAACCAGACTTTTCCAAGCCATTTTGGTCCGTTTCGTTTGGTCCATTCATCATGAAATTTACGGACAGTGTAAAGAGCACTAGGCGTTTTTAAATTCTGCCAAAATACGACAAAAATGGAGATACAAAACATGAAATGGTTGCATATAGAACTCATGGTTTGTCATAGAACCACTGCCTTTACTAATGAACCTTTGGAAATACATCTTTTTTAAGAACACTGAAACTGTAAACGCGACGATATCTAAATAAAAAACGACCACAACTCCCTCGTTAGGTTGAATCGGTTTATGCCAGTAAAGCTGGTCCAACATCGAACAGTTCGAAGATTACAGGGCAGGACAAATACAGCATTATTCACTATGGACTGCGCTCATTTTTAACATTTTAACACTAAAATACTGCTTTTCAAACACGGTAAACATAAATGTGCTGAACTGCTCGGAAATGAAATCAAACTATGATGAAATCTGATTTGAATTCACTGTGAGGTCGTAAGATAAACACAGCTTGTTTTGAGGTTCGTGCCGACTTTTCTCACTATAGCTCACTTTTTGTGCGCAAAAATGTCGGGTGTCGTTTGGTGGAGCCAGTTTTTTTATGAAGTGAATCTGTGTGAGAAGCACAGCTCGAACAAAACGTTACTGGCTCAGTGATGTCATGTCTCGGAAAAGGCGTTAGCTGAGACCCCCAGAAAGTGAGTAAAGCGCCTCTGCGTAAGTGTGGCGTCCTCCGGGGCCTAATGTAATTGAAGATGGACAGTGAGTGAGCAATTAGCTGGAATTAGGAGGGGCTGGAGTTAAGGAGCTGATGCACATCCTCAACTCATTACTGCTGTTCATTCCTAACCTAAAGTGGGCGAGCATAACATCATACACACACACACACACACACACACACACACACGTCACAACACTTTTCCCTCTATTCTCCTGAAATCCACTCTCACTCAGCATTAATGTTTCATATGTTTAGCTTTTAAACTGTTTTAGGGGCCAAAAAGTCAAAACAACATGCAAATCAAGTTTCAAATGGAGCTTTCATTAATAACTTAGTACAATATCCCGTAAGTAAAATACTTTAAAGGCAAAATGAATTGTTCTCTTGTTGAGAGATGGTGATGGGGTGTGGTCAGATCAAACTGGGCCAAACTGCGGGCAGTCCTGGTCTAAACTGCCAGCTACACTGGAATCCAGTAGAAGAGCTGACCTGAACATTCCTGACCAAGTCAATGCTACAAACTGACAGAGTTCCTTTATCCGCTTTTCCGTCTCTACCTCTATTGTTCTCTCCTCTTTCTCCTACATGTCACTGTCTCGTTAGCTTTCTCTCTTTCTCCCCTCCCTTTCTCTCTCATTCTCTTTTGCTCTCTCTCCCTCTGTCTCCTTCACTCGTGCTGTCTATCATTCTTTTTCTCTCTCTCCCTCTGTCTCCTTCACTCGTGCTCTCTATCATTCTTTTTCTCTCTCTCCCTCTGTCTCCTTCACTCACGCTCTCTCTCCCTCATTCTCTTTTTCTCTCTCTCACTCTGACTCCTTCACTCACGCTCTCTCTCTCTCATTCTGTCACCTTCACTCATGTTGTCTCTCCCTCTCCTTTATTCTTTTTTCTCCCCCTGTCTACTTTATTATCTCTCTTTCTC